>NC_081431.1:66199832-66549446 GCF_949786415.1 Peromyscus eremicus
AGATGGTTCAGTTGGCAAAGTGCTTGCCAGAGAATCAGAGTTCAGTCATGGCATACATGTAAAAAACAAACAAACAATCAAACAAAAAACAGGCATACATGTAGCACAAACCTGTGATTCTAGAACTGGGAGCAAGAATGAGGCAAATCTCTGGGTTCATGGGGCACCATTACCTAATCCAGGGAGCTCAGGATTCAATAAGAGATCTTGTTTCAATAAATAAAGCCAGCAACAATTGAAGAAAACACGTCATTAACCTCCATCTTCCATACACAGCCTTGTATACATGCATGTGCACCCATACATACATATCACATACAAAAAACATATACCATGCCAAGAAACATATTTGAAAAGAAAAGGAAATGCTGAAAGTGAGTTATGAACTGTCTGGTTTCAGAGCTGGCATAGATAACACTCTTCATAAACCTTCTTCCCATGAATTAGCACCAGACAGTTAATTTAAAAGGAAATCGATAATAAAATCCCTGTCTGGCAGAGGGTGAGGATGGCCTTGAAGGAATGCAATGGACTGTTCTGCTGGGTACACATAGGCTTGTAGACAGTAGACGACACACTGCTTGCTGCTAGACTTTTGCGTTGGTGGGGCTGGAAGGATGGCTCAGTGGTCAGGAGTTAGTGCTGCTTTGGCCAAGAACCCTGGTGCAGAGGACTCTGTGGGTACTTCTGGTCTACGGAGAAAGGGGATACGAAGAAAGGAAATTAGATCCGTTGCTTTCTAATGGGGACAACTGTCTAGAGTTCACAGAAATCCTGCCTTGCCCTAGAGGTAGAACATCATAGGACTTACACAAGATGCCTTGTAGATGCCTCATCTCTTCTTACATCGTTTATTTCCTTTTCTCTCTCTTGGTTTATTGTGTGTGCACAAGTGTGTGTGTGTGTGTGTGTGTGTGTGTGTGTGTGTGTGTGTGTGTATGTGTGTGTGTAGACTAAAGGTCAACTTTGCAGGTTATTCCTCAGGTATTTTTAAGACAGACGCTCTCTCTTTCTGCACTTGGTTCTCACTAATTTAGCTAGTCTGACTGGCCAGCAAGCCTCAGGGATCCCTTTGTCTCTGCTTCCCCAGTACCGGATTACAGACACAGGCCACTGGTCCCTGCTTTTAAATGTAGGGTCTAGGGATTGAACTCAGGTCCTCATGCTTGTGTGGCAGATGTTTACCCACTAAGCCATTCCCCCAGTTGCTATCTCTCTTTCTGCCCATCAGCTCTGAAATGATTTTTGTAAAGCCAGTAGTATATCTGTTTCTAGAAGCTAGAGCATCACCCCTCTGGTGTTTTGCATCAAAATGTTGTGGTTTTAATCCTATAAATAGTATTGACATGAATTCCGCTGTTTTGATAGCTTTTAGCCAGTTTTTAGGATGCTTGCTTGATAATTGATGCCTCTGGCTGCCAGTTCTTGCCTGCTCTTCTTCCCAGGTTCCCCGAGTACAGCAGGCTCTGGGTGCTCCAGTGTGGAGCCTGTGTTCAAAGCAGGATAGAGGGACGCAACTCTGTCGGGATCCAGCACCCCATGTGCTTTGACTGTACTGTGTGTTCTGTGACGGGTGAATCCTCAGAGAATCAAGCACCATGCTGGAGTATCCCACTGCCCACTTTTGTCTTCTCACCAGACCTAGAAAGGCGTGCCGAGGAAGGGTTCGGTCACGCATGTCACCTGACTCCCTCTTTTATCATTCCAAATCCATTTTGACATAACAATTGCCACAATAGCAAAACTGATATAAAACAAGATCCAGCCAGGTGTAGTGCACACCTTTAATCCCAGCACTCAGGAGGCAGAGGCAGGTAGACCTTCGTTGTTTGAGGCCAGCCAGTACTCCAATAAGGAAGCCCTGTCTCAAAAGTAAATAGATAAATAAATAAGTCTCAACAACTTCTGCTTCTCCTTTCACATTGGGGTATAGGTCTGTGTGGTAAAACATGAATTTCATATTCATTAAAGAAGACATGTGGCTGGGGAGAAGGCTCGTTCCAGAAAGCGCTTGCCTTGCATGCGTGAGGACCATCCCCAGAACCCATATGAGAAGTCCAGGCACGATCGTATGCATTTGTACTCTTGGTGCTGAGGGGGTGGTAACATGCCTCTGGAGCTTACTGGACAGCCAGCCTTAGCCTACTTAGAGAGTTTATCTCAAAGAAACAACTCAGAAAGTACGTGAGGAATGACAGCCAAGATTGTCCTCTGGCCTCCATGCATGCACAGGTCTACACACACACACACACACACACACACACACACACATCACATCACATGGACACTAATCTAAACCATTCATACTTCGACATAACCCTAACTTCCTAAATGAACTTGTGGATATCCTCATCCTGTTTGATGTGAGACATTTGAAACCTGGAACTTCTGAGAGCATCTTTGAGTTTCTGTCCTGGTATCTGGTGGTGGATATAGACCTTTCCCTTCAGAAGACCTTTAGGCACCACATGAGAGTTAACCATGCCGTATTGAAGAAGCAGGGTTTTTGTTTTTTTTTTTCCTGACTTCGTCCCTGCTCGGCATCTCTAGATAGCATTGTTATTTACACTGTGCTGACCTTTGAATCCACCTCCATTTCACTGTCTCCTTTTTCCCTCCTGCCATAGAAATCTGAAGAAATACAAAGCTTTAGGGAAAAATAAGAAATGGATCAGTGTTGTTCCTTTCCAATAATAGCACCGCCATTGTCATTATCGGTGTTGCAATGCCATCACCGCACTTATTATTAGTGTCCCATTTTAATTGGAGGAGAAATGACCCAATAAATGAGTTCTATTAATATTTAACTACCGGCCATGAAAAAAAGCCAATATTATAGAATAAAATATATACTGAGTGTGTCATGACAGACTTTAAACTATTTTTTTTTCATTCTTTTCTGGCAAGAGAGAAGCCAGTGAAATCTTACAGAAACAGGTCATTCTAGAATTCCTAAGGGGGGAATCTTTTACGAGAGTGCTTAAATATCTGATATCTTCTGTGGAAGGGAATAAAACGAAATTGCTTTGAGTACTGCCTTTCAGAATCAACCAGCACTTCCTTGTGGCTGGGACCCCAGGAGGAAAATGGTGCCGCTTCCCTCTAAGCTCGCTGAAATGTTGGTGGACAGTATATTAAAGGATTCTGATTTATAATGATGAGTTATTAAGGAGAAATTGAAAGTTTCCCAACCCAGGGGTTTTTACATGCAAAAATTAAGGAGCCCATTAAAGTCCATTAGTTTAAAAGGTAAACTTATTAATCCCTTCATGATAAAATGGCTATTTCTGATTTTATGGTAAAATGTAAATGCTGTGGATGGCATTTTAAGAGTTGATATAATGAAGATCTTGGCTCTCTTTGCAGCCAGTAGTATCCAGTGTTTATGTGATGGCTTCAGGATGAGTGAATGTGATCGCCTACAGAGGAGGAGGTTCCCCAGAGAAGCACGTTGTAAAATGGAGGAAATGGGGTGTAGAGTTAAGTGACAAAGTGGTTAAGGGAGATCTTACACATGTGAACTCAGCCAAGGGAACCCTGGGGCATTGTGGGCCACAGATCCAGTAGGCACATCGGAGGATCCGCTGAGGGGGCCCCACATGCATAGTGCAACACGAATACCCTTCTGCCCCGCCCCATTTTCTACAAGTCTTTCATTATCACTTAGATTACATCCTGATGGATTTGTAGCAACATAATTGCTGAAATGGAAGGTATACAAGAAACATCTTTTGGGGCTATAGCTTTCCTTGGTACCTGGTTGAATTCTGGCTGCTGCTTCTTCACCTCTAGGGATACTGAGGTCAGGGAATGGTGCTTTTTCTGGGTTACCATAGCACAGCAGTGTTGTCCTTAAGGTAAAACCACAGAACCTATATATCATAAGATATTTATTTATTTGTGTCTGGGGTGTTGTGGGTATGTGGGTGCATGGGTGTGTGTATTGAGCCTGTGGGTGCCATAGTGTGCATATGGAGGTCTTTGAGGAGTTGATTCTCTCCTTATATCCATAGGTTCTGGGGACCTAACTCAACTCGTCAGGCTTGAGTGACAAGAGCCTTTACCCATTGATCCATCTCCCTGTCCCTAGAACTACCATTGTTTTATTGAAATACCGTTTATGGATGGTGAAATAAGCAGGTTTTCTGTTGCATGCTCCTGTGGTTGTCTGTGGACAGCATACGGATGGGCATGCTCGAAGGCCGGAGGACAACCTCTGCTGTTGTTTCTCGTGTGCTCTCTACATTGTTTTGTTTTTTTGAGGCAGAGTTTCTCACTGGTCTGGAACTTTACAATTAGGCCAGGCTGGCCATAAAGCCCCAAGAACCCACCTGTCTGTCCCTCTGGCTCTGGATTATAAGTAATCACAATTATACCTGGCATTTTTAAATGCCTTCTGGGGCTCAAACGCATATACTCATGCATGCAAGGACATAACTTGACCAAGTTATGTTGGTAAGCTGCTGGTCATCATAGATAATATCTCTTACCCTCATTGGGAGCAAGGTCACACTGCATTTCTTACTTCAAAAAATAGCTTTTGGGAGGATACATAGCCTCAGCATTTTGGTTTCCAGAAGTCTGTAAAGGAGGTGGTGTGATGGGTAAAGTGAAAGTTGTTCTCAGCTTATAGTTGATTCTGGCTGTGTCACCTTCAATTTGGGGCCCAAGAATAAAGAAACGAGACAGAGAAGGTCATGGCCGTTCCTGATTATTAGTGAGATCAACATGCAGCTCAGTTTTCCTGGTAAAGGCAATTTTGTAACCCCAGGCCCCAGAAACCAACAAAGAGCAACAAGGGGCAGGAATATCACCTTCAATGTTCAGTGAGCCTTTTGTGATATAAACCACTTTGAGAGCCCCTGACATATGTAGGACAATTTTATGACTGCATATTAGTTTTGCAGATAGGAAAAATAATTAGATTTATGAAAATTGACCTGTAGTAAAATATACAGGTGGTGCTAAGGGATTTTATATTTTTAAATCAATTCACATATATATGTATATATTTGTATGTATGTATGTATATACATGTGTGTATATATGTATGTATATATATGTAAATACATATGTGTATATGTGTATATATGTATATATGGCATGTTGAACATATCCCCCCCATACTGCCATGTGTCCCTCTTGCCTCCTCCTATGAGTCCATTTTGTCCCTCCAATATGGACTCATCTCAACTCCCATGTCATGTATGATTTTATAGGCTCTAGGAACTACAGGTGAAAGGAAGCATGTGTATTTGTCTTTTTGAGGGTGACTTAATTCACTTGATATGGTCCTCCCCAGTTGTACCCATTTTCTACCCAACACCATGATTTTCTTCTTCATGGCTAAAGGAAATTCCATTATTAACGCATACCACCTTGTCTTGGACCAGTCCTCTTTGGTTGGCTACCCAGCGTGGTTTCGTAGCTTTGCTGTTGTGAACAGTGCTGATAAACATGAGCTTGTGAGGATCGCTGTGATGTGTTGTGAGTCATGTTTTAAAGATAGCGTTCTTTGTGAGAATGTTTGTAAGAGTGGGACAATGAGAAAACTGGACTGACTCAGGAGTGGCACACTGCCTGGAGAAGAAAGCCATTGTCACCCCCAGTTCCCTCTCCATCTGACTTAGAGTGCACACTTCATTATTTTTTTCAAAATGTTTTATCATAAAAGACTATATAAATAAGTCATATTAACATAAAATTATTGCTGTTTTGAAGAACGTGGGTAGGTTTTGTATTATTTTAAAGAGACATTTCTATGCCTTTTTTTCTTCTAGAATATGGGAATTGGGCTTTTTAAATTTTATTAACAGTTTCTTTTGACAAATAGCTCAGCACCATGGGTCTTAAGAAGCATAATAGACAGCTAGCATTCACATAGATGGGCTCTTTGAAAGGAACCGGGCTCACTGCAGCTATTCAGCGCTGCATTTTCCTGTGTAGGAATTGATGGAAGCCAAGGAAAAAAATGCAATTAGGACTCTTAGGCTTATTTTTCAAGGTGTATTAAATGGGTGCGTGCTTTAACTATATGTTTACTTTAAGAATCTGAAAAGGACCCCTTGGGAAATATTATCAAGCTGAGCCCATTGCGCTAGACGAAGATGCCTGACTCATTTTCATAAATAAATCTGAATTCCATTATTTTTCAAATTTACTTGTAGATTGAGGAAGAGGATAAGTATGTTAATAGAGGACCCAGAGAATGGGAAATTATGGCAAGGATTTTCTCTCTGCAGCCTGTCCAGCCCCATTCTTTCTGGGTGCTTTCCAAACAAAAATATATTAAAAATTGAAGGCTTGTTTATTCAAACATTCTCTCAATAAATGTTTGTTGTTTAAGGCATTGTCTGAGGCCTTTCGTTGGGAAGCAAAGCCATAAGACCTATCTGGAAACATCCAGGAGCTTGTCCCCTCTGAAAATACCATCCACTTCTATAGGTGGAGTCCTGGGCCTTTAAATGGCAGCTCACACGCAGAGAAAGTTAACTACGTAGTGGACGTGTACTACACCCTTTCCACGTCCTACCCATCATTTGCTCATGCACTGTGTGTATGTGTGTGTGTGTGTGTGTGTGTGTGTGTGTAGTGCACATGTGTAGGAGCATATACAGTACAACCTCAATATTATTCCTCAGGCGCCATCAGCTATGTATGGCTCTTTTGAGACAATATCACTCACTGGCCTGGAGCTCAGCAAGCATCCTAGACTGGCTGGCCAGTGAGCACTTTAAAGGTATAGCCTAGACTTGCCTCAAACTCACACTCTTTCTGATTCAGCCTCTAGAAATTCCCTGCTAGTGGACACAGCCCCCACCATTAAATATTTTTGTATTATTTTGTTGTAATGACTATTCTAGTCCTTTCCAGTGCCCAGAACTAATGCACAGTAGCTGACCCTTTCCGTGTTCATTCTTCCTGAAGAAAGGAGAGTTTATCAGTTACTTGGATTTCAGCGAGCACACTGGTAGCTGAAACCCCCATCCCCTAGCTATTCATTTCAAATCTGACGAGGGTAGCCACCATTCACATTTTGATGTGTCTCGGTGCTACTGCTCTGCCCCTCTGTTCAGGTCTGTGCAATTGGATGGAATTCATGTTCAGTCGTTAGTGTGTAGTTCACCTTCAAACTTGACTTTAATTCCTGTGGAACATTAGAAAACACTGAGTTTTTCTATAACTGAATAGTTTAATATGTTCTTAGTGGGTATACCGACTTTGGTTTATTATGAACTTTGAAGCTGGACTGTGCCCTAGCAATGGTGGCAGAAACATTGATAAGCCACATTTCCCTCACTGATCTATATACTATATACCAACTAGGTATATACCACAGCCAGTCCACACAGAGATGTTATAGAAGGAAGGCATGAAGCTTGCTGGGGGGCATAGAGATGTGTTAATAGATTTAATAATATAAACATGGTTCTAAGTTCATTAAACTACACCGTGTCTAAGAGAACAGATGTTACAGTGAGTTAAGACATGGATCACTGTGTGATTTATTAAGTAAGTTATCTAGTCCTTGTGTAACAATTAGAACTAAGAAGATAGTTTATGACTGCTAAGGGCATGAGAGGCAGTTTTCTTTAGGGGGGTCATCCCTGATGAGTTGAACATGCTCCAGTGGACAGCTCCACACTCATATATACATATCCAGCCATGATCGGACTCAGTGGGTTATAAGATTGTAGCTAGAGTTTTCCTGCCTTGCCCATAGTCAGGACAAATTTTTGTCACCCACCAGTCCCACAGCCACTCAGACCCAACCAAGTAAACACAGAGACTTATATTGCTTACAAACTGTATGGCCGTGGCAGGCTTCTTGCTAACTGTTCTTATAGCTTAAATTAATCCATTTCCATAAATCTGTACCTTGCCACGTGGCTTGTGGCTTACTGGCATCTTCACATGCTGCTTGTCATGGCGGCGGCTGGCAGTGTCTCCTCCCACCTTCCTGTTCTCTCAATTCTCCTCTCTGTTAGTCCCGCCTATACTTCCTGCCTGGCCACTGGCCAATCAGTGTTTTATTTATTGACCAATCAGAGCAACAGATTTGACATACAGACCATCCCACAGCATTAGATAATAAAAAAGAAGACATGAATTTGGGAGGGAGACATGTAGGAGGAGTTTGAGGAACAAGATGGGAATGAATATGATCAAAATACATTGTATTCATGTATGAAATTCTCAAAGAATAAACTTTCAATATTATATATTTATAATTATTATTATTTTAAAGTTTTTACAAATTATATTTTGTTCACATTTCCCCTACCCTAACTCCATCCAGATCTTCCCACCCTCCAGAGACACCCAAGTTCATGCTCTTTCTCACTCATAAAAAAAATGAAAGCAAAAACAAATCAACAAACTAAAACCGCAGCAATAAACCATGGAATCTGTTTCGTGTTGGCCAACTACTCCTGAGCATGAACATAACCTGAGATGTGGTTGATGGACCTAGTGTCATTTCATCAAGAAAACTGATTTCCCTGTCCCAGCAGCTATCAGTTACAAATAACTTGGAAGCGCTATAAGGTTTTGTTACAAATGGATAAGAGAATGGGGAAATGGCTCAGTCTAGATAGTGCTTGTCAGGCAAACTTAAGACCTGAATCCCAGAATCCTCATAAAAAGAAAGGCATGGTGGCACATGCCTGTAACGCTAGCGTTGGAGATGCAGAGATGGAAGGATCACTGGATCTTGGTGGCCAGCTCATCTTGCTGAATCAGTGAGCTCCAAGTCCCAGTGATTGGCATCTGTTCTCCACATGCATGTGCACAAACATACATCTGCATACACATACACACTCTCCCTCTGTCAATTTAAAACTAATGGCATTTCAAAGTCCTGGAAAATCAGAAAAGTGTGACTCTGTGAACTCCTTAGTCATGGGCTTTGGAAAGATTTACAGCACCAGACATGAAGTCCCTCCTGTGAAACAGACCTCATATCAAGCCAGGAAACAGTTGGTTGCCCCCATAATCCTGATGCCACTACTGCACCAGTGGGTACATCTTACCAGGCAGATCAGTATGGTAGTATCCAGAGCCTAGAGCTGGATAAGACTACAAACATCTTTTCTCCCCCAGCAACCTAACATAAGCTCTTCTGGTACTGTGTAAAGTAGCCATCAGGGAGAGAGTTTCCTGGTCAGTTCAAAATTGACTTCTCTAAGTCCTGTATCCAAAGTGAGTGGAGTCCTCAGTAACAGGTTCTGACCATCTAGTTATGGTGGGCATCCAAGCGCGATAAGTTACAAAGAGTAGATAAAATGGAATTTAATTTTAAAAGGAAGAAAGGGACTGGCCGTGGTTTGGTAGCATGAACCTGTAGTCCCAGCACTGAGACTGAGGTACACAGTGAGTTCCCCTCCCCTCAAAAAGTGTAATTCATTCACAGAATAAAGACTAGTTGAGTGCAATAACCACTGTCACTCTCCATGGAAACCTAGGCTAACCACCTCAGCTGTGCTCAGTTAAGACTCCCAGAAGGACCAGGGGCCTCAAACCAGACCAATGACCCTTTGCATTCAACACTTGCAAGTAGAGATGTATGGACAAAGGGGTATACAGCATGACTTGGTGGGTCACAGTGCAGCTTCCGTGACGAGACTTTCAATTCCTTCCTTTTATTTCTTCATTTTATTTTCTTCCTTTTTTCTTTTGAATTCTATTTTATGGGGGCGGGGGTGAATATGAAGGGATGGGGAATGAATGGGATCAAGACACATGATGTGAAAGACACCTAGAATAAATTAAAAAATAAAAAATAAATAAATAAATTTAAAAAAAAGACTCCTGGAAGGAATAGTCCATATACTTTATTCAAAAGTGTTTGGGGAAGCCATGTTCCTTCTTATGAGAGTCATAAATATAACACTGTGCCTGTCATAAAGAAAAAAAGGCATCTTCAAGTGACATGTCTATATTATACAACTGAGAAAGTCAATTGGAACAAAGCATTAGAATTAGTGGAAGTGGAATAATTATAGTTTTAAAAGAAAACCATCAGTTGGATCAAGGGAGTGCTTTAGGAAGGACTTGAAATGACTTTATGTATCACATAGAACAAAGCAAGCATGTCAACAAATGTCTGAATAGAGGTGAAGAGTGGTCCATGATAAGTTGCCCTATCCTACCTTGAGGTGACAAGACCTTGATGTAGCTACAGTAGCGTGCTTCCAGATCAGGTAAAGGCAGCCAAGCTGTGATAAATCCTCTTGAGATTTATTTTCAATGTTTAACTGTGGTGGGGGGAAGAGGAGGGAAGTATGTGCATGTGAGTGCCAGTGCCCACAGAGTCCGGAAGTGTCGACACCCCTGTAGCTGTAGTTCTAGGTCATTGAGAGCCACCTGACATGGGTGCTGGGAGCTGAACTCAGACCTTCGAAAAGAGCAACAAGTGCTCTTAACCAGTGAGCAACCCCTTCAGCCCTCGTAGTAAGTTTTTAGTCTTACAGATTTAAGAATGCAACTGTTGTAGGCTGGCGAGATAGGATAATTGCATGAACAGGAGCTAAATTCAATCTCTGGACTCCACATTTTACAATCTAGGGAGGCAAAGATGGGTGAGCCAGCCTAGCGTGGTTGATGGTGTGGGCCAGTGAGCCTGTCTCAACAAGTAAGACAGGCAGTACCTGAGGAATGATACCTGAGCTGGTCCACTGGCTTCCAAATGTGCACACATGTGTAAAGTGGGGGATGAAGGGAAGGGGAGAGAGACAGAGAGACAGAGACGAGAGAGAGAGGGAGAGACAGGGAGATACATGTAGAGAGAGAGTATAACAGTTGTAAATGAGACACAGGGTAACCACAGGGGCACACGCAGAGTGTAACATAGCTGACGTTGAGAACGTTCTGGAACAGTCATATCACTATTTGGAAAGAATAAGATACTGTCCTTACCTGACAGCGCCGCGTGATATAAATCCCGTATGGATCCGCGAGGTAAATGTGCAGAACGACAATCACAACGTTATTAAACTCAAAGAAACGAAAGCGACTGTTTAATTGCTCTCTGGTGGAAAGGAGTTTTCTGGTTATAAAATTAATGAAGGAGCTAGCAAAGGAAAAGGAAGATTGGCTCGACTTGATAAACATTTTAAAGTTACGAACATAACAATATCACAAATTAAAATGAAAGCAACACCTATCATCTAGAGCAAATCTTGATGTTCTTAATATATTAATTTGACATAAATTCAACAGAAACTTCATGACGGGCATCTTGGCTTGGAATATAAAGACACAATTCACATGATAGAAAATACCACAAGTTAATAAATATAGGAGTGAAAGTTTAGTGTCATCTGCAAGCACTGAGCTGACGACAGAGGATATTTTGTGTCAAACACCAGCAAAAGGCTGGACTGTTCAGTCTAGAAAAGGTAGTGACAGCCTTTCCATTCTACTGGGGAACTGAAAAGCAATGTGGCTTGTTCACAGGCTGTTTTAGTGTTATTGTTTCTGTGACAAAACACCGTGGATAAAAGCAACTTGGGAGGAAGTTTATTCTACTCGCACTTAGGTATAACAGTTCATTGAAAGCAGGACAGGAACTCAAACAGGGCAGGAACCTGGAGGCAGGAGCTGATGCAGAGACCATGAAGAAATGCAGCTTACTGGTTTGTTCTCTATAGCTTGCTCAGTCTGCTTTCTTACTGAACTCAGGACCAGACCACCAGCCACAGGATGGTACTACCCAAAATGGGCTGGAGCTCCTGCATCAATCACTGATAAGAAAATGTCTTCCAGGCTTGCCTACGGCCTCGTCTTATGGAGGCCTTTTCTCGGTTTCGGTTTCCCTCCTCTCAAGTGACTCTACCCTGCGTCAAGTTGCCTGCATACAGGCAAAGTGAGGGTTCTGAGAAAGTTCTGAGTTTTCCAATGTTAGACCTACTTCTTAGTACAGGGCTCCGTCCTCAAAAGCACTCCCATGATTTAAAATAGGGGAAAGCAGAACGCAGTGGCATGTGTCTGTAATCCCAAGACTGGAGAGGCAGACACAAAATGATGCCTGTGGCCCTGTGGCGTGCTGGCAGCCAGCTCAACCAGATCTGAGCTCCAGGTTCACTCAGTGAGTGAGCCTGTCTCAAAAACTCATGTAGAGAGTGATCTATAAGATACCTAACATCAACCTCTGGCCTCCATACTCTGACATATGCATACACACACACACACACACACACACACACACACACACACAGAGAGAGAGAGAGAGAGAGAGAGAGAGAGAGAGAGAGAGAGAGAGAGAGAGAAAGAGAGAGAGAGAGAGAGAGAGAGAGAGAGAGAGAGAGAGAGAGATTTAAATACAGTATTTACAGTATTATTTTTAAAGACTTTTTTGTTTGTGTTCATACATGTGGATGTGGTGTCCATGGAGGCCGGAGAGGATCCCCTGGAGCTAGAGTTACAGGCAGCTGTAAGACACCTGAAGTGGGTGCTGGGAACTGAACTTGGGTCCTCTGCAAGAGCAATTACTCTTCCCTGCTAAGGTATCTCTCCAATCCCTATGTCATTGTTTTTCAAGTGAAAAATAAGTTAAATAATGTGCCAAGTAGCCCGTGCCATAATCTTGTGCATTCTTGCCATCAAATCATTTTAATAGTGAAGGGGAATATGTTAGCTATGATGGAAGTGAAAGAATGCACCCATAAATTAATTGTGATGTCCACTAAACATTTCTAGGTAACATTGCCACTGATGGCCATCTCCTGATGGTGTGATTTTGAGCAATTTTGGCTTTCTTATTAATTTTGTGCATTCTTTAGGTTTCCTAGAACATACTAACTTTAAATCACAAAAATGAATAACCCCAGCCTTCTTCCCCAGGCGTCTCTGCCTGTCGTGTTAGTCTCTAAACCCTCCAAAGGCAAGGCATACTTGCGTGTATGTCTGTAGACGCTGTTCACACATGTTTCTCTTGTCTAAGAGATGAGAATGTCTAATGTATTTATTGTCATGAAAACATTGGGAGGAGAAATTGAGATAAATGAAAACATGACTTGAAGGAAAAAAAGCAATAAAAATGTAATGAGTTGAGGCTTGTCAACTTGTATTTCCCAAGCCAAAAGATTTCACAATTTCAGTGATTGTCAGAATTGGGTCTTTGTCTTGGACTAAATAGCACATTTAAAAAACTACACTATGGTGTGTGTGTGTGTGTGTGTGTTATAGATGATAGCATCTATATAAATATAATATATATATATATCAGTCTCTAAAATTGTGTTCTCTTACATTCCACATTGTTCCAAATGTTTTCTCTGTGCTGTTCAATATGCTAATTAGTCCAAACATGGCTATTGAGCATTTGAAATGTGGCTGGTGGATAAGGAACTCAGTTTTGGGGTCTAATAACTTCAATACCTAAGTAGCCACACATGCCCAGTGGCTAGAGCTCTACCACACAGCACCACTTGGAACCGGACATGGTCTGCAGTGGTCTCCCCATTATTCCACTGGACAGTCACAGCAGGCCAGGATCTTGCTTTTCTTTTTAACTCTGTTTTATAGACTAGCCAGCTGAGCTATGGAGAGCATGTGAGTTCCCCAGGTAAGAGTGCTTATACATCTTGGAACCAGGATTTATACACACACGGAGTACATTGGAGCCAGCTCTCCCACCTGTCACTCCTACTTCCTTCTGTAGACACGCAGCAACAATGTCTAAAAGTGATCAGTACCAACACAGCAGCTTGTCTCTACTGCATGCAGCCCTCCACTTTAAATGCAAGCACCCTCTGCAGGACTCATTCACCAATCCCAGGAAAGCAACTTCTCAGTAACACTTCAGGATGGGAGCTGGGGAGATGGCCCTGCAGTTAATAGAGCTTGCCAAACAAGCTTAATGCCTGGAGTTCAGATCCCTAGGACCCACAGTGAATGCTGGGCAGGAATGGCAATGGCCTGTAATTAAATTGCTTGGAAGGCAAAGACAGAGGATCCCTAGAACAAGCTGGTAAACCAGACTGGCCTTATCAGCAAGGTCTGGGTTTGGTTGAAAGACCCTACCTTAGTGAGTAAGGTAGGAGAGAGAGAGGAAGATTCTTGATCACTTCAGGCCTTTACATGCACACATACACACACACACACACACACACACACACACACACACACACACACATACACACACATGCACACACACACACACATACACACACACATGTGAATATGCACACACATTTATTCACTCCACACATATGTGTACAAGACAATGAAAGGCCTCAGGCAGAGACTCTGGCCACTTCTTTCTTAAGCCACAGACTCGCTCCAGAGTCAAGCCTTTCCATCTGACCATCCTTTCAGAGCCCTAGGCTGTAAGCAAGCAAGGAGGCAAATGTGCAGAGTATATTTGAAATCCTTGGGCAGTTTTAAATGTACTCTACAGGGTGTGACAAATGAGAGTCTGTGTAAGTCAATACACCGTCCTGTGAAGGACTAATGGTTTTATGTGAATAGCAAGGCAACAGGAGACGAGCTAGTATTCTTGTTTCCTGTCAGTATTTTTAAAGTTCACTGCCATAACTCTGTTCCCCTTGACCTTTATTTGTGATACCTACCAGGGATCTGCCTCATTCGCTGAGTTCTAACTGGACACTCCTCAGAACCACCCTCATCCCCTTTCTCTCCACGTCTCAAAAACGCCTCCTTTCCATCGCTACTCACTCGGATTGTGCTTTTTCTTTATAGTAATGCTGTGATTGCTCTTTGAATAGTGTTTGGCTTTCTTGAATCTAAGGATATTTCATCCCAGAGCACACAAATACACGTTTAACATTTGTCCTTTATTGCCATGGTGCTTAAAAATCAGCAATATTACTGTTATTTTCAATAATAATTGCTTATAAATTGATTTATAGTGAAAAAATCCAGCATGTATAGAAGTCCTGAAATCTGAAAATACTCCAAACCAACAGCCTCAAACTGGTAGGAAATGAGAACTTCTCATGTTTAGAAGCCCATTACAGGACAACCAGAAGTTTGGCTAAGACTCTCGAAGCTGGAGTGTGATGGAATATCACTACAACCTTTGAACCTGCAACCAGCTCCCCACACCAGACACATATTTACATTCTGTAGATGCTCAAAGCAACTCTTCATGGGCCAGGCAGTGGTAGCACATGCCTTTAATCTCAGGACTTGGTAAGTAGAGGCAGGTGGATTTCTATGCGTTTGAGGCCAGCCTAGTCTACAAAGCAAGTTCCAGAACAGCTAGGACTGTTACACAGAGAAACCCTGTCTTGAAAAATCAAAAACAAAGTGAGACAACAACAAAAAAAACCTCTTTGTTCATACAAAGGAATACTGAACACGGTGTTGACTTGATTGTCTCCAGGTTTTGTGTGTGTGTGTGTGTGTGTGTGTGTGTGTGTGTTCATGTGTGGGTAGGTAGGGTTTTGTAGGACAGAAGTCAACCTCACCTCAACTATTGCTCATCAGGCATTGTTCACTTAGTTTTTTCAGAGAGAATATCTCAATATTCTGAAGTTCATCAAGTAGACTAGGCTGGTGGGCCAGTGAGCCCAAGTGGTCCATTTGCCTCTACCTCCTCAATGCTAGGAGTACAAGTACCCGGCTCTTACATGGATGCTGGGGATCTGAACTCAGACCCTCAAGTGTGGGTGGCAGGCACTTTATGGACTGAACCATCTCCCCAGTCCCCCAAGTTTCATTGTGTGTGCATTTGTTGTAGTATATGTGTGTGCACACACATGTGCCAATGTGATCAGGTGTACATATGCATCCATCTGCAGAGGCCAAAAGTTGATTTCTAGTATCTTCCTCTATTACCCTCCACCTTAGGTTTTGAAAGTTTCTTCTCATTTAGCCAGGAGCTAACCATTTGGCTAAATTGGCTGGCAGCGAGGCCCTTGGATGTTACTGTCTCTCTTCTTCTCCCAGTTCTGTCCTTACAGGCATGCCACCTCACCTGGCCTGTACAAGTGTGCCAGGGATCTGAATTCATGTCTGCATACTTGTACAACAAACACTTTACCCACTGAGCTATCCCAAGCTCTGAAACCTCATTTTTTGAAAGGCAGTAATTCTGGGGTAGCTTTAAAAAAATCTATGAGGAGCATTACACAGAGAAACCCTGTCTCAAAAAACAAACAAACAAAATCTATGAAGAGCTGTTATTGTTTTAAATGAGAGGTTGAATATTTTCCCCTACTAAATATGCTCTACAGGTAAAATCCTATTTCATATAACATGATTATCTAATGCATTTCCACTCAGAGACAAAACGTTTAAGCAGGCTCACATTTGAAAATATTAGGTTGCTAATTAGCGTCCAAAGTGAGCCTCTGTAATAGAGTTCAACCTCAATGTGAACAATGTTTCCTGGGGTGACAGAGACAGTTCACATGGGTGAGATGTTAGCTGCCGTCACACCAGAGCAGTTGTCTGCTTCATTAGGAAGGTGTGAACTTGGCCATGTCTTTGAGATGGCGTTCCCTCTAGAGCAGTTGACTAGATAATTGTTCCGCCCTGGTTCCTAATCGGAACTCAGTAGGTGTGAGCCCCGAGTCTGCCACTTAGTGCATCAAAGGAGCATGCTCTGAGAAGACTGGCACTTCTAGTAATTGAACACAAATTCTACCATGTTGTAGAAATAAATTAAGATCTACTTCATGGGGCTCAAGAAATGGCTCAGTGGTTAGGAGTGTTTACAACTCTTGCAGAGGACCCAGGTCCATTCCTCAGTGCCCAGGTGGCAGCTCATGTCTGCCTGTAACGTCCTAGTCTGGCCTCCATGTCCTCCTATACACATGTGCACATAAACTCAGACAGACAGACATCCATACACAAGAAGGAAGGAAGGAAATAAATATTTTTAAAAACCTACTTCACCTAAATCTATCAGAATTAGTGACCTCCCCCCAAAGATCAATATAGTAGCCCATCTTTTTTGAGTGTATAGATATGTGTGTGTGTGTTCATGTGTATGCCAGTGCACATGTTCATATAAGTACAAGCGCACATGTGTGAATGTGCCTGTGGAGGCCAGAGGATAGCCATGGGTGTCAATTCTTAGTCATCATCTGTGGTTTTGAAATAAGGTCTCACAGTGACCTGGAAGTCATCATCCATATTTTTGAGATAGGCTCTCACAGTGACCTAGAAGTCATCATTGATGGTTTTGAGATAGGCTCTCACAGTGACCTGGGACTCACCAAGAAGGCTAGGCTGGCTGCCCCAGCAAGCCCCAGGGATCCACCTGTTTCTGTTTCCCAGGTGCTAGGATCATAGGATTACACTTCCATGCCCAGCTTTTCTTATAGGGGTTTTAGGATTAAACTCAGAGCCTTGTACTATCCCCAGCCATAGGGCAGCATTCAACCTATTTACTTTGCAACACGCTGTTGTTATCTATGAAGTTCAAGCTCAAAAACCAAGCAATCATTAACAACAGCAAAAGCAAAAAAACTTAGTGATGTGTTAAGTTTACAATTTTGTATGGCCACATTCATTGCTACCCAGGCTACATGCAGGTAGAAGGGGTGAAACCCCAGAAGCAGAGATCTGGTTTTCTCTTTTCTCTGATAGCAACCCAATCTCCTCCTGCTTTGTTATATTCATGGCTAATAGCCAAGTAAAACACAGAGGCTGGGGAGATGGTATACTCATAAGGCATGTGAAAAAGCCAAGCATGTGTCCATCATCCTAGGACTGTGGAATTAGCGATAGGAGGATCCCCAGAATTCAGTGGTCGGCCAGCCAGCCTAGCCAAATTGGTGAGCTCTTGGTTCAGTGAGAGATGGTGTCTCAGAAAAGGAGGTGGAGAGGACTGAAGAAGACACTTGAAGATGACTTTTGACTTCCACACACATGCCCACATAAATGCGCACACACACACACACACACACACACACACACACACACACACACACGCAAAAACATATGGTCAGATGGGGTGTCTGCTGGGTCATCATTACTTCACTACAGCTCCCTTCATCTACTAAAATATATGGTCGAGCTTGATTCCCCAGACCTTATAAATAAAAGTTCAGAAATACATTGAAGTTGAAGGTGTCCTGCAATTTCTGATGATATTGACATCTATGCACATATAGAAATAGGTGAATGTATAAGTGTATATGCATGAAACCCTCCCAGAACATGTTGTCATAGCATCTAGACTCTTTCTGGTATCAATATGAGGTAAGGCGTATACTGCTGGTGGTATTGTGATATCGTGTTAACTCCTCCAGGGATACATGAGTAAATCTCTTTCCACCCCAGATAGGACACCAACAACAAGCTAAAGTAAAGATTCCACCTAATTCTAATTTGATGAACCAATGAATTTTTTAATAGAACATGACCATGGGTTACTTATAAGAGCATGGGTAGCCCCCAAACAGCTATATCACTTCAAAGTCCTACCCTCTCATGGGTGATGATTTCATAGAAGCTGCATTTTATAGTCTAGTTTTCAGTCAATTTCCTGCTTCCTGTGATGCGAGCATTTCCCAAGATCACTTGAGGCTGGAGGAGGGCAGGAAAGAGTAATAGCTGGATTTCAGGTGAGGGTCCTGTGACCCTCCCTTTCTCTCTCTACTAAGGAGAGAGGATAACATAATTCCATTATCATTACCATAGGCCCATCTCTGTAATGTTCTGCTTAGATTAATTAGTTGCCATGGCTACTGGGCCAAGGGACCCTCTACTTTAAACTGGAGGTAGGATGATCGTGTTGTACCATACAACAAGCGGATAGGGACCAGTGCTGCTAGCCCATAATCAACAGCTCACAGCATAGCTTTCTAAAAATTATCCAAGCTGAAATGCCAGTAGAACCGAGGTCAAGAAGCCCTGGTATAGACGTGTGTATACCTCTGTTAAATGCAGATACTAAACACAAACCCTCTCAGTATATGGAAGGGTTCCTCATGTTTAATTTGTTTTCAGAAGATCAACAAGACATTGTTTTCCCAGCCATCTGTTGAGACAGAAATAAGCTTTGCTGTTCTCTGCCTGACATTTCATCCACATTTGTCTTAATGAGACTTCACTATGGTTTGGGGACTCTCCTCTCTGCTCAACAGATTGCCTTCAAGTCTGGTTGAGATAACTGAGCTCAGCACATGGGTTCGAGTGGAAGTTGGCTTAACCCTTTCATTGACTCTAAGAATAGAACCGGTATGCACTGTGTCTGCTCAGCACTTTGTAAAGTAGATGACTAGAAAATGGGTTGAAGTATGATTCTCTTGATCAGTTCAGAATCTATAACTATTTACCATTGGACAATTGCTGTATAAATTCATAAAACCTAAAATGTTGTGTATGGTATATGTCTCTCTCTATCTCTCCATCTCTTGTGGGTCTGTGTATGCGTGTGTGTGTGTGTGTGTGTGTGTGTGTGTGTGTGTGTGTGTGTAGGACATGCATTTGTGTTTGAGCATGCATGTATGTGTGGAGGCCAGAGGACAGATTCCATTGTTATTCTTCAGAAGCTACCCATCTTTTTATATTTTATTATTTTTATTGTTGAAAATTTTCATACATTCATACAGTATATTTTGGTTAGTTCTACCCACCTCTGTCCCTTCCGACTCCTCCCATATCCTCCCCACCACTCTTGCATCTCAACTTCTTTTAAAACCCATTGAATCCACTTAGTATTGCCAGTATGTACATGGGTATAGGACCATCTTTTGAAGAATGGGTAGCTTCTCAGGGGCCATCCATGTTGAAAACTGATTTTCTGACCAGCAACCAATTGCTGACAGCTCCTTAGCTGGGAGTGGAACATTGTGACTCCTTCTCTGATCACTTTTTGGGTGTTGGCTGCCTTAATCATGTGCCAGTCTTGTTCATGGAGACACAGCCACTGTGAGTTTATGTGTACAATGCCCTGTCATGTCCTGAAAATACTCTTTTGCAGCAATCCTCCACAATCTGGCCCTTCAAAGTCTTTCTGTCCCTTCTTCGGTGTAATGCCTGAGCTTTGGGAATAGAGAGAGTGATAGAGATATTCCATATTGACCTGAGCAGTTCACAGTCTCTTATTCTCTGCACATTGACCAGCTGTGAGTCTCTCTATTAATATCTGGCTGCTCCAAAAACAAGCTTCTTGCATGAAGCTTGAGAGTTACACTAACTAAGAGTGTAAAGATAAAATCTTGGGGGAAACTTTAATAGTATGTTTCACTAGCAGAATAGTAGTAGTAAGTTCTCCCCTGGGACTTATAACATACCTATCCCTGGGTTCTTAGCCTAGTTAACAGTACCAGAAATGAGCTCTGTCTTGTAACTTGGACCTTAAATCCACTCAGAAAGTGGTTGGTTACTCTCATAACACTTGTGCCACCATTATGCCAGTGGGCACATGTTGCCAGGCCATCTTACTGTAGTCTGCCATATTCACAGCAGTTTTAAGACTGTCCATTACCTCTCTCCCCTAGTCATGTGAATGATACCTTCTAGCACTATGGCAGTTGATTAGTAGAAATGAAGCTTCCAGGTCAGTCTCACCTTGGTATGCCCATGTCCTATGATTCAAGTACATGACATCTTCAGCAATAGAGTCTTGCCATCAAATTCTGGATGGCAAAAGAGTGGAGGAAATGATCTGTAATATTGGGTGGGAGTCTGTGTGGAACTTGACAGACCAACAACTCAAAAAGAAGTAACTGGCCCCTGCCACCAGGGATTTTAATTTGATGTCCTGTGGTGTCCAGTAGAATTATTGTCCCCTCAATCTAAGGTAAGTACATTTAAACTCCTTTTATGTATGTACATGTATGTATTTTAGGAAGCTCCTATAAGAGTTTTCCATATGGCCTTTGCAGAAGTCTTTGGTGTTACTTACTCCTCCTATAACCCCTCATCTACCTTCATCTTGTTTATTGAGACAGGATCTCTCACTGAGCCTGGACTTTTGCCAATTTTGCCTAATCTGGATGTTCAGGAATCCCCCGAGACCCATTCGTATCCACATCCTCAGTAACAGGATTATAAACATAAACCACTACAATTGGCTTTTTATGTAGGCTGTAGGATTCAAACTGAATCTTCATGCTTGGACAGCAAGCACTTTAACAACTATGCTATCTACCCAGCCAACCAGATACCTGGTATTTATGGCTGAAAAAGATTTGGAATATGCAGGGTCTAGAATGACTACAAAATTATCCAAGCTATAGCTCAGTGGTAAAGCACTTGCCTGCCATGCACTGGGTCCTGAATTTCATCCTCAGCACCAAAAATTGGGGTTGGGGTGGGGGAAGGATGACATTTTGGAGCATCTCCTATCTAGTTTGTCAGAAATTAGAGTTTGCCAATTATATACTGGGTGAGGTGAGTTCATCTTTCAGAGGACTCTTTTCTTCCTTGTGTGTCTGACACTCGTAATCAGACAAGTATCTTACATCTCCCAGAACTGACTTCACTGTAACAGTTTCTCTATTATATGGACCAGGAGTCTTTGTGGTCACAGAGGGCAAACACTCAGTTATGCCACCTGTGAGCTGGCAGGGTTTCTCACCTTCCTAACACTTCCCAGCTTCTACCCATTTGGGTAGCTACTATCTGGCTGTAAATGTCCAAGTGCAGTGGGAGCATGGGAAGCAGTCATAGAACTGGTAAAAGTACAAATGCAGAATCTGTCTTCAAACTGTGAAGATTTCCTAGGTATTAACTTCCCTGGTGGGTATAGCCGTGGTGTTAAGGAGACCACCAGCGCACCTCAGACTTGATCCCTCCTCTGACCTCCTGCTCATAACTGTACAATTCCAGGGTGATTCTCAGTTGACAGCATCTGGTCTGGGTCACCAAAGCTTGATAGATAACAAGACTGAGTGTGCACAGATGTTTAGTAGAGTAAATTAGGAAAGACTATCAGCATATAGCATAAGTCCAAAGTTACATTTTTCTAGATGTAGCTCATAATGACATATAGAATTCATATATGTCTTTGAGTCTTCTAAAATTCAAATAAAAGAAGGAACTGGAGAAAGAAAAATTAAACAATTACAAGAAAAAAAAACTAAAGCCAAAACACAGTTAAGTGACTTGGACAGGGGCACACAATCAATAGGAGCTAGACTGTAGCCATATTTTCCTGGGTGCTTTGTCCCATGCAGCAAACTTGAAAAATGTTTTTAAACGACTAAAATACCACTGAAAAGTTTCTTGTCTTGTCAAACTGTTCTTAACTGAGATGCTATTTGTGCATAACTCCTTAGTAAATATTGCTGGTTAAGTACGTGGTATGCACCCTGATTCAATATCGTCTTGCTAGAATTGCATGTAATTCAGAATGAAATCTTTAGTATGACTGATGGCTGCCAGCCTCCCGACGTACTTGTTTGTTGTTGTGCCTGCTCTTAGCTATACACTGAGGTATTTGTTCTTCTTTGATCTAACTCTCAGTGAAGAGTCTCATCCCCTTTCCCCTCAACCCTATTATCTCAGGGTCCAAACTGTTCCAAAACACCTGCCAGCCTCCACCCACCCACCACACAAAGCCACCCAGAAGGTGTTGAAAGCTAGAATAAATGAGAGGAACAAGCAGGCTATATACAGATATTAACTCTCCTCTTTCCCAGAGGTTTGCCAGACCATTCCTGCTGCCTGCAAGTTCTGTTTAGAGCAGCAGGCGTCACCCACCCCTTTTAGCCCTTGGACACCTAAACCCAAAGTGTGTTTCATTATACTCTCATCATAGTCAAACACTGGAAAGTAGAGGATGCTAAGACATTTACTGTCTGTCTCGGAGTACTCATTTCATTAGAACTGTTTGGTGCAAAGAAAGCCAGTGAAACTTTCTGAGCCTCAGCTGGCTCATGTGTGCAGTGGGGACAGCATCAGTTACCCCGTGTGTAGTTTGTTGGGAGTAATAAGATAAAGTGGATTATCCACTGCTGAGCATGGACAATGGCAAACAGTACTCAGATGTCATTGGGATCTGTTACCCGTTATTCTCACCACCATTATCTTTTCCTGTGGGTCCCATATGCCTCCCAGTTCCAACTACTCCCATGGCCCTGGCTTCAGTGAGATTTGCATTTCCAGCTGCTGGCCTGATATCGAATAGAGGTTACTGTTATGTTTCAGATACATGAAACTGAACTAATGATTTCTTCTTCACAAAGATTCAGTTTGAGGGGTGTGAGAGCAATTCCTCTGTTGTGGCCATATCATATTTAGGTGTTTCTTTTTATTTAAATCCCAGTGAAGAAATCTGGGGATGGCAAAAGAAAGGCCAACCCAGAGGATTTTCAGTGGGTTTTAGTTTCAACTAAAGCCATGGAGACTAAACTGCTCTCCCCATGACATTCCTTGAAAGACATTGAAAGAGGTTGGAAAGCATTGCTTGTCTGTAAACCCTTTGGCTACCACTGCTGAAAGTGGGGAGCTGGACAGATGGCAGGCTTCTGGTGACCCACACTGTCCATCCACTGCACTTCCTACAAGAGCACATGTTGGGGTGGGGACCAAGGACTAGGCTGTATAATCAGATTAAATTTCAAACTCTGTGCAGCTTAATCCTTCCTGTTTTGAATGTAGATTCTTAAGCCATGGGTCAATAGTCTTCCCTCAAGAGAACAAGGAATGTTCCAAGGAGGTTTAGGAAACCCTAAACAATGTAATTTCATTAAAAAATGTAAGCATTGTAAAGACCAAAGGTTGCTGCCAGTGCAAGCATCAGCAGGCATTGTGTAAGCACTGGGGCAACCCACCTATGTTGTGATCTTCTCTTCTCTATAAGAATGGGGAGGAAGGAAATGTTCAACAACAAAACAATACAATTTTATTCCTAAAAAAAAAATGATCTACCACAGCTCCTTCTCTTCCTGTGCTCTCTGTTTCTACTCAAGATTTTCTGATCTTCTCTGAGACTCAGAATGTCAACTTCATGCCATTCATTCTTGGTTCTCAGGCTTGCTCCTCTACGCACTGTTGTGGCTAAATGCTGATGGATCTGTTGTGATGTCTCTCCTCTGTCTTCCTCTCCTCAGCTCTTGTGTTTGATTTCAGGGGTGTTTTGACTTTGATAGGACCACTGTAATGGCAATTTTCTATCCCCTCATTGTCCCTGCTAGTCGTCCCCTTTTATGTCTGGTACTAGAGTAAATTACTACAGATGCTCACTTGATCATGTACCTGTGATAGCATCTGGCTTCATCCATCTTCATCTCTGACAGGATTGCACATACCCACTCTGTTATAGCGATACTGGTTTGTCCAAGTGCACCAAGACCCTTCCAGAACATTCCCTGGGCCCCTGTAGAGCTCTGTGAAATCTCTCTTTCTTTCTTTCTTTCTTTCTTTCTTTCTTTCTTTCTTTCTTTCTTTCTTTCTTTCTTTCTTTCTTTCCTTCCTTCCTTCCTTCTTTCTTTCTTTTTCCTTTAAAGAGAAAAGAAGCTAGCAACAAGTATTTATTCCTCTCTGCTTCTTAGATTTAAATTACATTTATTCATTTATGTGGTGTTTGTGTGTGTGTGTGTGTGTGTGTGTGTGTGTATGCACGTGCGCGCACGAATGATTAAGTGTGGATGCAGACATGCCACATCATGTAGACATGTAGCAGTCAGAGGACAACTATTTAAGCTGTTTCTCTCCTTCTACCATGTGGGTCTCAGGTTTGACGGGACCCTACTTCAAGTAGCAGTAGCCAAGGGGTTCACAGACAAGCAGTGCTTTCCAACTTCTTTCAAGGACATTGCTAAACAGAGGACTGTCATGGGGAGTGCAATTTAGTTCAGCAGGCTTGATAGCATGTGCCTTTGCTCACTGAGCCATTGTTCTAGTTTGTTTTCTGTTTTTCTGATAAACACCGTGACCAAAAGCAACTTGGTAGAGGAAAGGGTTTAGTTCAGCTTTCAGGTAACCACCCATCATTGGAGGAGAGCAGGACAATAACTCAAGATGGGAGCTTGAGGCAGTCACCAAGGAGAATGCTGCTCACTGGCTTGCTCCCTCTGGTTCTTGCTCAGCCAGCTTTCTTTCTTTTTTTTTTTTTTTTTGGTTTTTCGAGACAGGGTTTTTCTGTGTAGCTTTGCGCCTTTCCTGGATCTCGCTCTCTAGACCAGGCTGGCCTCGAACTCACAAAGATCCGCCTGCCTCTGCCTCCGGAGTGCTGGGATTAAAGGCGTGCGCCACCACCGCCCGGCTCAGCCAGCTTTTCTATAGAGCTCTGGATCACCTGCCCAGGAGGTGGCACTGCCCACAATATGCTGAGCTCTCCATTCCTTAGCAGTCAAGAAATATGCCCCCCCCACACACACACACATGCCCTCAGGACAATTGCATCCAGAAAATTTTTCTTCCCAGGTGAGTTGAGACATCTTCCCAGGTGAGTCTAGTTAGTACTGAGCTGACAATAAAAACTAACCAGTATAACCATTTGCCAGCTCCATCCTGGGGCTTCTTAGTGAGTGTGTGTACATAAGAAATGTGCTTATAGAAGAGTACATAAAATGTCAGTTTGCAGTGAAAATGACTGAGAAAAAAATGGATATGTGCCACTGGGTCAGCAAATGAAAGAGAGTGGCCCAGAAATCTCCAGGGACACTTATCCCGGCTTCCTTTTGAGCCATTAGCTATAATTATTAACATATCTGTGAGAACTCATCCAGGGACAGAATATACTCACAGCTTGTGTTATGCTGTATGTTTGTTTGTTTGTTTGTTTTCAAAGAATTTTTAGCCCCTGAATTGTTGGCATCTAATTGAAAAGCAGAGCCTATACCTGGCTCAGGGACAGCACCCGCTGGAGAGGTGACTGTGTGGACAGGAGACTGACAGGTGACTGTTGGATAGGTGATTGTTGGGCAGGTAACTGCTGGACAGGTGACTTTGGACAGGTGACTGTTGGACAGGTGAGTGTTTGGACAGGTGAGTGTTTGGACAGGTGAGTGTTTGGAGAGGTGAGTGTTTGATATCTACAGTTTGGGGAGAACTGTGAGTTACATAGCATCTTTTTACCTACCTTATAAGATGTGGGAAGTGTGATCACAAGTAAGTCCTAAGGCTTATAAGAAAGATGGATTGATGGGATTTGAAGGTAAAATGAAACACTTCCTCTGTCCCAGATGATCCCCTTAGCTTGGTAAAACTGCACAGTTGCTAGGATCTGAAATGCTGTGATGAAACACGACTTCCTGCCTCTTCATATGCAAATCTGCTTAGGGCATCATCCATTTGCATCTGAATATAAATGCAATAGGGAGAACTTTGAAAGTCAGCACTGGGGTGTCCAACTTTTTGACATCTACAAGTTGGCATTGAAGAACTGAACTTCTAGTTAGAAAACAAAAAACCAACAAACAAAAATAACCAAAATGGCACTGGAGAAATGTCTCAGTGTTTAAGAGCACTTGCTGTTATTGCAGAGGACCTGAGTTTGATTTTCAAGCACCCATGTCAGTTAACTTACAACTTCCTGTAGCTCTAGATCCAGGGGATCTCCATGGGCCCTCTTCTGACCTCCACATGAACATGCATTTACACATAGACACACACACATACACACAAAGATTAAAAAAAATAAACTTAAAAAACAGAATTTTTACAAATAAAACCTCAAACTTACAGAGATCAGTATAATTTGGACCCATGGACACACTACCCTGAATTGGAAATCCTCTCAGTCAGGGGTGAAGTCTAGCAGAAATTTTTGATCACTGTAAAAGAGAAAGCTGAACACAAAGATCCACCAGCAACATATACTTGAAGGTTCTAATTGAGTCCTCTGGGTATCCTGACTTAATAGCATATTTAAAATGGAACATGATTTGTTCAAATTTCTATAATTCATAGTAATGATGCCTACATTTTCCCTTCTTTTCTCTTTATCCTTTCACAACTCTTGTATATAAATACCCACTGTTTCTTTAAATCACACTTAATTAGGAGAGTTTTCTGTTTCTTTACACGTTGTCTCCTGTTGGAAATAGGTTAATCCCGAATCTCTAATAAATATGAATGGACTAAAGAGAATCATGAGTTCAAGATCATTTTACCTTCCCAGGTATAATTGTTAAAAATCTCTACTGTCTCCTGGGATGTGTGAGATTGCATCAATTAAATCATGTCTCTGTAACTGAGTACGGTGGTCGTAAATGTGGCTGTGTTCACCAGGACCCTCTCTGTATTTAATTTGCTGGGCTATAATTGTCAGAACAGTAAATGTGAGGCAGGTAATGTAAACTGTAATGATGGTAATTATCTGAATGGATCGATCATCGTGTTATTGCGACGTGATGTGGGTAGAGGAGAGTTGCAGACCTCCCATATAAATTCTCAGTTTCTATTTCATTTCCTTGCATGCTTTTCACCAAGACATCTAAAGTGAAAACAATGTAAACTCATCACCACTGCCGTCTCCATTATCTTTTCCAGTCTCCTTAGTAATGTCAGCAGACCCCATCCCCAACAACCTTTCTCAAAGGAAAGCAATCATCTTACAGAACTGGAATTCCAGGACTTGCCCTTGTAATCTTGATACCTCAGACTCGAAGTTGAAGTTGTTTTAGTTGAATGATTTGTGTCCTTCAGTGTGTGTGTACGTGTGTGTGCGTGTGTGCACGCATATACATGTGCATATTTGTATGAGTGTGCAAATGCCTAGGTATGTGTCCACCTCATGCAGTGTATACCTTGGTTTTGCTCTGGGGTCTCTTATGGGCTGGAGCTGGCTGAGAAGGCTGGGCTGGCTGCCCAGCAGTCTCTAACCAAGGATGCACACTGTCTCTGCCGACCTAGTGCTGAGGGTGCAGATGCATGCCACCATGCTCAGCGCTCACACATTAGTTTTCAGGATTGAACTCGGGTCCCTGTGCTGCCATAGCAATCACTTCAGAGACCAAGCTATCTCTTCCAGATCTGTTCATTAAAGAGCCAGATTTGTTAACTAGAATAACCTGCTAAAGGCTGTAAATCCTAGCACTGCCTAAATACCTGTGACAGAACTGAACTGGAACCTAAAGTGCCCGGACTGGGGAAAGAACTACGTGTTGTCCCAGCTGTTCCTGAAGCAGGTTCAACAGAACAGAAGGGAGACAAGCCTAGAAGCATGGCGGTGGATGGCTGCTGGGAGAGGAAGAGTCACGTGTCTCTTGGGGGGAGGGTTGGCTATTACTGGGTTACCCAGATCCAAGCAGACGAGCCCATAGCCATGCACTGTGTACAACACTAATTAGACACTTAGACACAGTGGATTATAATACTAAAAAAAAAAAAAAAAAAAAAAGGACTTGAAGTTGAGAGGGAGTTATGTTGGGGACAAGAGAACAGTTGGAGGGATGGAGTCAGGGTGGATATAATCAAGACAGTGGCTGCTTAGCAAAGGTGGGACCCTGGGTTTAGTCCTAAAGGTGGGGAGGAGGAGGAAGAGAGAATTGAATGTATAAAATTTTCAAGAACAAATTGATTGATAATAATAATAAAGAAAAATGAAGTCATAGGATACCCGTGCCTTTCTCATTGTCAAAATCAAAGAACTCAAGTGCAAGTTGCTGTAAATAGAAAATGACCTCTAGGATGCCACAGAAGTAGTGCTGCAGCCTGTGGCTAGGGAGGGTGGCAGAGGATGGCCTGGGAGAAAAGTCAGCAGCCAGAAAGAGAAACCCCACGGTCACCTGGTCAGCATTGGGCACAGTGTGAACAGGGTTGCTATGTTGGCTGAGAGGTAGAACGCAAAAGAGTTTATCCACGTGGCTTTCCCAGAAGGATGCTGTGTCCAGGGAGAAAGAGGCAAAGGGGCGGTGTGTGGCTTAGAGATGTTGTAAAGGGGAAAAAAAGAAAGGTGATATTTCAAGAGGCTCTGGAAATAATGAAAAACATAAGACTAACCCCCATCAATCATTATCCACTAAAAGGGCCAAAACAAGGGTAGAGTGGACGTGCCAGAATCTGTGGAGGGTAGGGAGATGGATCAGTCAGTAAGACACTGAATACGTGCATCAGGGCCTGGTTCAGAGTCCCGCACCCACAGAAAATATTCTGACATGTCTGCGCATACCTGTAATCCAAGCACTGGGGAGGAGAAACAGAAGGATGGATCCTGGGGCTCGCTGACAAGCCATCCAGAGTCAATTAGTGAGCTGCAGGTTTATTGAGAGACCCTGTCTCAAAACAAAACGGAGAATGAGTGAGAAGACAGCCTGACATCAGCTCCAGCCTCCATAGGCGCGGGCACGTGTGTGAAGGTGGGTGGGCACACGGGCGCACGTGTGAAGGTGGGTGGGCACACGGGCATGCGTGTGAAGGTAGGTGGGCACACACGTGAAGTTGTGTGGGCACACATGTGAAGATGAGCTGGCATACGTGTGAAGGTGCGCGGGCACATGGGCACGCACGTGAAGGTGCACGGGCATGCGTGTGAAGGTGCGCAGGCGCGCGTGTGAAGGTGCGCTCGCACTCAGTCAGACAAGTCAATCCATGGATCCTGTGGGAAGGTAAAGTAGAATGATTGCATCTGATATGCTGGTGTGAATAATAGGAGAAAGGGGAAAATCATGTCTAAATGTGTAATCATGAGAGGGGACAAAGGACACTGTTTCATGAAGCATTGAAAGGAAGTAATGGAGAGAGCACACACTGCTAACAAGCCTACAAAAGAGGTGGACAGAAAGAGGGAAGGAGGGAGCCTCACTGAGCATGTGCCTCTCAGTATAGCCTTGACTTCTGGAATCGTGCTAATATTTAACATATTCAGAACAATAAAATGAAATCAGAGAGAGGGGGAAATTGAATTTGAGCCCTGTCAGAAACAAATGAATCGCATCATGGACACTGGATAGGAGGGCAGAGAACTGACCGGGTCACTTTTGAGCAGAGAATTTTCATTAATATCTTCACTCTAAAAAAAGAACATCTCCTCACCTCTCCTGAGCACGGATTTTCATGGCGTAAGAGTCGTCTCTGCATTGCGGGTGTGGAACAAGGTAGTAAATACACTGCCTTTGGGAGCCCAGTTCTTACTGCGGAAAATGGGTCCTAGATATAGGAAATGAGGGTGGTGGGAGGGAGGGAGGAGCTCAGGGGGTAGGTGGGGAGGGTCGGAGAAGAGAAGGAGAGGAAGTGGATAGAAGGGGAGGGAGTGGAAGGGAAAAGAAGGAGAGGAAATAAATAGAAGGGGAGAGCGGGGCGGGGAAAAATCACAAGCATACAATCAGGAGGTCACTGGATATCAAAGGTTACCGGGTATTAACAAGAATTGTGGACTAGAAAAACTCACTCTAAAGGGTATGGTCAGGTCAAGGCTGAAACTGCAGTAAGTGTGGATCATATTACCATAGCGCACATTGTATTTCAGGAAATTGGTAACCAGCCTGTGGTTGTGCACAGGAGCATCTTAATGCACACACTAGGGATGATGGGGTCTTGTCTGATACCTGCCTTCATGATGCAGGAAAAAGAATGGGAAAGAAAGAGAATGCTTGAGCAGATGTGGCTAAGTGTTGATTATAATGATGTGAGGGAAGATGTGTGGGAAGTCTACATGGTTATTAAAAAGGGTGTGTGTGTGTGTGTGTGTGTGTGTGTGTGTGTGTGTGTGTGTGTGTGTGTGTGTACCAAACAAAAACTTCTAAACCAGATGGGGAGGAGCTATAAAGGAAACATACTAACCTGTGTACCATCTCGAAGCCTACTGTACTAGGCAGACTGATTAAGAGTGCTCCTTCCTGAGGAGATGGATCAGTCAGTAAAGTGGTTTCTGTGCAAACGTAAGGACCTGAGTTCGATCCCCGTAACCCACCCATGTAAAAAGCCCGGCATGGTGCTGCCTTGACATCCCTATCATAATGGACTTCACCTACACTATGAGCAATGAGAAACCTTTTCTCTCTGAAATTTGTCAGCTTGTTTTTATCACAGCAACAATAAAAGGAACTGAGAGCATGTCAACACCCCCCTGCCCACATGCTCTGAGGCAAATGAACACTCTAATTAGAGGAAACGGGGCAGATCACACCAGAGATCCATAAGGATCATTCAAGGTGTGCCTTTCTCCTGGTCATCTTATGTTCCAAAGTCACTGGCTGGCACCAAGAATAACACCTGGACTTTGTCTTTGAGTTAAAAGCTTTACCTGAAATTCCTTTTTGTGGCGTCAACAAGCATTAGACTGAGACCATGCCAGTTCCTAATGGAGTAGATTTAGGCATTTCTTACATTTTCTTAGCATAAGATAAATACTGGCATCTTTCTGTGGAACACTCCTGCACAGCGTTGATTTGATTTTCTACTTGCTCAGAATATCAAGTTCCGATTTCTTAGAATCTTAATGTATGCTCGTGAGCGAGCCTGTAAGACAGGAGTCATCCCTGCGATACTTATAATAGTACTTAGAGCAAACCTGTCAGAGGGACTTCTAAGAGATTACCCGGGGTCCTGGGGAGGTATATTTAGCAACCATATTGAATGAGTTGTCACATAACACAACGTTTCATTGATTTATGGTTGTTATTTCTGTCTCTTACTGCAGGCGGAGAATTCGGCACTGGCGCTGGAAAATGAGAATCAAAGAGAACAGTATGAGAGATGTCTTGATGAGGTGAGGCTGGGTAAGAGGGCAGACGAGAAGCTGGGCTTGTTAAGGATCTTCATCAGGTTAGAGGGCATGCGAGTCCATGCTACACAGAATTGTAATGTTTTCCCCCAAGAAGTTGTAAACAGATGTCCGCTGGTAAATATTGGTCTCTTAGCCTCTCCTCCCTCTGTCTCCCCTCCACATAGACGTACCTTCTACACATCTCTTATCTAACTTCTCTTTCCCCCTCCTATATCTCTTTCTTCTCTGCCCTCTCTTCTCTTTCTCCTTTCTCTCTCCCTTTCTCTCTCCTTCCTCCTCTTTTTCCTAACTCTGTGTCTCTTCCCCTTCCTTCCCTTCATCCCTCTCCCTCCTCCCCCTTCCTTCTCTCTGCTTCCTCTCCTCTTTCCTTCCCTTCCCCTGTCTTTCTCTCCTCTCTCCTCTCTCCCTCTCTCCACTCTGATCCTATCTTCCTTCCCTCCCCGCCTCTGTAATGTTTCCAGGGCATCTGTGATTCCTTGGGATAGTTGTCTACCATCCTTGCACACACTTGGGGTGCGATTCACTGTTTGATCGACTCCTTCTGTCCAAGAAGTAAGATCCTTGGCCCTGAATGAGGAAGAGCCACATGTGGGCACGCTGCTGCGTGTACAATTGGATGCATTCTCTGAGAAGCAAATTGCTGATTGAGTGGGTGGGGACAGCGTTCACAGTTGGCAACCCGAGGGGGAAAATCAGCCGCTTGAGCACCAGCCAGAAAGAGAAAGGGAAGTCAGGAAGAAAATTTGAGGGCAATGGAAGAAGACGGAGTCCCACGCATGAGTAAACTCAATAAATATTATCTGATAATGATGGCAAGATGAACACAAAATGGCGGGTGTTGGAGAGTGTCTTGCCGGGGGGCGGGGATGGGTACTGAAGCCTGCTCAGAGCTCTCAGGCTCCTCAGCACCGTCTCTCATTTCTGTTAGGAATAGGAGCCAGCCTTACTGCTGCTGCTTGCCGCAGTGGTCCACCGGCAGTGTGGAAAAGTTCTCCTCCGGGACGCCACCATGATGGAAGCCATTATTTAAATGACATAACTTCTTTAGACATCTTCCCAGTGTGTTAACTCTCTCACACATTCTGTGAGATTCTACTGGAGGATTGCTAGAGTGCAGTTGAACAGATTTTAGAAAAATGGCATGTTATCGTGTCCCATTAGCTTACTCATGGATAACCAATATCTTCAATTCTTTCTCCTTGCTAACAGCTAGATAAACGTTTTCCAGAGAACTCCTTCTGATGTTCTTACCCTCCCCATCCAGGCTGTTCTCTCTCTCCTGTGACACTGTCCTAAAAGTTGATGGGTTGGACCATGAAGTGTACAAGCCAGAATCCCAGCTATAACCCATTTTACCGCCATGTTCCTCTTCCTTCAGACTAGTGAAATCTCCACCTTCTGAGGATGAATGTTTTGGCTATTTGGTTTTCTCACAGCAGTGTCTCCCCTAAGCTGGGATAATTCCAGACTAGTGTCTTCCCTAGGTTGGGAGATTCCCACACCAGTGTCTCCCCTGGGCTAGGAGAGTCCCTCACCAGTGTCTCCCCTAGGCTGAAATAGTCCCACACCAGTGTCTCCCCTAGGCTGGGATAGTCCCAGACCAGTGTCTCCCCTAGGCTGGGATAGTCCCAGACCAATGTCTCCTCTAGGCTGAGATAGTCTCACACCAGTGTCTCCCCTAGGCTGGGAGAGTCCCACATCAGTGTCTCCCCTAGGATAGGAGAGCCCCACACCAATGCTTCTCCTAGGCTAAGGTTTTTCCACACCAGTAGTTTTCCACACTGTGGTGCAGAACTCACTTTGTAGCCAAGGATGACCTTGGACTCCTGATCTTCCATCTCCCAGGTGCTGGGATTACAGGCATGTGCCATAACATCTGGATTATGTGGGACTGGGGATGGAAGCAGCGCCAGCTGGGCCGTAGCCTCCATCCCACACCAGTGGTTGTTAAAGATGTGCTCTCTAGCCCCACACCATGAGCCATGCCTGGGAGCTCAGGATAAATGCTGACTCTCTGGGTTCACCCCTAACCCACAGAATCCTGGTGCCACTCAGGGTGAGCCCAGCATTTGCATTTGCGTGTGAGCAGCCCCGCTTGCTGGTGTCTGTACACACTACTCCTGCAGTCTTGGGCTCACAATACTGACTACTCTGTCCTTGGCACTCAGTGAACACGTTGGAGAACTCCACATGTCCCTGAAAAATGACCTAATATTCAGTCTTTCCCTTGTTTAGTATTTCCAGTCATCCACGTTGCTTACTCAGGCAAATAGTTTCTGTAACCCTCTGCCCTGTCAGGATTCAAAAACTCCAGAATGGAGCTGGAAAGATTGCTCAGTGGATGAAGGATGCACAAGGACCTGGGTTTGACTCTTGGAGCCCATGTAATATGCCAAGTGTGGGGGCAGACCTGTAGTCTCAGCACGCAGTAGGCAGAGACAGGCAGATCCCCAGGGTTCCCTGCCCAGGCAGCCTGGCCTACTTGGTAAATAGCGGGTTAGTGAGAGACTGTGTATGAAAAAACAATAGAGATAGTACCTGAGGGATGGCACCTGAGGTTCACTTATGGCCTCTGCTCATACCTACAGACATGTACACACACACACACACACACACACACACACACACACACACACACACACAGAACAATCATTCGGGAATCCAAAGTTAAAGCAGTCAGGAAAGTTGTTGACGTAAAAGCTGGCACACAGACTTGGGGTCTGGTGAGACCAGTCCAGCTTTCTTCAGCCCTGCTCCCCAGGCCCTTGGTCCAGTCAAAGTCTAGAGCAAGAAAGACCAAATAGATACAAGGCTGTTTAAAGGAGCCAATAATCCCCCTGGGTTAAAAGTATTGATGAGCCAAGTTGCACTTCCACCCCTTGCACAGAAATTTCCAGGGAGACATGACCTGTATTCAGAAGTCAAATCTATGGGCTCAAACCACAGAGCTGTGTACTTAGCACGCTTCTCCCTTGGGTCACTCCTTATCCAGCACAAAGCTCACAGCATTTCTCTGTAGAAACTGGAGTCTGGGCCATGGAGGTGGCTCAGCCTGTAAATCGCCATCATGAGGACCTAAGTTCAGATCCTCAGAACCTTCATAAAAAGCTACATATAGTTGTACACACCACTAATCCCAGCGCTGTGGAGGCAGAGACTGGAGGCTCCCTGAGGCTCCCTGGCCAGCCGGGTCAACTGAATCAGTGAGCTCCAGGTTCAGTGAGAAACCCTGTCTCAACAAATTAAGTTGGAGAAGTAATTGAGGAGAGCACTTCATGTTTACATCTGGCCTCAGCATGCACAAAGGCATACAAGCACATACAGACACGAATGCCCACATACACACAAAAAGAACCATCTGTTTCCCCTGTATTTCCCACGCCTGTGCTGTGTGGGTTTCTCCAGAGTACCTCAGGCAAACCAAAATTTTCTCCTTCGAAATCATTTTCCGCAGTTCCACTGACACCAGGAGTTTTGAAGAGAGAGTCCCTCTGTTCCTAATTGCAGAAATTAACAGTTGCCAGCAAGGTGATTTACAACAAAGAGCTGCCTCCGAACAACACAAATGTTTTGTATTCATGAATGCCGGCCTCTGATTACACATGCCTGTTGTTCTGGAACTAATTGCACGGGGTAGACTGTCTGTTTGCAGGCTTTGTAAGAGAATGCCCTCAGAGGGCCAGTTCCGTGTAGTAATAATGTGAAGTGGAAATTCTTTGCAAGGCTTTTTATACTAATTAGTCCGACTAACAAGGTAAGGCCTCATGTAAGTTATTTCCTTGCTACTAAGTTCCATAAAACATACGCTGATGGGTGAGGCATAACTTTAAAGCGACCTCAATCCTTTTTGCCCTGATGCTCGTTTTCTGGGAAATGGAAAGCTGGCTGATGATTTGAGAAAACACTAGAGAATGTAAAATTCTGTCTGTGCTTCTACTAAAAGAACGTTTTTACTAGAAATAGGTAGATACTGTACATAGATGGATGCACACACATATGCATAGAAAACACATACTCTCACATTCTCTGGCTTGAAAGGTGTGTGTGTCCCTCTCCCCCCCCCCCCATACACACGCACTCACACACAAGTGCATTGCCTCCACACACATACATAGATGGATACATATACCACACACATATGTGCAGATGTACACACACCCTCTCACATATATAGATAAATACCTAGAGTCCCCCCACATACATAAACCACATACCATGGCTTGGTAGGTATACACATACACATGCACACTTAACTTTTCTTGCTTCTTGGCATTGGGGTAGAAAGACCACACCAAGGCTTACCCTTATTTCTTTATGGGAGTTTGGAAGTCTTCATGATTGAATCTGTATTTTCTTCATCTAAATATTTGATGAGCAGTCTACTACCAGGCAGTGAGTTGCTATTTGTCCATAGTATTGCCTTAGCCACAGTTCCTTCCAGACCAACTGTTCCACATACAGATGTACAATGTGTGTGTGTGTGAAATAAACATGATAGCATCCTTTGGACCACTGCATTGCCTTCGGATGGATTCAGTGGCATGTAACAAACCTGCATTAAGTGTCACCTCATACAGGCTCTGGTATCCCGTGGAAACCTTAGACCAGCAGAAGTGAGGAGGATAGAGGGCCGTGGGGTCCAGGTTAGAGAAGCTGCTGGGTGCAGTGGGGACTTGGGGAATGGACAGTAGTCAGCAGCGGGTAGGAGGAGTGAGGCAGAGCCACAGAAAAGGGACAGGATTGGAGAGGGGTGTCACAGCGGGAGCCAGAGCCAGTCAGGGTGCAGGTCCAGAAGAGGAGGTGGCTCTCATGGTTATGTGCAGGTCCTGAATATGCCTGGAGAAGTGTGTGTGTGTGTGTGTGTGTGTGTGTGTGTGTGTGTGTGTGTATCTGTCTGTCTGTCTGTGTCTGTCTGTTTGTGTGTGTCTGTGTCTGTCTGTCTGTGTATGTGTGTGTATGTGTGTGTGTATGTGTGTGTGTGTGTGTCTATTTGTATGTGTCTCTGTCTGTCTGTCTATCTATCTGTGTATGTGTGTGGTGTGTGTGTGTGTGTGTGTGTGTCTGTCTGTCTATCTGTCTGTGTATGTGTGTGTCTGTGTGTGGTGTGTGCATGTTGTGTTGTGTGTGTGTCTATCCGTGTGTGTGTGTGTGTGTGTGTGTGTGTGTGTGTGTACACATCATATGGAGGCCAGAAGTTAATGCTACTGTCTTCCTCAATCACCTTCCACCTTGTTGTTGTTGTCGTTTTGAGGCAGAGTCTCTCTCACTGAATTTGGAGCTTACAGATTAAGCTGTACTGGCTGGTCAGCAGGCCCCAGGAATCCTATTGTGCTGCCTCCCCAGGACTGGGATTATAGACATATACTATCGTACTCTATTTCTTAGCTGGGTGCTGGGATTCAAACCCAGGTCTTCATACTTGTGTGGCAAGCACTTTACTGACTGAGCCATCTGTCCAGCCCCCTGCCTAGGGAATCTTTAAATATGCTACTAACTCTATTATGTCCTATTCTGGATCTGGTTGGACTCTGCTCTGGCATGGAGCCTGAGTACTCACATTTTTAAAGCCCTCTGGGGGTTTATTCAACCAAGGTTAAGAACTGCTGTAGGGAGGGCTTCTGAGTACTAGAGCCAAGTGGTACTTTCACAAAGTGAGTATACGTAGATGACACACTGGAAACAAGCCTGGATACAGTGAGAGGAAACCTTGGGCCACGTGGAAATTTGGGATTATTTCCCAGTGAATAAAAAGCTACAAACTGGGGATCATGGTGACCATACCTGTAATCCCAGTACTTGGGAGGTGGAATCAGGAAGATTAAGATTCCAAGATTGTCCTTGGCTATGTCCTGAGTTCCAGGCCAGCCTGGGCTATATGAGACACTGTTTTTTGTAGCTAGAGTTTTCCTGCCTGGCCCACAGTCAGGACAAATCTCTGTCACCTGCCAGTCCCACAGCTGCTCAGACCCAACCAAGTAAACACAGAGACTTATATTGCTTACAAACTGTATGGCCGTGGCAGGCTTCTTGCCAACTGTTCTTATATCTTAAAGTAATCCATTTCTATAAATCTATACCTTGCCACGTGGCTTGTGGCTTACTGGCATCTTCACATGCGGCTTGTCGTGGCGGCAGCTGGCAGTGTCTCCCTCAGCCTTCCACTTCCCAGAATTCTCCTCTCTCCTTGTCCCGCCTATACTTCCTGCCTGGCCACTGGCCAATCAGTGATTTATTTATACAGAACGATATCCACAGCAGTTTTTAAAAGAGAAAACCTTTTTTTTCTTTCTCTCTTTCTTTGACCCGGGTGCTGTGTGCCACGGTTGGACTCAGGAATCTTTATAGGGGCACTTTCAGGCACATCCCACATTGGAGTCTTATATCATCTTTAAAATCACCATCTCAGGAATGCAAGAACAAGAACACAGCCTGCTCCTGGTTCTTACAGGTGCCCAATTGAGCCCTTCCCTGACTCCTCTGGCCTGCCCCTTAGTGCCTCCAATCCCTTTGCCATTATTTCTCCAGTGCTCAGTATGACTCTCAGTCCCCACGAAGTGTTTAATGCATGTTTGTTAAATGACTAACTGAATGAATAGAGAGGAAACAGCAGGAAATTAATTTCCAACTTGTTTTCTTGCAATCCCACATACACAATTTAAACTAATGCCTTCCTTTATCTCCTCAGAGGTAAACAGGCATCTATTATGCACCAACCATAAACACAATCCAAAGAATAAATAATGAGAAGGAAATAAGAGTACACACACACTTAAGACCAATTTGAATCTGAAGAGACCATATGGACTCTGCCTGGGAAAGACTCAGGGTTCAAACACAGGCATAGCTGCCCTATCATGTAGGATAGGAAGTGTGGAGAACCCTCGTTTTATCTGACAAGACTGTTGCACAAAAGAAGTGAATGCTGCCTGAGGCTGTGGCTCAGTGGGTAGAGTGCATTGGCAGCATGCACAGTGCCCAGGGCTTGATCCCCAGCAGTGCAGAAGCTGGTTGTCTTGGTACATGTACTTGGAATCTGTACTCTCAACACCCCAGATTCAAGGTCATCTTGGACTATATAGTGTAGATGGACTTTTCTTTGGGCCACCAGCTCACAAAAATACAACATGGACACTTATTATTAATTATGAAAGCTTGGTCTTAGCTCAGACTTGTTTCTAACTAGCTCTTATAACTTAAATTAACCCATTTCTGTTCATCTACATGCTGCCATGAGACTCATGGCTTTTACCTCTCCTCTTGCATGTCTTGCTTCCTCCCTGTCTCCCCTCGTGTCTGTCCCATGCCTAGAGTCATCTCTTCTTTTCCCTTTGCCCGGAAGTCCCACCTAACCTCTTCCTGCCTAGCTATTAGCCATTCAGCTCTTTATCAGAAGGTGCTTTGGCAAAGACACATCTTCACAGTATCCAAAAAGATTATCTCACAACAACATAGAGAGTTTGAGGCCAGCTTGGGCTACATGAAACCCTGTCTCAAAATTCAACCCTCAAAAACAAAGAGAAGAATCCAACAAATGCTTAGTGATGTGTATTTATATATTCATGTCATGGGCACATACACACACTTCATGCTTTTACAAATAGAATCTATTGTTCTTCAAGTCTGACATGACAAAATGGCCTGTCTTCTGTGGTTCCCCTTCTGGCTGCCATTTGCTACCGATGGAGTGACTACTCCACATTTGGCCCTGCCTAGGTGGCTTCTCTGATTGTGTAGTCACCTCACTCTTTTCTCACAACCTCAGGTGGTTCCCACGTTTTATGAATGAAGAAAGTCAGATTACTCTCCATTCACCACACATCAGTATATGTCAACAACACAAGCTATCTGTGGACCTGTGTGTAGGTGTGTACATGTGTAGGAGTACATGCATGTGCACATGCATGTGGAGACCAACAGTCAACCTTAGGTGTCATTCCTCAGGTGTTGTCCACATTGTTTTTTTGAGATAGGGTCTTTCTCTGCTTAGAACTCACCAGATAGCCCCAAGGGATGTCCCTGTCTCTACCACCTCCCCAGTGCTGAAATGACAAGTCTGTACCGCCACACTTGGATCCTTCTCTCCATTTTTAATGTGTCTCCATGTGTGATGTATATATGTGTGGATTTTTCACGTGTGGGTATGAGCGCATGCATGAGCCAAAGGTTGATGTCGGAATCATCCTCGGTTGTTCTTATGCCTTATTCATTGGATCAGAGTTTCTCACTCAAAACCCTGGATCACTAACACGTCTAGTCTGTCTAGCCAGCTTGCTCTGGAGATCCCTTCTCTCCAACATCTAAGGCTGGAATTACTGAAGGGCCCCCATGCCCACTTGTCATTTACATGGTTTACTGGCTTTCCCCACGTGGTCCTCACGCTCGCACAGTAGGTGCTTTACTTTAACCTCTGTATCATCACTCCCCAGCCCCATGCCTGGCTTTTTTAAAGTGGGATCTGAGGGTGAAACTCAGGTCCTCGTCCTAACAAGGCAAGCGCTTTAGCGATGGAGCCCTCTCGTCTCCACAGCCCCGGATGCACATCTCCCTAGTGACCATATCCTAATATTCTCCTTCTTGTCACCGAAGTCCCAGAGGGTGGGAAATACCTCCAAAGAGCAGTTTTAAACATGCACATGTTTTCAACTAGATTGTGGCTACTTTGCCGATATCAGAGTTGCTTTGTAACATGCAGTTCCCCAACAGAGCAGGGGAGGCTGGCAGAAGGGGAGGGCTGTCTAGCATGGTGACTTTTCAACCCCCTCTAAGGACTGGTCTGCTGCTTCCAACCTCCACCCCAGGGGAGCCCTGGGGCCTTGTCAACTAGGTCAGAACTAACTGAACCCCCTAGTGTGGTCTCTCATACAGCCCAGGGGAGGACTCTTTTGGAGTCCAATAACAGAAAAATCAACAATCTCACCTTCCTGTCTCTGGAAGGCAAGTACCTAGAGGAAAAGGGAACAACAGAGTAAAAACAAGCTAAAAAAGCCAGGCATGATAGTGAGCCTTTACAGTCCCCATGCTGGGGGGGTGGAGACAGGAGGATGCCTGGAGTTCACTTGGTGCTTAGTGGGAGGGAGCACTAAGGCATTGTGTGGGTGGGAATGTCAGTTTTCTGACAGAATTCCCACTGAGGAGGAAAGGAGCAGATCTGCATTGTCTACTAGGCCCGGAGCTGGGAGGTCTCTGCAGAAAACCTGGGCAAGTTTGTCCCCCAACCCAGAGGCAGAAGGGCTGTCAGCTCTGCTCCGTGAGCCTCAGGTCCCTCTGGCCCAAGCCAGCTGCTCTTCTGCCTTTCTTCTGAGAGAGGGAGCTGCCAGGTATCCCTGGAAGTTATTTGTTCTCATTAACTGGGCCTGGCAGGATGTGATTAGCTGCAACCCAAGGGCTGCGGGCAGATTGCTGGAGCCTTATGAGTAGGGGCATATCCTGGGCAGCATCATGTGAGCCTCTCAGAGATGGAAGGTACCAGCTCTGTGAGACACCTGGGAGGGGTCACTGTTAACACAGAAAGATGCCTAAGAAGCCATCTTCACTGACAGTAAAGAGAGAAGCATTCATACCTTCCTTCCACAGATTACCCATCAGTCCATCTGGTTATTCCACCTCCATGTCAGCAGCTACAAAAATATTGTTCAATTTTCAGGTAGGGCAAACAGTTGTCCAAAGAACATGCCAGAGGGAACCTTGTCGAATACAGAGTCAGTAAGCCCAGTGGGCAAGGGGCTGGATTGCAGAGATACAGTTTTTCCTCCCGTGGGCTGTTACGGTTAGGATATTACTCTTTGTCCCCCATTAAATCATAGATACAGCCATTTTATGTGACCACTGTTAACACAGAATGGCTTAAGAGAGCAACCAGTTTGGAGGAAGAAAAGAAAATATTGATATTCGGCAGTTTTATGAGCATGTAAATCAAATCCAAGTCTGAGGGTTTTTTTAAAGTAAATTATTTATGGTCTGAATTAACTTCCGTATATTGTTCTCCAATTCTGCCTGCATAGACAGCTCAAGCTTTCCCTCATGTGCCAACAGTAAAATAGGTGATGTATTGTTTAACTTTAAACTCCCAGCTACTTATAAATTGGAACGAATGTTTAGAAACTCCCAAGATTTGGAGGCTGGAAGAGGTCTCAGTCTGAAAAGTGTTTTGGTACAGAAGCGTAACCGAGTTCGATCCCCAGAGCCGGCATAAACCAGCAAGTGCATTTTTGTGTGTTTTAACTGCAGTGCTAGGGATGGGGACAGGCAGGCCCCTGGCCAGAATGACTATCACAAATCAGTGAGCGTTGGCTTTTGTGAGAGACCCTGACTCAAAAACTAAGAGGGAGAGTGTTTGAGGAAAACACTGATGTCAATCTCTGGCCAACAAGTGCCTGGTGCATGCACACCCACCCAACCACACACATGTAAATGTATCCAAAGTTCTGAGAGATACTTTTTTCTCCAAAAAACTTTTCATTTTTATTTAATGTCAACAAGGTAAATTTGGAAAGGTTTTACTTGGCAAAATACCCTTTATGCATATGCTTTAACTAATAAATATGCAAAGTCTTGATTCTAACTATTTACTTCTCATGGAGTAAATGCCTCCTGCCCAAAACTCAGTGCTAGCTTATGTTTTAATTTTCTCTGAGATTTGCTGGTAGCCAACTGTCATGAAGGATGTGTTATTTTGTCAATATTGAGTCAAGAAACAATTAAGCCCTATAAAAACATTCACACTCCAAAGTGTTCCATGATTAGAGTCAGGCACACAGAGCTGAGCATCCCCAAAATAAATGTGGTACCCAGTGCAAACGTAGATGAAAGCATGCCCACAAGTAGATGAAAGCTTGCCCACAATCTCTGGCTGAATCTGAGAATCACAGTAGTGATAACACATGCACACTGTGTGACATGTTGAATAGTATGATTGTAACCACCAGCCTGCTCTATCCTCGCTATAGGTGGCCACATGACCATTGTCTGGCTTCACAGGTGGATGTTTGGAAACTGTGTATTGAATGACTGAAGGAAGAAATGAATGCAAACAAATGTGCTTTATAATCTATAATCTCTAAGTATTTACTTGTTTTCACGCATTCATTTATTTGTGTGTGTGTTTCTGTGTGAGTGTATGTATGCATGTATGGGGGTGCCTGCCCCATGTGTGCACAAAGAGACCAGAAGAGGGTGTCAAATGTCATATCATCTCTGTCATGTTTTACCTACTCCTTTCAGGCAGGGTCTCTCCCTGAAGCTGGAACTTACTTTTTCTTGGCTTGGCTGGAAGCCAGCAAGCACCATTAGTCTTCCTGTCTCCACCCACCTTAGAGCTGGGGTTACAGGTTTTTGCACGGATGCCCTGCTTCTTATGTGGGTGTTGGGAATCTCAACTTCAGTACACATGACTAAAACATCTCTCTAGGCCAGTGGTTCTTAACCTTCCTAATGCTGAGACCCTTTAATACAGTTCCTCATGTTGTGGTGACCCCCAGCCATAAAATTAGTTCTCATTGCTACTTCATAACTGTAATTTTGCTACTGTTATGAATCTTAATGTAAATATCTGTGTTTTCTGATGGTCTTAGGTGACCCCTGTGAAAGGGTCATTTGACTTCCAAAGGGGTCAAGACCCACAGGTTGAGAACTGCTACCCTAGCCCCTTAACTTTGTTCTTAATGCTTATCAGATTCAAGCAAAGTCTTGTAATAGTTTACATATTATATATGGTTTTTATATTATACAAGTTATATTGTATATACAGCATATATTAAGAATATTGCCAGTTAACCTATTAAGTTCTATATGTTAATATTGATTTTGTACAATGAAGTCTCCCTATGTAGCCCAAGTTGGTCTGGAACTTGAGGTCTTGCCTCAGCCACCTCAGTGCTAGGTCTATGGGCATATACCACTGTACCCTGCCTACCTACTTTAATTAGTCATAATTAATTTTATCAGCAGTAGCTATATGGTGTATAACTTCAAGTGACACTGAAGATTAGCAAGGGACAACCTTATTGTGTTTTTAAATCTGCAATGAAAACATGATCTTAACATACATATTGAAAAACACTGGGAAACTATGTGGAGGGCTTGTTGGGTCTTTGGAAACTCAGAAACATACTGTTAGGTTTACACATGGTTTTTAGTTTGACTAACATGAGATGCCTTTCCCTCTAGTAGACACTGAAAGGGACTAGAATGTCAAAGTTGGCTTAGTTTAATTATGATTCGTGTCTTTGTCTGGAGAGGAATCCAGCTTTCCCTGGGATCTGAAGTTGCTTGAAGAAAACTGAAATTCTGTTAAGAGATTTGTGATTACTCAGGCTAGGGCTCCATTGATATAGTACTTGCCTAGCATTCACAAAGCCCTGGGCTCCACCCCAGCATGACATAAATCAGGTGTGATGGTGCATGCCTGTAATCCCAGCACTTGGGAGGTGGAGGCAGAAAGGTCAGAAGTTCAAGGTCATTCTTGGCTACATAGGGAGTTCAAGATCAGGCACCTTGCCTCAAATAATAATAATAAAATGCTAAGACTTATGCTTGATGTATGTTGCAAGAAACTCAAAATACTAGTGACGTGAGTTCCTGTTCAATTTAGCAGACTACAGAACCCATGACAAGATTGGCCCATGTTTTTTTCTATTTCTCTGCCTAAATATAATTAATATGTGGTGCTTGTTGTCAAGATAGCTATGACATTCTAGAAGTCACTTTTTAAATTAGAACATATGACTAATACAAAGTGGTAGGTTTTGTTAGGATATTTTCATCCATGAACAGGACACATTTTGATCATGCTCATCTCCCTCTTCCTCTGTGTTGTCCCCCTTCCTCCATCCTGTTGGTCCTCTTTCTCTTCCCAAATAGCTCTCCATCCAGTTTCATGTCTTTCTTAAAAATAGAGATTTCACACGTGAGAGAAAACATGTCATATTTATTTTTTCTGAATTTGAATTATTTTATTTAGCATGATGATTCCAGCGATATCTATTTTTTTTTACTACCAACAAGATTTCATTCTTTGTGGCAAAATAGTATTCCATTGTGTAGATGTTCTACATTTTCTTTATTCGTTTGATGGATACCAAGGCTGATTTCATAATCTTATCATAGCATATATGCAGGTGACTTTATTGTTTGGTCCTTTGAAGATATCTCCACGAGCTACGTAGCTAGGTTCTATTAGTCATTAATTTCAGGCCCCACACAGAAGAAAGGAATGGTGATCTATGCTCCCTTCTTCTTAGAGACTCTACTACACACAAGAAAAATAGTCTCCTTATATATTGTTGGTCAGAACTTTGTCCTATGGGAATAAAAGAGAGCTGGGGTGTAACCAGGCCCCAGAGTCAAAGCTGGGGTTCTTCTACTGTGCAATAAGTTAACAACTGCCAGATTCTGTTACAAGAGGCAAGCACAAGAGGAGGATGTAGGGGACAGAGGAGGGACATGGCCACACAAGAAATGGACTACCCATTCTCCTCTGTCCTGACTTTCTGTGCTATCAGTGATTTTAGACAGAGGAGCAGTAAGACAGGAAAGGAATGGAAGGAGTCAACGAAGATGGTAAACCAGTGAGACAGGGAACCTGTGTACAGATCATTAGGATGGCATCTTTCACTGCTTTGTCATTCAGCTTTCATGGAGTACTTTACATATGAAAGAGCTTAATTCCCCGAATATGGAAATGTGAAAGTCAAGGTGTGAATTACCTTCCCAGCTGAACCATCTTAATTAGCCACAAGGTCACCTTTGGATATAGCAAAGTATTACCCAGAAGGACATGCTTGTTATGAAAAGAGATCTTTCACAGGTAGAGAGAAGAGGGATATGAGGGACTCATTACAGGCTGGGAGCTCAGGGAAATTTGTTGGTAAATGAGCACGCATTCATAGAAAGTCTGTTATAACCAACAACTTTCTTCCCTGTTTTGTAGGTAGCCAACCAAGTCGTTCGAGCTCTACTCACTCAAAAGGTAAGCCGCCTTCTGCTTTTTACCTTGAAATGCTTCTGTGAATGGGGTGCTCCTTATACTGTCGAGATGTAGTAAAACTTTGCTATTTATTTACTTAGGTTGGAGCTGTAAAGTGTGTGTGTGTGTGTGTGTGTGTGTGTGTGTGTGTGTGTGTGTGTGTGTGTTGCATAAGAAGTAATATCAATGAATAGCTAATTTACTCTTGCAATTTAAATTATTGGGAAAATAGAAGGAAGATGATGCCCTAGTTTCCCTTCTGTTGCTGTGACATACAGTCTGAGAAAAATCAAAGAAGTCAAGGCAGAAACTGACACATTATACCCACAGTCAAGAGCAGAGGGAATAAAAGCATGGCCCCTTGCTCCCTTGCTCTCAGCTAGCTTCATCTTTTCTTGTACTTCTGGATCCCTGTCTAGTGAATGGTGCTGCCCAAAGTAGGCGGGAACTTCCTCTATCACTTAGAAGTCAAGGAAGCACCCTATAGATGTGCTCACAGACCACCCCAATCTAAATAATTCATCATTAAGACTCTCTTCCCAGGTGACTCTAGGTTGGGTCAAGTTGACAGTTAAACTGAGCAGCACAGAAGCCTTTTAAAAATGAAAGATTGCCAGGCCCTAAAAGGAGTAACAGACTCTTGGCTTTATGTTTTGAAACAAACTAAAGAAGTTGGTGGGTCATTCCAGTTCCTCAGACCTGAAGGTCCTCTTGGGGACAGCATTGACAGGGGCCTGTCTTAGTTAGGGTTTCTATTGCTATGAACAGACACCATGACCATGGCATCTCTTATAAAGGAAAACATTTAATTGTGGTGACTTGCTCACAATTTAGAGGTTTAGTCCACTATCACCATGGCAGGAAGCAAGGCAGCATGCAGGCAGACATGGTACTAGAGCAGGAACTGAGAGTTCTTACATCTTGACTCACAGGCAACAGAAAGTGGTCTGTCTCACTGGGCATGGCTTGAGTATATATGAGACCTCAAAGCCTGCCTCCACAGTGACACACTTCTCCCAATAATGCCACACCCACTCCAACAAAGTCACACCTCCTAATAATGCCACTCCCTTTGGGGGCCGTTTTCCTTCAATCTACCACAGGGCCTAAGATTTAACAAAAGGTCTTTGAAATTAGAAAAGGATTCTAATTCCCTCAAGCCTTGACTCTTTTTCTGTGTAGTGGACATGTAGATGACACCCTTTTACCTAAAGATCATGGAAGGGATCTGAGATAGCAGGGTGTGGAGTCATTTGGGGATCAGTAAAAATAAACATAAAACCTCTGATCATCTCTCTGCCTGGCTGTGCCTTGACCTCAGGACAGGGTATTAGTTACTTTTCTCCTTGTTGTGACAGAATATCTGGCCAGTGAAACTCAAGGAAAGAATGGTTTATTTTGGCTTCCAGTTTAAGTAGTCAGTCCATCATGGTGCATGGTGCGGAAATCATAGCAGCAGAACTCTGAGGCGACTGGTCTCAGTGCATCCACAGTCAGGAAACAGAGAGATGAATGCTGGTGTTCACTCACTTTCACCTTTATACCTCAGCCCAGGGAATGCATCCCTCCCCAATTTCAGGGGAGTCTTCCCACATCAATATACCAAGTCAAGAAACCCTCTCACAGATATGCTCAGAGGCTTGTCTTGTAGATGATTCTAGAGCCTGTCAAGTGGGCAGTCAGTATTAACCATCACAGCCAGTGAGTAAATAAACAGTTGCCTAAATTCGACAGATTTGGTACATTTATCCAGCAATTCCCATTTTAACTGTCTCTCACTGACTCTAAACTCTACTTCCCTCAGATTTTGTTTAGTCTAACAATTTCTGCAAAATATAAACTTTCCTAAAAGAATTGTCAGCTTCCACAGTGTGTCCTGGAGATATGACTAGGAAAAACAAAGTAATTTGTGCCACCTTGTCTTTAATAGAAAAGAAATTTATCAGATGTCTACCCCTTCTCACAGATATTCTTAAATATTATTTAAATTTATACTGCACACAAACTGTGATAGTATTTTTGCTAGACATCTGTTACTTTTCCTTTAGCAAGTAATTTTTAAGTCATTCACATTTGATATCAGCATCATGTAAATAAAGACATCCAAGTACATTACTTGGAGTTGGGTTCTGTTGTAAGGAACAGATTTGTAAAATAGTGATGGCTTATGTAAACTAAAAGGCTGCTTCTTTCTCATAAATAAGTTGCTAGGTAGTCAATGCCAGGCTGACATTGTAGCTCTGAGTCTGTAAGGTTTCTGACTTCCCTCATTTTCCTGTGAGATGATGTCCCACTTCCCAGGTGTGATTAATGGTCCAAAATAGCTGCTCTAGCTCCAGTCATTTTCACCACATTCCAGTTATCAGAAGAAAAGAAGTGAATAGTTTATAGAGGGTAAAGAGTGCATTACCGCCGGACGGTGGTGGTGCACGCCTTTAATCCCAGCACTAGGGAGGCAAAGCCAGGTCGATCTCTGTGAGTTCGAGGCCAGCCTGGGCTACCAAGTGAGTTCCAGGAAAGGCACAAAACTACACAGAGAAACCCTGTCTCGAAAAACCAAAAAAAAATAAAATAAATAAAAATAATTTAAAAAAAGAGTGCATTACCAACTATTGAAAACATGGAAGGCAACCTTTATGTGTGTTATTTACTTGTTGTCTGTCTACATGTGTGGGTGTGTGCACATTACAGTATGAGTGTGCAAGTCAGAGGGTCTCTCCTTCCACCATGTGGGTACTAGCTGGACAATTACCCACTGGCCATCATATTGGTCCCCAGCTGTCTTGTAAAATGACATCTAGAAGCTTCCATAGATCATAACTCTTATGTCCTTAAAAGGACTTTAATCATAGGGCCAAACCTAGGAAAGCTAGTAAATAGGTCTTTGCTGTAGGTAGATGTCCACAGGACGACTGGTTGTCCTTTTATTGTGGAAGAAGGTGAGAATCAGATATTGGTGAATAAACCCAAATTTCTACCACAGTGTGCTTAGATACCTTTCTCTTTCAAAACCTTTGATTCCTCAGCTGTTTCCTACTCGCTGAAAACTCTGTGCTCACTTTATTCCACAGCAAAGGGAGGACAGGAGAGCCTTTGCAGCCCTGTGCACAGCCCTTGAAACACTTCTTCTTGTCTCTTTAATGGTGCCTCAGGGGCCTGGTACAGTACAGAGGAAGGCAGGGTCCTTAGGTCAGCCACCAAAAAATCGCTGCATAAATCCAAGTCATAGGTGGTAAACACATCCATCCACCGCAGTGTGGGTGGATTGCCAGGCACCCAGAGACGAGCTACCACTGGACAGTATGTGCCAGGGCCATCATCACCAAGCAGAAAGCCATGTTGGGCTTCCGGGAAAGTCCACAGGGTCACATTCTGCCAAACATGTACCTCCTGGTTCTTACGGGACTCTAAAATTGCTTCAAAAGGACCCAAGATTTCTCTTCACTTATGACTATAACATGGATACAGCCTAGTGGGTAGAGTGCTAAGCTGGTGTACACTGCTTTCCACCCCAGTAATACATAAACCTGACTCAGTGGCACAAGAGTTGCAATCCCAGGAGGCAGCAGAGGGGGCAAGATCCTAAGTTTAGGTCATTCTTGAATACATAGAGGCCTTGAGTCCAGCTTAGGCTACACGAGACATCTCAAAAAAAAAAAAAAAAAAAAAAAAAAAAAAAAAAAAAACAATAATTTTTTGGAAATAAATGCAACCCACATGCAAATGAGAAAAATTAATTCCAAAGACAGATGTACTTGGCACAGGTTATATGACAAAAAAAGTCAGTGATTTCTCTCTCTACTTTTTTTGTTCTCTTTCTTTCAAACACACACACACACACACACACACACACACACACACACACACCCTTGCTTGATGTTATAGGTAAATGATGTATTTATTTTTTTACATTTTTATTTTTGTTTTAAATTATGCATGTATGTTGTGTGTAAAAGAGTGTGTGTGTGTGTGTGTGTGTGTGTGTGTGTGTGCATGTAAGTGCAGTGCTCTCAAAGTTCAGAAGAAGGTATTGAATCTCTTGGATCTAGAGTTACAGGGAGTTGTGAGCTGACACACATGGGTGCTGGGAATTGAACTTTGGTCCTCTGGAAGAGCACATACTCTTAGCTGATAAGCTGTCTCTGTAGCCCTGAATGATTCAGTTTTAGGATATGACATCTCTTATGACACACAAAAGCCTCTCTCCCGTGGCTTCTCTTCTTTCGAGGGCTATCCCAAACCAATATCTTTTCACTCTTAACAAGGATTGCCCACACCAGCAACATCGACAGGAAGCCAAAGATTTTCTTCCTATAGACTTGTCATTTTCTGCCACATGTTCACACACTCTCCTGATCAAGAGTTCAGTTTCTCTGATGATCCTCAGGTGATAAAGTGCACACCTTGTTGCACAAATGTGACAACCTGGCTTCAATTTCTAGAATCCACATTAAAAAGCTGGGCGTAGCGGCATACTCCAGAGCTGGGGAAGCCGAGACAAAGCTGATCCCTCAGGCTTCCTGGCTAGTCAGCCTCGCTGAAACAGCAAGTTCAGTGAGATCCAGTCTCGAAGGACAAAGGAAAGGTCGACAGCACCCGAAGAATGACACCAGAGGTGTCTTCTTCACCCCCATACTCATACATATGTGCACCTGTACACGCACATGTATCTGCACATACATGAACTCTCACACATACACAGAACCTGTTCTCCTTTGGATCAGTAAAGAGACAACATTGGCATTTTCCACTTCCATTTTTACTTCCAAATCATAGTGCAAATAATGTTAGTAATCCACTTTGTATGTTTTATCAGCAAGTCAATTACATTACCGACTCTATAACTCTTCTAGATTCTCCAACAATACTTTTCCACCAATACCAAAGTAGGAAGAAATAAATTTTCCCTGGAGTTAATTTTCCTCTCCATGGACCTTCTTGCCTTACCTTTGTGTTTCTAAAAAATCCAAATGCTTGCATGGTGTTTTTTCTTCCACAGTGTAGAGGGAGGCTGGTGTATGATATATTCCAGTTCTCTGGTATTTCATATAGAATGACAAATACAAAATACGCAATTTTGTAGCTTGAAAGAGCCTCATGCTCCCACATATTTCGCTGTCAGGGAGGTGCCATTTGACCATCTGTGGCCCCTTCTGCGGCAGTGGCCTTTGTAGATCTGGTTACTAAAAAGGGCCAGTGTACATTTATAAGCATTCACATACATTCAGTACATCCACTTTTTAAGGATTTTCTAATTTTGTTCAGTGTGCAACCATGTGTAGGAATAAAGAGACACTTTGCCTACAGTGGGAATTTCTACAAAGTGGCAGAGCCTGTGTATGGTCTTGCCCCTACACCATTGTGCCGACTTGTCGACATTCAGTGACTTACTGGCTCTTCCCGAGTACATCAGTAGGAGTGAAAGGTATATGATGAAAACCGTCACAGAGGCTTGCTGATTATGCTGCTTAGGTTTATCTGTCAGCATGGCCCAACCTAGAGTCCCCTGAAAGGAGTATTATCTAGATTAGGGTCAGTGTGCATGTGTGTGTGTGGGGGGGCATTGTTTTAGTTATGCATTGATGTAGGAAGACCCAGAATACTGTGGACAGCCCTGTTCCCCTAGGCTGAGCCCTGAGAGGTGTGAGAGTAAAGGAAGGCAGTTGAGCATAAGTAGCAGCAGGCAGGTATGGTCTGGTTACATCCATCTTCCCCTGCTTTTGACTATAGACTTCCCCTGTAGATATGATGTGACCAGCTGTCTCCAGCTCCTTCCCCACATTAATGCACTGTAATCTGGAATTGTAAGCCAAATAAACCCTCTTCTCCTCTAAGTAGCTTTGTATCAGGATATTTTGTCACAGCAACAGAAAGAAAACTAAAACAGCTAATTACGGTCTCAAAGAATGAAACAGAAGGTCAACATAGCCAATAGACATTGGGAAAACCCAGAAATGTTGTTGTGTTCCCTAGCAAAAGCATTCCGGGTCTGCTACATGTTGAGTCACGTTAAAAACTAAGAAGCAAGCTGTCTCAGAATGGATCTTACTTTGAACCTTATTTCACAACTAGTCGTCAACTAGTTTTGTAATGGCTCTATTTACTGTAATTGCGTAAACTGTTCAGCCATCACATGGATTAAGAATGGTTTAATCTTGTGCTCAGGAGATAGATCAGTGGTTAAGGTGTTTGTCTCTATAAGCATGAAGTCCTGAATTTGATTCCCCTAATCCACATAAAGAGCAGAGTGTGGTGGCATACACTTGCAATCCCTAGCACTAGGGAGGTGAGAAACGGAGATGGGTGGATCCCTAGGGCTGCTAGGTCAGCCATCCTAGCCTGCTTGGTGAATTCCAGGTCATGGGGAGATCCTCTCTCAGACTAAGATGTGGAACACAGCCGAGGACTGACACCCACAGCTGTCCTCTGCTCTCCACACACATCCACATGAACACCACACACACAAACACACTCACAGTGGGTTAACATCAGAGCTTTACATTGAAGCGTAGTCATTCATTAGCGACACAGAACTCACTGCTTCCTCTTACCCTGACTGAGCCACACTTCATACTACCTGCTTGGCCTCTTAGGTGCCTGATGTTAAGACTGCTCGTTAGTCTGGGGTGCTTTTATCTGTATAGAAGCTTTGGAAGCCTGGAGAGAAGGGGGAGATACTGGAAGCCCCTGAGGAATGTCACAACCAGAAGAGATTGGAGCAAGGGACACATCTGACTATTGAAAGTCCAAGTTTTATGTGGCGCCTCAGTTTACAGATATGGAAACCAAAAACTCTTTTTGCATAATTCAGTTTCTCTCTGTCTCTGTCTCTGTCTCTGTCTCTGTCTCTCTCTCTCTCTCTCTCTCTCTCTCAGGTGGGGAGGGCAAAGGTCAACCTCAGTTTCTTTTCTCAGGTGTTGTACATCTCATTTTTGTTGAGGCAGGATGTCTCTCTGGCTAGGCTGGGCTGCTCAGAGGGCTCCAGGAATCTGCCCACCTCCACTGTCGCAATGCTGAAGGAACAGGCACTTGCCAGCACGCCTATCCTTTTTACATGGGTGCTGGGGATCACACTTGGGTCCTCATGGATGCATGGCAAGTGCTTTACGAACCGAGCCGTTTCCCTGTCCCTGTTTCCATTTTCTATCTGAAGAAACACGCATCAGTTTTCAGCAAAGTACACCCAATGTAAGGAAACCGAGAGGAGACAGATGGCCCGGCCTTGGCCACTGGTGACAACACCAGGGTCTGGGAACAGTGTAGAGCCATTTCCCTCCAACAGCTTTGCCAGGGAGCTGTTCTCAGTCTTGGTTTCAGTGCTCCATAACTGACAGGGTCTGAACAGTTGCTCTCCTACCCAGCCAAGATACTAGTATACCACCTAGTCCTTTATGTCAGCTGGCTCCCATTCTGAGCACAGAGAGTGTAGACAGACAGTTGCCACCCTCTGCCCAGACAGTCCAGAACTGGTCCAGGAGGGTTGTTTTGCTCTCTCAGTTCCCTCGTGTTGTCTTTATGTGTGTGCACATGGGTACATGTGTGTATTCTATTAAGCCTGGAGGTAAAGGAACAGGACATCAATGGCTGTAATGTTCAGTCCTGTTCATCAGCTAGGATATAATTCACCTAGGATGCAAACCTCTGGGCAAGTCTGAGGGAGTTTTTACATTGGTTTAATCAAAGAGGGAAGTTCTAATTTTCAATTAGATGTTGTGGATGGCACCATTCCATGGTCTGGGATCCTGGACTGAATAAAATGGAAAAAGTGAGCTGAGCCCCAGCCTTCATCTCTCTCTGCTTCCTGGCTGTGCGTGCAGTATGACAAGCAGCCTCACACTCCTGTCAGCATGCCTTCCCCACCATGATGGACTGCGCGTCCTCAAACTGTGAGCCGCAATAAACTCTAATTCCCCTAAGTTGCTTCTTGTCAGGTACCTTTTTCAGTAATTTAAGTAACTAACCCAGTAGCCACCCACGGCTTCTGTGAGCATTATAAAAACAGCAAAGACTGCACAAGCAGTTCCTTCTTATCTACAAACATTCAGAGCAGCTCAGTTTCTTTCAATGACCATAAGACTGATATCATGTCCTCCATCTCTCCTTCCCCTTCCCCTGTGCTGGGCTGGACAAGCCAATGGCTATCAATCAAACTGTCCCTAGGCTCCATGTCTGTGTTTCCACTAATTAACCTTGACTGTTTCTGGAATGATAGAAGTGGCCATTGAAATTCAGGTGTTTGTATAAAAACTCTCATGTAGAGGCTGGAGAGATGGCTCGGTGGATAAAGACATTCCCTGCCAAGTCTGATGAGCTGAGTTCAGTTCCTAGGATCCACTTCATGGAAGGAGAGAATTGACTCCCATGAATTTTCCTCTGACCCACACATATACACTGTACATACACTCCTCCAAAAATCAATGAAAAAAAAAAAAAAAACCTCAGCAGAAGACATCTTCATTTCTGTTACCTTACCCACCCAAAGAGCTGGTTTTGCATTCATACTGGCAGGCAGTTTCAATGCTGTGGCTTCAGGCCTCCCTTTCTTCTTACAAACCTACACCTCTCTGTTTGCATTTCTTTTCACCTCCTACAAGTCAGAATGCTTGTGTTTTCCCAGCCAATGGGCACTATTAATATTTATCTACCCCACAGTCAGGTTTTATTAATTGCTTAATTAGCAGTAGTGAAAACAGTTAGTGTTGGGAGCAGAGAGTGTTATGTGCATGCTGACAACAGAAATTAGCATAAGGGATAAGCAGAGGTTGAATGCTTTAAAAAACGGTGGAGTGCCCGTGTACAGAATACACACTTCTGATCTCTGCATCGTCTTCTCAGAATCCTCCTCATTCCAAGCATGCATTTGGGGACATGGAACAGCTAAAAACATTCTATGCATGGGCTTCATACATTTAACTAGAAAAGATGAAAAGAGCATGCAGTGTGCTGGAAGCCATACTCTGAAAGATTTCTTTGCCCCCTCCCCCAAAGCACAGAACCAATGCTGCAGAGTATGTGGCTGCATGCTCACACTCAGCCTCAGCAGCCCTTTAGCTCTAGTGGCCAAGGCCGGTTGACATAGGACAGGTTTCCAGTAGCTATCATGTAGGCCAGGTATCTCCAATCTGTGTGAGCTGCATGTGTCTCTGGATATTTGTAAACACTAAAAACTCATATCACAACATCAAAAGGTTAGGGATGGAGGGACAGTAAACTGCTTGCCTCTCAAATATGTGCAGGTATGTTCATATACCCAGAACCCATGTAAAGCTGAACATGGTAGTATATGCATCTATAATCTTCCTATGAGGACATGGAAGGTGGAAAGAACGTAATTCCCAGAAGTTCCAAGGCCAGTTAGGGTCATCAACAAGAAAGTGGAAAGTGGGGACCAACAACCCAGGTTGCCCTCTGATGTCCATACATACTGTAGCATGCACACATCCACACATACTCATTACACACATACACACATCTCTCACTTCCATGCATATCTCTGCCGGGGGCAGGGGGCAGCCTCCAGCAGCATCAGGGCTCGAAGGGAATTCACAGAGTTGGTGCATACTATGACTTTTTTATCTGAGGGGGTTAGGGAAAAGACACACACTCTCTTGAAGGTTTCCTTCAGACTTTTCCTTTATTCCTCTTTATTCCTCTTTTGCATTCTCTATTTTTTTATTTTCCTAGTGATTTCCTTCTCTTGTTCTTGATGTTTTCCTTCTAACTCTATCTTTATTCTTGATGTTTTCCTTCTAACTCCTTCTAACTCTCTCATTCTTGATATTTTCCTTTGAACTCATTTTTAACTCTCCATTTATTCTTTCCCTTACAGCTTATATACCCCAGCAAAATCTTTCAGGCAATATAAAAATTACAAAGTGGTTACATCTGTTTTTCAAGTGAATGATAACAATGAATAAAAGTAAAAAACAGCATGTTTTCCATATCCCTTGCATGATTAAACATTTTACATGTTACAGGTGAAAAATAAATTATCCCAAGAACACACATACATTGATATCCAAGCAACTTGTTATAGATTAACACTGTAGGCGAGCAAGATATTCTTTTACTGGCAGGGTGCATTTTGCGGTTTAAAAGAAAGGACCAATCACTTTATTACTTATCTTGAAAGAATCTTAAAGGAATCACAAATCTAAACTTTTATATAAATGCAAAAGATTCAGTCAGCTCTACCTTAAATCTTTAGGGTACATACTCACTCATCAATAGTTTTTATATAAGGAGATAGAGGGCAGAAATGGGTATAGGGAATTAATCCTCACCTTTGGTCATCAACCAAAACTAGCAAGAAAGGCAAGTCAGCTAATAATAACTGGGCTGCTTTGTTCTTGTTCCCTGACCTTAACAAGTTCCTCATTCGCCAGGCGGTGGTGGCGCACGCCTTTAATCCCAGCACTCGGGAGGCAGAGCCAGGCGGATCTCTGTGAGTTCGAGGCCGGCCTGGGCTACCAAGTGAGTTCCAGGAAAGGCACAAAGCTACACGGAGAAACCCTCTCTCGAAAAACCAAAAAAAAAAAAAAAAAAAAAAAAAAAAAAAAAAAAAAAAACAAGTTCCTCATTCAACTATGTGCTTTCTAAAACTTTAGATTGTCTTCTTGGGTTTTTCACCTCAAAGCTATTTGACAAAAACATCTTCGTCTAACTCTAAGTTATTTTCAAAGCTTTGTTTCAGCTATGATGCACTCTGAAACCTATAAACACATCTCCCAACATTAAGTTAAAAGAATTTAAACTAGCTGGGCTACTGGGACTCAATTGTTTTTCTTAATCATTAACCTAAGCCACAGTCTATACAGCTCCTCAATAGAAACTCATGTGTTCTAGCTGTATATACTTTCTTGTTTTATTTTTAATCATCAAAAGTCTATTTAAACTAACATTATTATTATCAATTATAGACAGTACAGCTTAGGAAGAAATCATCTTCATAATAATCTACAGGTCAAAATGCCCAGTAGAATAGTATGTTTCCATGAGATAAACACACTACATTACAGGCAGTAGGGATCTCCCCACACCCATTCACACCATGCCAGATAGCAGAGAAAGATAGCAGCAGAAAACATGGGAAGGTACAGCAGAAGCAAAAGATGTTCTGGAGTCTGTGGTCTTGGGGCCTTGCCTATCTGAGATTTACCCATCAGTGCTTTGTTTCCTGGTGGGCCAATCCCTTGAAGTCAATTGCCATCTGCTGCTCCTCTGGCATAGCCAATGGTACATACATACTGTAGCCTACATGCATCCACATCTACACAGACATGCACACACATCTCACCTCTATACATACTGTAGCATGCATGCATCCAGATCCACACATACTCATTACATACATACACAACTCACCTCCATACACATGATGTGGTTGGTGTGTGTATGCTGCAAGCTCATGTGCATGTGCACACACACACACACACACACACACACACACACACACACACCATATACACTTACACAAAGACTTTTAGTAAAGGTTGGTCACCCCTGAGTTCTGGACAACAATGGTGCCTGCTGCCCTCCCTACAATTCAGGGCCTAAGTAAGCCTATCACAGTCCATGTCAGAGAACAGAGATCCATGCACTGGATTTGCTGACAAACCTGAGCTCTCTTTGTCACACAGGTCACTAGAAGATTTTAACAGTATCATCACCTCTAACAATTATAATAAACACAGTAAATAAACACAAACATCTATGAAGTTCCTAGTGTATGTGGTTGTACATTAAAAGGCAGAGTAAGAGAGAGTGAAAAATGCACTGTGCTTGCATTGTGGTTTTTCCGCTTATGTATATATGTCAGTTAGCTGACAAGAGAGGTCCACAGCACAGAAGATGAAGGCAACACAAAATGTGTGATGCTCAGTGTTGCAGCAGAGGCAATGAGGGCTTGGCGGGGTCTAAACAAGGGAAGAGTCACAGTGGGTACCAGATAAGGTGTCCAAGAAGGGACATTTAAACTGGTTGGCAAATTGGTCTAGAAGGCCACAGTGGATGGAGCTCGAAATGTAGGAAGAGGCCAGATTTGGAGAGCATTGAATCTGAGCTTTATGTTTGAATCCTCCCAAAGAGGGAGTCCTGAACTCCTACAAGGACTGCTCTCACAGCCTAGAAGGGAGGCAGCACCATGGTGGAGTCCCTGACCATGAGCTGGGCAAAAGGTCTTGGAGGTGCTTGAACTACTTAAAGCAGTTGCTCCCAACAGTGGCACAGAAGGAATAACTAACCGTGCTCCCTCCCTGGGACTGAGACCAAAGTGGCCCAGACAACATTAGTCTGCTGCTTGGAGGATGGGCGAAGTATGGTGGTACTTTAAAGGCCTTCACTTGTGGCTGGAGAGATGGCCTAGTTGTTGAAGTGCTTGCCTTACAAGCCTAAGGCTCCTAACCCTAGAACTCGTGTCAAGAAGGCAGGCAAGGTGGTGCACACTTGTAATCCCAGCACTGAGGATGAGGAAACAGGGATTCCTAGACTGCTAAGCAAGGTTCAAGCCAGTGACATATCTGTCTAAAAACAACAACCCACCAAAAAAATAAAAATAAAAATAAAAAACACACCTCAGATGCAGCTTTTAAAACTATTCCTTTAACTTAATGAAGTCTTCTGAGATTTTGTTTTCGTGCTGTGTCAAGCAATGATCAAAGAGTGTTCTTCCTCTAACCAAGTTTCTTAGACCTCTAGAAAACTAGATACACACACAAACACACACACACACACACACACACACACACACACACACACACACACACAAGTTGGGGGTCTGGTGAGGTGGCTCAGTGGTTAAAAGTACTTGCTTCTCAAGCAAAAGAACCTAGGTTTAATCCTTAAGACTGTGTAAACAATTAGGCATAGCTGTGTCTGTAACCCCGGAGCTGTGGGGGCCAGAAACAGGAGCATCACTAGGGGTTGCTGGTGGACATCATGGCTCCCTGTCCAGTGAGATACCTTCTCTCAAAGGAGTAAGGTAAATAGTTATAGAGCAGGACACCCTCCACGCACATACATGCTCACACAGCCACACACGCGCGTGCACACAAACACACGTAACTGAAGTGGATGGCACCTAAGGAACATCTCCCAAGGTTGTCATTTCTTTACACCATGATCACACATGTGTTTGTGTATCTGCATGTGTATATCTTGCATATACATGAAAGCACATGCACGCGCACGCACATACACACACACACACACACACACACACACACACACACACACCTTCATTCAAAGTTATCCCTTCCCACTAAATGCATCAATGACTATGGGAGTCACAATGCTGAGAATTTCGACCCATTTCCCTAAATGACACCAGAAGGTTCCATCTAAAGTGCTAGTTCCTGTAGTTCATCAGTTCTTTATTTGTTGTAAAAATATTGTTGTCTTTGTGGTTTGTGCTTTATGATTGCTTTTATGAAGACAGTGAAAAAGCATAATATATAGGTAGACACATAAATTGACTTTATATCACTAAGATTTACTGCCTTCAAAAACAGCGGACTGCATTAATGCATTTCTGATTTCTAGGTGCTTTATTTATTTATTTTTGTACAATTGCTCTTCCCTGAACATAACGATTCCATCAGACAATAGTCTGTGGGAGAAACTGTTTTTCATGACTTATTTTTCTAGGTGCGTTGAAGAATAGAATGGTATTTTTTTCCTAATGTGTCTGAAGTATCATATAAAATATGACTATAATATGCAAAGACATCTTTCAGTCAGACTTTCTTTCCCCTCTTCGATATGTTTGTTGTAGGATCTGAGGGAGGAATGTGTAAAGTTGAAAACCAGAGTGTTTGACTTGGAACAACAGAACCGAGCGCTTAGCATCCTTTTCCAACAGCGAGTCAGACCGGCTTCTGATGTGTTCCTCCAGGTATGTGTTTATGCAGAAAATGGCCTTTGCTGCTGAACTGTTCTTGACGGGAAGTTGCTTGCATTCAAAGCTTGCTGGACTCCCCAGGGGTAAGGCACGTTGCACCAAAATCCCAATGCCTCGCTATCTCAGGTGGTGTCATTAAAAGTGAGTGTCTCTCAAATTCCCAACTTTTGAAAGTTACATCCTTACAAAGAACAGCTCCAAGGAAGAGTACTCAGGCAAAAGGAAGATCAGACAGTGTCGCGGGGGCTGGAGAGATGCCACAGACACAGTCAGGAAAGCCTTGCATTGCAAGCATAAGGACCCGAGTTTAATCCCTAGAATCTACATTTAAAAAGCCAGATGTGGTGGCATGTGCTTTGAATTCCAGTGCTGGAGAGGCAGAGATAGCTGGGTCTTTGCCCAAATTGGTGAGTCCCAGGTAAAAATCTAAAAACAAGAGGACAGCGTCCTAAGGAACAAAACCTGAGGCTGGCCTCTACACCCAAGTGCACATGTTCACACACTTGAGCACACACACACACACACACACACACACACACACACACACACATGCATGCATGTGTACACACCCATACAGAGGGCACAGGACGTATTCTCCAATAAGCTAAGTGGAACCATGGCACAGAGTTGAGAAATAATGGCTTCGGGGAGCATCTTTGGTCCCCATGCGTTCCGTGACAAGCATGGACATTTGATGAAATGCTGAGGCACGCATCTTTACTTCAAGCTCACTATGACCCAAATTACAGCTGGGATTTTTGCAGCCTGGTGCTGTCTGTGCAGCTTGGCTCCTCTCACCATGCGTCCTGGGTTGTGCCTCAGTGTCTCTACAGGGCTACTATCTGAAAGCTCTCCCTGCACTCTGCTCTTAGCTACCTTCCTGGCTGGCTTGCAAAGTTCTGGAAAGTCAAGCCATCTGTTTCGTTTTGAAGCCAACAGTGACAGAAGAGGAGAGAAATGCCACATGGCAGGGAACCCAGGAATTGGCACAGGAGGCTAAGGGGTTGACCTTTGCTCTTCCTCACCCTTCTGCTCCTGTTACCACACACATTTACTCAGGCTGGTTCCCATGAGCTCTGCTCAGAGCTCTTCTGGCCTCTTCTGTCAGAGACTGAGGTGTGGTTTCACAGGGGCATCTACAGTTGTGAAGTGTGACTCACAAGTTGCTGGGTCTGACTCAGATGGAAGGTACCAGGAGCCTTTTGATCATTGAGATGACACTTTCCAGCCCCAGAGCCACTCTCTATGGAGGGCTATTTAAATTCCTACTTGAAAATTTTACATGAAACACTGGGGAGATGGTTCAGGGGATGAAGTAATTGTTTGCAAGCATGGGGTACTGGCCTCAGAACTCCCATAACAATAAATAAAAATGGTTGTGGGACACATTTGTGATTCCAGCATGAGGGAATAAAAATAGGGAAGAACCCCAGAGCTCACAGACAAGCCAGCATAGTGAGTTGCTCAGCAAGGTGTGGGCCAGTAAAGAGACGTGTTCTCAAAAGGTGATGGCAGCCTGAAGAATGCCACCTGACAGTTGGTGGCCTACACATACATACACGTATACACACACACACACACACACACACACACACACACACACACACACACTACATTAAGCTAAAGTTAGCTTCCTATGCTCCAAAACCGTGGGTGGCTAAACTGGTAGCCACTATATTGGACAGTATCTAAGTAGGACATTTCCACCATCACAGGAAATTCTCCTCGAAATATTTTCTCAGTGACTAAGTTCCTCATCCGTCCTCTGAATTTTGGCAGGAACATCTTAGTACTCCTCTGAGGAGTGATGGGAAGTTACAGTTCATAGAAAGAAACAGAGTTAGTAAAACAGTATCAAGAGTTAACCCCACCCCCAAATTAAAATAGAAGAGTGCTTTGGAAAAGTGCTCTTACAAAGTAGATCTCATCTCAGAAATTAATTTCCTCCCTGCTTTATCTGCTGGAACATAATTTATGATTTATGACTCAAAAGTTGTTGGCAGGCCATAGAGAGAAATTGTGTGTCTCCATTTTGTTTCCTGGACCCGACCACTGTCAGTGTTTGTCATCAGGGAATCTTGAATTTGTGAAAAGCTCCATTTCTTTTGTGGTTTTGAAATCAAGATCCGATATTGTAATTACCTTTAACAGCTGTTGCCTGCTCATGAATTTTTCTGTTCTGCTTGTTCTAACTCAAGGCTCTTCTGGAACAGTGTTTAAGGGTCTGCAGTCCCTGTTTATAAATACTGATAGTTTATTTATAGAGTAAACATTGCTGAAGACAGTGCCCCATTTGCACTTGCCCACAGATTTCTGACATGCATATTTAAGTGGCTGGGGCAGATGATCCTGCTATCCACAGACCTCAGGGTGTTTTTAGTTATCAAAGTTTATGTTTCACCAAAGGATTTTCACTTCCATGAGCCATTCTACTGGAAAGTCATCCTTGCTAATGGTAGGCTGTGTCTTCGTTTGCTTCCCTATTGTTGTGGTAAGGACCATGTCCAAAAACAGCTTGAGAATGGAAGGGTTCATTTCACCTCTCAGTTGCGGTCCACCATCAAGTTCCTGCCTTGAGTTTCTGCTCTGACTTCCCTTGATGAAGAAGAGGCCAGGAGGAACCTCGTTTGCTGCTTGCTCAGCTTTCTATTAGTACCCAGGACCACCAGCCCACAGTGAGGTCAGCCCTCCTGCATCAGTCATTAATCATGACAATAACCCCACAGATTTGCCTAGAGACCAACCAAGGTTATGGAAGCCTTTTCTCAATTACGATTCCATCTTCCCAAGTGTGTCTAGGTTTATGTCAAGTTAACAAAACCCAGCCATCACAGGCTGTTAAGAGACCCACGAAGAAAAGTGGTAGACTATGACTACCAAGATGGTCAATGTTAATTGTCAACTAGATAGAATTTAGAATTAGTTGGGAACAGGGTCTCAATGAGGGACAATCTAGACCAGGTTGGCCTATGGGTATGTCTGTAGTGGATTGTCTTGATTGCCTTAACTGATGTGGGAGGACCCAGACCACTGTGAGCAGCACCATTCCATTGGTTTGCTCCTTGGCCTTTATATAAGAGTCTAGCTGAGCACAGAGCACGCATACATTAATTATTCTTCACTGTGGATGTGAGGTGACTGGATGCATCAAGTTCCTGATTTGACTTCCCCACAATAATGGGCTGTAACCTGGGATTCTAGGCAGAATAAACTCACTCCCCCCTAAGTTGCTTTTTGTCAGGATATTTTACAGCAACAGCAGAGGTGGATCTAGAACACCTGACGCCTCACACCTGTGTCATGGTCACACTCAGGGAGGGTCTGGATTTGCTGTTGATCTAGTCACTATTTCACTCACAAATTAGTTTTCTGATGTCGCTTTTGGGACTAAGTGAGAACAAGTACTCACCACGGAGATAAAAGAAAAACTACCTGAGCTTGCCTTTCACCTACTGACACTTGGTAATTATTTGTTGAATGGGATAATGAATGAGTGGTAAATCCATCCTGAGAGTTGGGAGGGTGATTTGCATAAATGTGAGGCAACTTTGTGCTCTCTCCTCTTTGAAATTTTCTCATTTTATATGGATGCCTGAGATCCTATGTGGCTGTGCAGAGTCTGTTCGGGCTCTGTGAGAAGGTCACAGATGGGGCACAACAAACTGTATGCACTTGATTGTCAAACTACAGACCCTACAGCTCCCTGTGGACTCGGGCGGAAGTCCTCCCTATGGATATCAAGTCCTCTTCCTTTTTTTTTTTTTTTGTTTTTTTGTTTTGTTTTGTTTTGTTTTTTGAGACAGGGTTTCTCTGTGTAGCTTTGTGCCTTTCCTGGAACTTGCTTTGTAGACCAGGCTGGCCTCGAAATCACAGAGATCCTCGTGACTCTGCCTCCTGAGTGCTGGGATTAAAGGCGTGCGCCGCCGCCACCACCACCACCCAGCTCAAGTCCTGTTCTTGATAGTTTAGAGAACTGTTTAGGTTTTCCTCTGTAGAAGACAGCTCAAGTGATTCTTAACCATTTGAAGTAGCCACCTAAACTGCAATAGAAAAATATGATGATTTGATCATGGTTAGATGTTAGATCATAGTTAAGTAAATTACAATTAACAGGAAAAAAAGCATTTGTAAGTCACAGCCAATTTAAAAACAAATAAGGGTGGATCTAAGAATTAGCTGACAGGTTCTAGTAACTTACAAATAGAGCAGTGAAACCAGGCACAGTGGTGCCTGCCTTTAGTCACAGCAGTCAGGAGGCTGAGGCAGGAAAATCACTGATACCAGATCAGGGGCATCTTAGGCAACATAGTGACACTCAGTGTCACAAACAAAACAAAACAATATCCACCACTGAACATACCTCTGTCCTCTGTCAAGGCTGGTGAGCACTAACCTAAAAACTAAAATGTGGAGCTTGGCAGTTAACTTCCTCTTGATTCCAGTTTGGGCAGTGGTATCTGGGGGAGTAGAGACGGTAGTAAGGTTCAGGAGACCCTCTTCTACTCACATAAGAATTCACACTACATTCTAAAGAACCAAAAGGCTAGCATAGAAAATAAAATGCTAAGGTGGTTGTGTCAGGTTCCAGAATCTCGGTGAATCCTGTACAATCTGTAAACAGCCAAGGCTAGATGATTCAGTGGTCACTGTTTCTTATAAGTCACACTGAACACTGTCTACTTCATAACTGCTGGCGGCTACAGTAGAGCTCTTACCAATTGGGTTGGAAGTTCCCCAAGAATGAGTTATTTCAGTAACTTGGTTTGTGTATAAAGTACATACCATGGTAATTATGGAATTCCAAACTTAATAATGTGGGGCTGGCAAGATGGTATAGCCTGACAACCTGGCTTTAATCCCTAGAACACACATAGTAGAAAAGAGAATTGGTTTTCCCAAGCTGTTCTCTGACCTCTCTATATTATGTATTATAGCAGAGCTGTCCCCAAACAGGTTTTAATAATTAATATTGTAATTTTATACAAACTATATTATCCAGTGAACTATGGTGGGTATCAGTGAATTATTTCTGTAAAACAAATAAATCCAAGTGTTTGCAACTCCTCTACAAAGGCAAATAATACCAATGGGTTTAGGATCATATTAAATATTGATGTCTGACTATAACAAAATTACAGGTGACAGTGAATTATGTTAAATGTGGGTGATTCTGCATGTGAACTGCTCTTCAAATGTTTGTCAGTTTCCTTATTTGTCTGGCCGTTTGTTTATTAAGGAATGCAGTATTGACTCAGGGGCTGCATGCATGGGACAAGCATTCTACCACCGAGCTACACCCCAGACCCTCAAATGGTTCTAAAGGAAGACGCCAACACTAAAGTCAGTAAGCAAGAAGCCATCTTTGGTTCTAACAAAATGTGAGTGAGTGAACATGCAGAGATCACCATGTTACATCATAGGCTGCAAAATTTAGAGCCTTTGCCGATCTGATCTCTTACAATTCTATGAGAGAAGACCTACTGTTAACCTCATTGTACAAGTGGGGATACAGGCAGAGAGAGGCTAAGTCACACAGCTGTGATTGACGGGTAAAATTCACCGTAAAAAGCTAATGGAATCCACTCCATCATCACCCGGCCTGGCTTCCATTTGTTTCTCTCCCTTTCTAGAACTTTTGAAGAAATAAGGGAACTCTGGTGTGTGTGTGTGTGTGTGTGTGTGTGTGTGTGTGTGTGTGTGTGTGTGTGTGTCTACAGGCATGGATGGCAGGCAAAGGATAATCTCAGCTGTCCTTACCCACCTTGTTTTCTGAGATAAGGTCTCTCCTTGGCCTGGGACTCAACAAGTGGAGTTGGTGAGCCCTTGCTTGAGCAAGAAGGACTCTACAGAAGAAGCAGGAAAGGCCCAGAGTTTAGAGCACCTCCCGACCTCGGCTCTGCAGCATCAGTTTTCTTTATGAGTTTCTGGAATCGATCAGCTCTGTCCCTTGGCTACTTGAATGCCCGCTACAGAGGCATCTTCCACCCTGCCCTGCAACTCTGATATCTAATTTAGAAAGATCCTCAGGGTGATGGGGGGCACAGCTTCCTGGCAGTTTAGAGATGTTGAAATGGCGGTATAGCTGCTGGCAGTGAATCTGCCATTCAGCAGCATCAGAGGGCTCTGTGGTGCCATTATGAGTGCCTGTCAGATGTGAAACCATATGGAGAGTGTCCATCAGGGATACTCTCTCACACACTCAGCACCGGAAGGATATTAACTTGTCAGAGGACCAAAAATGGCCTCTCTGTGAGATAAGGGACACTGAAGGATCACACAGGGTCAGACTTTCAATGACAAGATGACAGCTTGGATCAAGAAAGAACCAATAGAGAGGATGAGAAAGGATCTTCAGGGTTAGGGCAGAAAGTGATTTCCCCCCCCTCTTCATACTGCAGCCAAGACTCTTAATAGAACTGCTTCACCCTTGATGGTATCATTTTTCTTTTTCTCCCCCAACCCCGGGCCATAAATACTTTCACTCCTTGGAGAATGTGGTAGGTTTTCCTTCACCTGTCCCTCTCTCTCTGTCACTTCATTGGTCCCAGTGCTACATTATCCCATCCCATCCCAACAATGTCACCCCTCTTTGTTCTCTTAAGAAACCACAGATATCACTATCTTGATAATTTTATCATCTACAGAGACACCAAATTAGATAGCAAAGTGTCAGGTCTCAGTATTATTTCAACAGCACATGTTATAAAATAACAATGATTTAATGTTGAATGACAACTATATGATCTTGGTAGCAAAATTAACCCATCTCAAAACTGACAAAATATATAGATGGTTCATATAGGAGAAAAGCCTAGGAACCATACAAAGAATATCTACCTAGATTACAGTTTCGAAAATTTGAACATTTTAATTTACATTTTAAATGTACTTAGCATAAAGCAATTTAGAAATTTTCTAAGTATTTAAAAATGGTAGCAAATTAATCACCCAATTGAATTAAAGATACTAGGTTTTCTCTATTTTGTTTAAACAATAACAGCCATTTTCTATTGCATAGTAAACTCACCCAGATTCTCTAGCTAATGATTTGTATGGATTACATCTTCTGTATTTTCTATTAGGAAATGAAGTTTGAAATAAGATGATATAAGCAGGGCTAGAGAGATGGATCGGCAATTATACACTGAACCGGGCTTTTTCTTTGGGGCCAACAACCAGCTCCCACATCATGACACAGAGACTCATTAGTTTTGAATGCTTGGCCTAGCTTAGGCACATTTCTGGCTAGCTCTTTTAATTTAACTTAACCAGCTTCTCTTTACCTGCCTTGTGCCTCAGGGCTTTTTGCCTTTCTTCCTTCTGTCTGTCTTCCTTTCACTGCTTCTCTGTGTCTGGCTGGTGTCTGGCTGGTGTCTGGCTGGTGTCTGGCTGGTGTCTGGCTGGTGTCTGGCTGGTTTCTGGCTGGTGTCTGGCTGGTGTCTGGCTGGTGTCTGGCTGGCGGCTGGCTGGCGGCTGGCGGCTGGCTGGTGTCTGGTTGGTGTCTGGCTGGTGTCTGGCTGGTTTCTGGCTGGTGTCTGGCTGGTTTCTGGCTGGTGTCTGGCTGGTGGCTGGCTGGCTGATGGCTGGCTGGTGGCTGGCTGGCTTCTTGCCCAGGTGTGTCCTTCCTTCTCTCCTCCTTCTCTTGTTCTTCCTCTCATCTCCTTCTTCTTGAGCCTAGATTTCTCCTTCTATTTATTCTCTCGGCCTGCCAGCCCCGCCTACCCTTTCTGTACCTAGCTATTGGCCATTCAGCTCTTTATTAGACCAATCAGGTGCCTTAGGCAGGCAAGGCGAAACAGATGCAGCATATCTTTACATAATTAAACACACATCCTTACATTGTTGAACATGGGCAGCAGAAACAACAGTAGCACAGCTTTACTCGGTTAAAGTGATGTTCTGCAGCACAAACAAATGAGACACGTCTTTGCCTAGCTAAAATACTCGACAGCAACGTACTGCTTTTGCTGAGGACCCAGGTTTAGTTCCCAGCACTCTCACTGGGTAACTTGCAACCTGTAATTCTAGCTCCAAGGGATCTGATGGTGTCTTCTAGCCTCTGAAGGCAACCACACACACACACACACAGAGAAGTAAAAAAAATCTTTAAAATCTTTGAATAAAAATTATATAACAAACCAAAAAGTATGTGAATGTCAAGGATTTAGGGAAGGCATTTCTTTCTCCCAGAGCCTGTGCTTCAGGATGAAGCCTGTAGCGGAGTGAAGTGTTAAAGCCACTGGGGTGCTTCAGTGGCAGTCCAAAGGGTCTTCAGAAGGCATGGAGGAGGAAGCCTTGCCTTGGAGTAAGCCCAGTGTATAGGGGAGAGTTTAGCTGGAAGTCAGAAGAATGTCTTGTGCAAGTGCAGTAAGGAGTCTGCATCCCCCTCTTCCTGGTCCTCTTTCTGAATCTGTGTGCCCTTCATTAGCTCTTTTTCCATCCTCCCTCAACATCCACATCCTACTCCCTAAATCCCACCCTGTGCTGAATGGTATTTTTAAGTATGCTACAAAATGCATTCTGTCCTTCTGCCCGCATTGTTGTGTGGGATGTGAAATGTGTCCCCCAGGCTCATGTGTTTGAACACATGGTCCCCAGTGGGTGATGCCCTTTGGAAAGGTTGTAGAGCCTCTCTGGGTGAAATGGACATTGTAGTGTTTGTGGAGGGGCGGTGCTCTTGAGGTTTCACATCCCGGCAACTTCCTGTCTGTTTCCTGCCTCCTGAGTGTGGAAGCAGTGTGACCAGCTACCTCGTGGTCTAGCTGCCTTGTCTTTCTTGGTGGACTGTGTCTTTTCCCAAACTGTTAGCAGAAGTTGCATTTGTCGGGTATTTGGTCTCAGCAACAAAGAAAAGTAACTGATACACTCCTGATCCTTTTTCTTTTTGCATGTGTATGTGCATGCAGGTTTGCCTGTTTGTAGATGAGTGTGTGTACAGATCTGCATGCATATGTGTTTGCTTCCATGTGTGGGCTCAAAGTTGATGTCAGAAATCGTCTTCAGTTGCTCTTCAGCCTTATTATCAAAGCAGACTCTCTCAATCAGTTCCAGAGATTGACTATATGGGCAGTTTTGACAACCAGCTTACTCTTATTTGTTTATTTTGGGGGTTTGGTTTGTTTGTCTGGTTTGGGTTGGATTGTTTGTTTGTTTGTTTGTTTGTTTGAGACAGGGTTTCTTTGTACAACATTGGCTGTCCTAGAACTAGCTCTGTAGATTAGCCTGGCCTGGAACTCATAGAGATCTGCCTGCCTCGGCCTCCTGAGTGCTGGGATTACAGGCGTGCACCACCACCACCACCACCTGGCCCAGCTTACTCTTGAGATCCCCTGTCCCTACCCTCTGAGGCTGTAATTACAGGTGGGCCACCACAGCCAAACAGCATTTACTTGGCTGTCCAAGGATCTGAGCTCCAGACCTCGGGCTTATATAGCACACACTTTAACCATATCAGCTGATGTGCTATTCGATCTTAAAGCAAATAAGGGGTGTTTTTTTTTTTTTTAACAGCCCTATTCATGTGCAGTGACTGAATGCTGTGCTGTGATCAGGATGGTCAGCACTGCTCCCATTCATGAAAAGTGAATCAATGCTGTGCTGTGATCAGGACGGTCAGCACTGCTCCCATTCATGAAAAGTGACTCAGTGCTGTGCTGTGATCAGGACGGTCAGCACTGCTGTGGAAGGTGGAAGTAGTCTGGGATTGCTACTCTCTGCTTGATTGGCTTAGACCTGATTTTCTTAGGGACAAGAACTTTGCCGTATTAATCTTTGAATCCTCCCACCTATAATATAAACAAAAGTCAACCTCAGTGACCGTTGGGTGAATTAATGATCCAGTGAACCTGTGGGAGGAGTGGGATGCTTGTCTGAGAGGAGGTAGACAGGGGTAGCTTCACAGATGAAGTGATTGCAGGGTAGGCCAGTGGGAAGAAATGAGAACAGTCCTGAAGGTACTGTGTCTGGGTACTGGGGAGAAGTCTCAGCTGGTAAAGTGTTTGTCATGCAAGCAAGAGGACCTGAGTTCAAACTTCAGAACCCCTGTAAGGATGCTGGGGTGGTGACACCTGCTTGTAATGCCAGTGCTTAGAAGTCAGAGAAAGGGGTATCCCTTAAAGGATTTCTGGGCAACTAGTATAGCCTACTTGGTTCAGTGAGAGATACTTCCTTAAAAAATTAAGTAATGGCATCCTGAGGAAGAAGAATGGAAGTTGACCTGATCCTGGCTTCCATGTGTACAAGTACACACAGGCCTGTGCACATGCACACACATGCACCTGCATATACACATGCTGCTTCACATATACCCATACACAAGTAGCACCCTCATACACTCACATAAGCCTGAACACAAAACTTCATATGCATCCTCTCCTCCCTGCCCCCCCACACACATATTCCTGCACATACAAATGCAACATCACAAGCACCTGAACACATGAACATGTGCTCTCTCCACACACATATACCTGCACACATGAATATGCACATGCATGTACAAGCAAGGTCTTGTATCTGCCAGATGAGGAAGGCAGACATCTAAATGTCATCTTTCCATGAAGTTGGGATGAGTTGGAGAAATTTTTATCCTCTTTACATGAGTTCTGTTTTGTTGTTCTTGCTGTTGTTTATTCTGTTTCTCAGTGGGTTTTTTTTGTTTTTTTTTGTGGTTTTTTTTGTGTGTGTGTGTGTTTTTTTTTTTTTTTGCTTTATCTCTGCCTGATGCCTGTGTAATTAAGGCATGGGGCTTTTGTCTTGGAATTATTGGCTCCCAGTAGCTGTGGGGAATGGTTTCAGATGGACAAGTCTTTAGCCAGAGTGACATATGCTGCCCTGATGCTTCCCGGGTGTGAATTTGAATCCACCCCACCCCAAGCACTCTCTCTAAATGTTAAGGTACCAATCGAAGGTACTGGCCATCCTGTTCTTCATATTTCCCTAAACCTAGACACAGCCAAATATAAATGAGTTGCTTTCAGAAGCATCGTTGGCACCACATAAACCATCACCTTACCAAAATCAGTGAAAAATCCTTGTGTCCTACATTCAAGTGTCTCTGCATGCTGGGCCAAAGTAACAGTGTGCTGCTTCCAGCTTTGGTCCACAGTGCCCCATGGAGATGTTGGACAGATATCACTAGTACTTTACAATGTAAAAGAGTTTAAATACAAAGCTTTATGTGCATCCTCTCAGATTTTTAATCTTTGCCGTTCTTCCAATTCAACTGCTTCCTAATACAAGGGAAGCCTAGCAAAGCCTCTGCAAGTCAAGGCTATCCTGTGACTGGCTTGTCTTTCTCTGCCCTGGTGATGGTGGGTTTTTCATTGAAAGCAAGGTGCATGTGCTCAGAATACCTGGCAAGCCCTTCCAGGTACAATCACAGTACAACTAGCACACATGACTTCATCATATGAACTGAAATTCCCGGGTCACTGCGGAGGTAGCTCAGTCTGTAAAGGGCTTGTCTTGCAAGCCTGAGGACCCAAGTTTGACACCTAGAACTCACATTAAAAAACCGAATGTGAAAAAATAAATAAATAAATAAAAATAAAAAAAATTTAAAAAAAAACTGAATGTGGTGAGGCACATTTGTAACCTCAGCTCTAGGGAGACAGAGGCAAGTGGATCCCCTGGAGCTCTCTAGCCAGCCAGCATAGCTGAATTGGTGAGCTTTAGTACCACCCAGAAACCCTGTCTCAAACAAACAAACAAAAAACAAAACAAACAAAAATAAAAGGTGAACAGTACCTTAGCAATAGCCAAGGCTGACCCCTGACCTCTGTACTCATGCACGTATACGTAGATGCCCACCAAGAAAATTTACTTAGCATGTATACATGGTTCTATAGGAATTCCTGAAGACATAGAGATCTTTAAGACAGTGTCAGATATGAAGAGTTCACTATTTAATAAGGGGACAGATGAATATAGACGGCTGAGTGTCATCTATATTCACTTGGCTTGCTGTGATAAAAATACCCTGACAAAAAGCAACTTAGGGGAGACAAGGTTCATTTTAGCTCACAATTTTAGGTTACAGTTCATCATTTCAGAAAAGTCGAGACAGGAACTGGAGGCAGCCAGTCATATCCACAGTCAAGAGCATGAGTGCATGCATGCTTAGACTCAGCTCATTTTCTCTACTGTCATATCACTCAGTACCCAAGCATAGGGAATAGTACTGCCCACCATGGTCTTCCTGTACTAGTTAACAGATCATCCCTACAGTCGAAGCTGATCTAGACAAGCTTTGAGACTTTCTTCCCAGCTGATTCTAAATTGATCCAGGTGGCAGTCAAAGCTAACTATCACATTATATTAAATAGAAAACATAACAGAAACACTTACCATCAGAGAGCCTCAGAGCAAACAGCCATACATGGGTGTCATAGTTAGGGTCTCTATCACTGTGAACAGACACCATGACCACAATAACTCTTATAAATGAAAGCATGTAATTGGGGCTGGCTTACAGTTTCAGAGGTTTAGTCCATTAAGCAGACATGGAGAAGGAGATGAGAGTTCTACATCTGGATCGGCAGGCAGCAGGAACAGAGAGAGCGAGCCCTGGGCCTGCCTTGAGCATTTGAGACTCCAAAGCCCACTGCCCAGTGACACACTTCCTCCAACAAGACCACACATCCTAGAGACCAAGTATTAAAATAGGAGCCTAGGAGCCTCTGGGGCCATTCTTATTTCAACCATCAAACTGAGATAGTCCAGAAAGCCTTCTAGGAGGTGGTAACAAACTGAACTTTGAAGGAGGAATTTGAGTTTGAGTTTGGTTCCTAGAATCCATGTCAGGTGACTTACAAGCATTTATAATTCAAGATTGAAAAGGATCCAAAACCATTGACTTCATGGACACCCTCACTCATATTCTCATGTCCCCCATGCTCCAGAGAGGGAGGGGGAGGGAGGAAGGGATAGAGAGGAGGAGGAGGGAGGGAGGGAGGGAGGGAGGGAGGGAGGGAGGGAAAAGGAAAGAGAGAGAGAGACTTAATTAAAAATAAAATCCTTTTTCAGAAGAGTTAATTGGATTCTGAAAAGCAGTTTATGCTCCACATTTGGTATTACTCTCCTATTTTTGTGTCTATGTGGCATGCAGGCAGTACACTTGTGTGCATATGCATATAGAGGACAGAGGTTGGCATTGGGAGTCTTCCTTGATTGCTCTATACTGTATTCCTTGAGGCAGAGTCTCTCAGCTTAAACCAGAGCTCAATGATTGGGCCACCTTGCTCAGGAGCAGTCTCTTGTCAAAGCTTCCCGTTCACTGGGATTAGAGATGAGCCCCAAGTCTGATGGACATTTGCAAGGGCTCTGGGGATCTGAACTCCTGTCCCCATACATGTATAGCAAGCTCTTTATCCACCGAGCCATCTCCCCAGCCTGGTAATCTTAATATTGGGGTTTATAGTCACACAGATCCTGGCTCCTGACTTTAATCACATCCATAGTGTTAGAAAGATGTTTGATCTTGATTCTGTTTTATCTGGCCTCCCCACACCCTTCCAACAGCATCAGGTTTCCTTATAGAGCACTGCAGAAGTCCCTGGAGGGTGACTGTGTTGGCTTCATTCTCTATCACTGTGACCTTCAAAAGTGAGTCTTTTTGCCTCTTCATCTAAGGAAGAATCAAGTTAGGCTGAATTTGAAACTTGAAAACATGGAAGGGTGCTATGTCCAAATTAGTGTTGGGGTTTTTTACATTAAACGAAGATTCAAATTTGTTACACAAATCAGCACTATATTATAATAAATTAAGTGGCTAAAATGTAAATTCAGAATATGCACCTTGTAGTGTACAACATTGAGGCATTATTTTTTTTATATCCATATAAGAAAACCTGATTATCCCAGATTTAGTAAACTTCATGCAGTAAATGTTTATCATAGAAGCCTTAAAAAATCCCCCTAGTTAAAAAAATTGTTATTGAGTGTTAGATTCTCATGAATTTTGGATAAATGTAAGGATTTGGAAAAGCAGGAGACAGAAAGTGCCGGGCCAGGACTGGCGATGTTTACCTGGGGATCTGATTATGCAGATCAGAACAGACTAATTCCTTGTGCAGGATGTCTGTTGCTGTCCCCAGATGCCACACCAGGGAAATCTGACTCATGCACCAAATGGCTAAGTAACCCAAACCAGGACAAGGAGGCCAGTTTTTCTCAGGAGGGGAAGATGATGTTGGCTTTGCTTTATGCCCTCTTACAGTTCTTCTGACTGGCCTCAAGAGCACCAACACTCCCCACTCCCACCAACTACCACATGTTGGCCTAGATCAGATTCTTCACGGTTGATGGCAATATTTGGATAAATGAGGCTGGTGGGTCCCTTTTGTGACACAGGAGACATGTCTATGTTGCTAGTCATTGCTGTCTCTAAAGCACTGCTGTCTCTAAAGCACTGATTCGTTGCTTAGGTGGGTCACTTTCTGTGAATCACCATCTGCCTGGCGCCTCAAAATGAACAATTAAAACAGTACAGGACTGAGGAGCTACCACAGTCGATAAAATGCTTGCCTTACAAGAAAGAGGGCCCAAGTTCCATCCCCAGAACTCGCATTTAAAAAGCCAGGTCTGTGCATTCAGGTGAACATGTGATCCCAGAGGAGACAATTGAATTCCTGGGTCTTACCTGGCCCTCAGCTTAGCCTGTTTGCTGAGCTCCAGACCAGAGAGATACTGCCATAGTCAGGGTTTCTATTGCTGTGGTGAGACACCATGACCAAAAGCAACGTGGGGAGGAAAGGGTTTATTTCCACTGTAAGCTGTAAAGCTTACACTTCTGAGTGCAAGTCCATCACTGAGGGAAGTCGAGGCAGGAACTCCAACAGGGCAGGAACCTGGAGGTGGGAGCTGATGCAGAGGCCATGGAGGGGTGCTGCTTACTGGCTTGCTCCTCGTGGCTTGCTCACACTGCTTTCTTATAAAACCCAGAACTAGCAGCCCAGGGGTAGCATCACCTACAACAGGCTGAGCCCTCCCCCATAAATCATTAATTAAGAAAATGTCTCACAGCTGGATCTTATGAGGGTATTTTTTTTTTCCTCAGTTGAGGCTCCCTCCTCTCTGAGGACTCTACATTGTGTCAAGTTGAGAGACAAAACCAACAAGTGTGGAGACCCTGTATCAAAAAGAGGTGGAGGGCACCTGAGAAATGATATTTGGGGTTGTCCTCTGGCTTACACACATACACACACACACACACACACACACACACACACACACACACACACAGAGAGAGAGAGAGAGAGAGAGAGAGAGAGAGAGAAAGAAAGAAAGATGTGTGCACATGTATTCTTTCAGGAAAACACTGAAAGGCCATTTACCTGTATGAAAGCTCACTGGAAAGTTCATTTCCCTACATGTCATAGGCCCTGTGGTTGCTGGTGACCAGAAACAGTGTCCTTTCTGATCCTACACCACTCCTGCTTCCAGCAATATGCTGTTGTGGCCCCATCTCTATCCAGTCCTTCCTTTTAGGTAGTAAAACAGAAGGACGAGTAATGTACTTACCTATAAGCTATGCAGAATGGACAGAGCTGGAAAACTCGTGAAGGGTTGCATTAGAGAAGCAGTCGGTGTGCTTGTCAGATTGGCATAGGCTGGTTTTCAGATTGGTATGGGCTGGTCTTGAGATTGGCATGGGCTGGTTGTCAGATTGGCATGGGCTGGTTGTCAGATTGGCAGAGGCTGGTGGTCAGATTGGCATGGCTGGTTATCAGATTGACATGGGCTGGTTTTCAGATTGACATGGACTCATTATCAGATTGGCATGAACTCGTTATCAGATTGGCATGGACTCGTTATCAGATTGGCATGGACTCTTTGTCAGATTGACATGGCCTCGTCAGATTGGCATGGGCTGATTTTCAGATTGGCATGAACTCGTTATCAGATTGGCATGGGCTGGACTACAGCTTCACAGCGTTTTCCTGAAATCGTGTAGGATGAGAGTTAGTCTTGGAGTTTTAAAAAGAAATATTTGGTAGTTGCATCAGTAGTATCTGTGGACTGGAAAGATATCTCTTCTGGTAAAACACTTGTCTCATGAGGACATGGGTCTGATCCCCAGAAGGCACATGAAAAAAGCCAGGTATGGTAGCACACACTTGTAATCCTAGTGCTGGTGACATAGAGGCAGGAAGATCCCTTACTGACTGACCATTCTAACCTACTTGATGAGTTCCAGGCCAGTGACAGACTCTGTCTGGGGGAAAAAAAAACAAAGAACAAAACAACAACAAAAACAAGGCAGTTAGCAACTCAGAAATGACACCTAAGGTTGCATTCACAAATACACACACACACACACACACACACACACACACACACACACACTTGCATGCACCAGCATACACATGTAAACCCATACCTATATGCACCCAAACATATTATACTTCTACATCAAAGTGTGTTATGTGTTAATTTATGTATTATGTTTTAAATTATGATAATTGTTTTCAGGTCATGCTACATCTTTTTTAGCAAGCAGATTCATTCACTTCATTGAATCCTTACCAATAGCCCAGAGTTTAACTGAAGTGGGAGACCGAGGCCCAGAGAGATTGCTATTTCACCTTAGCCAATGGGCTTCACATTCATTGCTTTCTGCCTAAAGAGCCTCCTGCCTGCCTAGACTATCATTTCAAATTGTCACCTTTAGCCCTTTTCCCATTCCTGCAGAAGAATGGATAGTGAAAAAGCTTTCAGTGAATCAGCCAATTAAAAGGCATTTAAGGGTCTGTTTGAGCTTGCCAATATGCTTATACTTTGGACAAATTGAATTAAATATATTTGGTTGGTGTCCTGATAATCTGTTATAGACAACACCACTGTCGACATAATAGATGTGTCCCCAAATAAGGATGTGAATCTAATAACCTTGTAATGTGATCAAAACACTTAGCCTATAAATGTACTTAGGCTCAGGAATAATGCAATCATAGAATATTATATTCCAACTTTTAAGATCATACAGTCTATCCCACCCTTTGTTATTGAACACTTACATCAATCCCTGTCTCATGCAAGGTCAGACAATGCAGTCAGAATAGAGTAGTGACGAGGATCCAGAAGTCCAGACAGCCAGTGTCTACCTTTCGTTCTGTGGCACAGGTTAATGTTAAGACTGGTTAGCTTTAACGGTCAACTTGGCACAACCAACAATTATCCGGGAAGAGGATCTCAATCTAGGAATTGTGTAGTATCATCCTTGCCTGTGGGCATGCCTGTATTTGGAGGAGGTATCTTGATTGTTAATTGATACAGGAAGACTCAGCCTACTGAAGGCAGCACCATTCCCTAGGCAGATGATCCTGAACTGTATAAGAAAGCTAGCTAGCTGAGCATAAGCCTGCCCGCCTGCCAGCCAGCCAGCCAGCAAGCAGAGTCTCCCTTGTTCCTATCTCACTTTGACTGTGGAATGAGTTCCTCAATCAGAAGTAATTCTGTGTGGAGTAGCAAGTAGGCTTGTCTGAAAATTCTCGCCTTCTATTCCTGCCTTGACTTTCTTCAGTAATGAGCTCTGACCTGAAATTATAAGACAAATAACAAAATAACTAAAATTATTTGGGGACAGGGTATTTGTCACAACAACAGAAACAAAGCTAGAACTGGTAATAAATTTGATTTTTTTTAATTAAGAAGAAATCATTTGGCATGAAAAGTATGCTTTTCGCCTGTTGGGCACCTTTGGAAAGTGGCTTAAATGCAGGAGGCTGAGTGCATACATGGAACTCTGAGGAGGCTCAGGCTCACTGTGTGGAGATTAGGGATTACAAAGAGACCTTTGAGTTCAGGGAGCCTGCCATCAGCACAGTGAGGGTGGGGGAATGTAGTACCTGTTTTTGAAACCTTTTTGGACTGCTGCATTTTCATCTGAACAGAGAAGCAGTAGAAACGCTTCAGCAGGAGCACACACAGCACTGTTCTAGCTCTTCCTGGGATGTGAGTAGCCTGTGAATGGTGGCCTGGGGTCAGGGAGGTAGAGCGGGCGAGCTGGTTGCATTGCAAGGGTTTCTTTCTGAAACTGTGTCTCAAAGGAAGAATGCACCAGGCCCCAAAACGCGCCGTGTCAAATCAATTCCTCTTCACTGTCGACTTGCATAGGACTTCATGGGGGAATTTGCGTTGGGGGTACTCTACAGGGATGTTTAGCTCTAAGTATGTCCTTGTGGGAATTTGTGTTGGGGGTACTCTACAGGGATGTTTAGCTCCAAGTGTATCCTTGCAGGTTTTTGTGTTTGGGGGTACTCTACAGGGATGTTTACCTCTAAGTATGTCCTTGTGGGAATTTTGTGTTTGAGTTACTCTACAGGGATGTTTAGCCCTAAGTATGTATATATATATATATATATATATATATATCTTTGCAGGTTTTTGTGTTTTGGGGTACTCTACAGGGATGTTTAGCTCTAAGTACATCCTTGTGGGGTTTTGTGTTTTGGGGTACTCTACAGGGATGTTTAGCTCCAAGTACATCCTTGTGGGGTTTTGTGTTTTGTGGTACTCTACAGGAATGTTTATCTCTAAGTATGTCCTTGTAAGGTTTTGCTCTGTGCCTCAGAAGAAATGTTTCTAAAACACAGGAGATAGCTGGAGTCACATGTGCCGGAAATGTCCCCAAATTAAACTGCTGGTTCTGGTGGCTATGGCAGTTCTGGCTGGCTCATGGAGTTTTTTGAACAGGTGACCAGGGCGACAGGTTTGCTCCTACATACAGAAAAAAACTTTCCTGCTACTTCTGGGTATTCCGGAAATTCTTAAATTTGTCCACAGGCTTCCTTAATTACAAAATTGATCCTAAATTAATATTGAAGCCATGCAGGTGATCTGAGCCACCGCTAACCTCCATCATTCATTCACATTGTGCTGAACATACTTCCATCGTACATACTTTCCCTCAACTCTGTTTTCTATAAACTGAACAAATAGGATGAGTCCCCGGAATGCTCACCCCTGTAAATTCAAAATACAAGTTCCTCTGCAAGAGAGAATAGTTTCCAGCCTGTGCTTCAATCTTCTGATTGTTTTCCCCTCGGGGAATACTAAACATCCAGAAAGGGAGGATAAAGATCATGTCACTGGGATCCTATTGCACAATAGGTGCGTATTTATGTTGTGAAGATAATCGGAATTGCAAAGTAGACCCCAGTGTGTGTTCTCCGAGATGAAATGCATACAGATGTTTTCCGATAAGTTTTATTCATATTTCACTGTGCCATTTGACGCTGTTCAAGGCAGTCATGGAAATCCTTGAATTAATGTGAAAAGCCCCTAATGAGATGTGTGCAGAGGGCCGTTACCATTAAGGTTGCAATAGAACTTGCCATAAAATGAAGAAAGCAGAATTAAGAGGTGTTCTGCAAGCCGTGCCTCAGATGCGAAGCTGAGGTCCATTGCTATAAAAGGAACACACTCACTGCATTAATTCCATAACAAAGCAGAATATCTGAGGCACTCATGACTTCCCTTTGTGGATACAAAAGGATTACCACCATTGATTGTTCTCGAAGCTGCAAACTTGGATATTTTAGTAGCTAAACTATGCTCATATCCTCTGTCCAGACTGGAAATATTAAAGTATTGGACATGTAACATGATATAATACCTTGTAACTTTCTAGTCCTTGTTATTGCTAAGCGAAACCACTAAACCCATCCTACATGTATATGTCGTTCTGTATGATCTGGAGACCTATCTATGATAGCATATTTTGTTTTTTTTGTTGTTGTTTTGGTTTTTTGAGATGGGATTTCTCTGTGTGGCCCTGGCTGTCCTGGAACTCTCTCTATAGACCAGGCTGGCCTCAAACTCATAGAGATCCACCTGCCTCAGCCTACTGGGTGCTGGGATTAAAGGCATATGCTACCAAGTTTATTATGTATATAGCAAACCAAAATAGAAGAATAAACAGAAAAAGATAGATGGGGGATGGATACACAGACAGGTATAAAGTATCTTCAAACCAGGTGCTCACAATATCCAGAAGAAACCGACTGGGGAAGTCGAGGCAGTCGGCTGTTGGAGCTTTCTCTGCATGGCTGAATGCTGTTGTGAATGCCCTGTTTGACGATACTATCTTATTTGCCGGTTTCTGTTATTTCGTTAGAAGCCTTCTGGAGGGGACTCTGCTCTGCCTGGACCTCTAATAGAAACCTTGGTGGCTGCCTCCAGGTGGATCCTTTATTAGAATTCTGCTGGGTGTTTTGAGCACCAGATTTGGTGATAGGTTGCTATCTGTCTATTTATCTATAAATCTATCTATCTATATCTATCTATCTATCTATCTATCTATAGATACATCTTTATTCTTTAAATTTGCCCTGCTATACACTTAATAAAATCACTTATTTAGCTATCATAGCTTATTTTCCAGACAATAGAGAAAGCCTGTCTCTGGAAAATTCTGCCTCAGGAGATCATCCACTTTCTCTGCAGTCCCCATCATTTCCCAGCTATGAGTATCACTGACCTTCTTCCCATCACTGTGGATTAGTTTTGCCTTCTCAAGAGTTTCATAGAAACAGTATCATACAGTTATACTTTGAACAATAGCATCTGGCTGATTCGCTGTGTATGTTTGATATTCAGAAGCCATGTGATTGTATGCATCAATTCTTTCCTAATAACTTTGGATTTTCTTGAGGAGTGTATAGGTGTACTGTTTTACACATGTGTGCACGTGTGTATGGATACCAGAGATCTACCTCAAGTGTCATTTTTCCAGATGCTGTCAACCTTGATTTTAAAGGCAGGGTCTCTCACTTTTACCTGAAATGTTGTGACTTGGCTGGCTGGCCACCAAGCCTCAGAGATCCATCTATCTGTCTCTCTTTCCTCCCGCTCCCCCTTCTCCTTCTCCTTTACCATGCTGGGATCACAAGCACATAGCACTTTGCCTGCTTTTTAAAAACATGGATCTGGGGCTAGAACTCAGGCTTCAGGCTCTCATAACAAGAACTCTACTACTGTGCCATCTCCTAAGCCTAGTTTACTGCCTTTCGGTGGCTTCTGTTCTCTGAGGTCTTGACAATTTCCTTCAATGGTGTTGCATACATTCATATCCTATTAGAATAGAAATATGACCACATCTTAGTTTCCTTTCCTGTTGCTATGATAAGGTGTTCTGACCAAACAATTCAAGGGAGACAGTTTATTTCAGCTCACAGTTGAAGGTACTATCAGTCACAGCAGAGAAGTTAAGGTAGCAGGAGCTTGAAGCTGCTGCTCACATAGAACCTGCACTCAGAAGAAGAAACCGGCAAGTGTATGCATGATTACTTGTGCTCAGCTCCTCTCTCCATTTAGAGCATCCAGGATTCGAACCAGGAAATGATGCTACCTATAGTGGGCACCTCAGTTAATTTAATCAAGATAACCTCCCAAAGACGCCATTAGAGGCCATTCTCCCAGGTGATTTTAGATCCTGATGAGTTGACAACACTAACTGTCACAGACCATCTCTTACTTTTTAAAAGTATACACTTGAAAACAAGTAGTATTTTCATAGTACAGACTTTGTGCGTTTCAGGCATACTCACGAGACACTCATCGGCTCATCGGATGTGATAATAAAATGGAGGAAGTGATGTGCAGAAGCTCAAACCACCTGCACAATCCATAGGTTAAGCTGCTTTAGTATTATGCATATGTTAGAAATTGTAAGGATCATTCTAGAAATTAATCCAATTTTCCCACTTTCCAGGTACTGGGTTATGTGACTTAAGTTACTCAAATACTTCTAGTTTCAATATGTACAGTTGAGTTTGGGGAAGAAACTAGAGAATATTTTTTTTTCTGAGAGTTTGGTTTGTGCTAAGAAAAGAAATAGAGAGTGTGAATAGTTGAAGATTGATTGAATATCAAGAATTAGCATGAAACATCACGATGGGAACCTATCTTTGATGCCTAGGTCTAAATCCCAACTCAAAAACTTAATTGGTAAATCTAACATATCAAACATAAATGCTTATTACTGAAAAATAGAAATTTCATGAGCAAGGAAGAAATTGTATGAAGAATTTCCGAAACTATGAAAACTAATGAAGTCACCAGGGTAAACTAATATTAAAAAACCACACAGGGCTAATTCATTTCTTATATATCAATAAAAACCAATGGGAAATGTAGCTGACAAGAAATTCCATTTGTAAAGTAAATAAGGACTATAAAGGACCAAGTAATTGGACCTGATAAGGAATGAATAAGATCTAAATGAATGAAACAGAAAATATTGAATGAGACAGGAAAGGAAGAAGTGAATAAATAGAAACGTATACTGTGTATCCACAGACAAGGACAGTGAGTGTTATGCAAACATTAAGACAACAGAACAAATCTAAACTTAAATGGCTTCTCAACAAAAATTAACATTTTGTGAGGCTACTCAAAAAGCCAATTATGAAATATATCTGGGATACTGGATACATTCTCAAATATATTTTTTTAAAAAGCTTTAAAAACAAAAAAAACTACACAGGACTATGTGAAAATATTCTCTAGTACTTCAAAATATGCTTTAGCACTATAGCAATTATGCGGTTGAATCTAGAGGAACATAGTAGACTGATGGGAGATGAGTCTTAACCTAGGGATGCTTATAGGGATACTTATAGAAAGATGCTTATAGGGATACTTATAGGGTTACTTATAGGGATGCTTATAGGGATACTTATAGGGATGCTTATAGGGATGATACTTATAGGGACGCTTATAGGGTTGCTTATAGGGATGCTTATAGGGATGCTTATACTTATAAAACAGTTTTATAAGAAAAAAGAGAGTGGGAAATGATGAACTCAAAATAAATTAAGTAAAATAGAAAAATAAAAATAATTGGAGCCCTAGCTTTCCATAAAGCAATCTAAAACTTACATGTGTTTTTAAGTATAATCTTATTACATTTGTTTGTTTTTGTTTGTTTGTTTATTTATTTATTTATTTATTGTGAACGTGCATGCACATGTGTGTGTGTACGTATGAAAGCCAGAGGACAATGTATACACATGCCTCAGTGAGTGTGCGGATCAAAGGAAAACAGGCAGGAAGCTTTCCTCTCTTTGCACCAGGTTGGTCCAAGGGATTAAATCAAGTTGTTAGGTATAGGAAGAGTACCTTTATCTGGTGAGCCATCTTACTGGTTCCAAATTTACATGTGCTAATTTCCTAAATCTACAAAACAATGTGAGTACCAAAGAACCCCACAGTAAATAGAGCTGACTTTTTATTCAATTTTAGTAGATTGGATACTTTTCAAATAGGATAGAAAACTAAGAAATCACTAAGAAAGGTATTGTTAAATTTTATCAAATTGATAAATTTTATTAAACTGATATTTTAAAGTTTTAATTGACCAAATACCAATAGGCAAAGACAGAAAGCAGACCAGAAGAAAACATCATAGTGTTACAGCCAAAGATTAAAGTCTGAAGTATACAGATAATTCCTGTGAATTAATAGCTATGAAATTGTGAACTGTAAACAGAAAAAGATGAGTTAACAAGAAAAAGTTAAAAAGAGAAAACACAGATAACTGAGAAATCTACGAAAGGATGCTGCTGCCTTCCTTTGTAATCAATCAATAAAGACTACAAGCCACTTTTTCCACCTAGCATACAGGCATGAATAAAACTGTGGTAAGATTTAATGCTGTCAGAGGAAGAGAGAGACAGGCAACTCCTAAAAGTTCAAACTTCAGGACTGTAGATGGCTTCAGCAGTGGACTTAAGTTCAGTTCCCCAGCACCCATGTTAGGTGGCTCACAACTCCCAGCTCCTCTGGGAGAACCTGATGTCCTCTTCAGGCCTTTGGGGACACCTGCACTCGCATATACATGTCCACAAGCAGACACAAAGACACACGCACACACGCACATGCACACACACACACACACACACACACACATACACACACAAGCACACACACACAGAGACAGCAGTTCATGTATGGTCACCTCCTTCTGACTTCATAATCCTCCATGTTTTCTCCATAGACATTGTCATTCCTGTACAAAGGATGGCATGTAACATGTTGGGTTGTAGCTGCAGTAGAAAAATACTATGACCATCTAAGCATTCAACGGAAAATTGTGCTGCCTTCAGAGTGTGGAGTGTACAGTGCCATTTAATACAAACATATTGAACTGTTTACTGACCAAAGAAAACCTCCAAAATATATAGAGTGAAAACATGAAGCTGCCAAGCATTAGAGAGGACATGAAATAAGCCATATTGAGCATATGCTTACACATAAACACAAAGTAATTAGTGATGTAATAAATTATATATAGATATGTATTTATTCATTTAAAATATTAAGGAGAAGCAGATGGCACACTTACAAGAGTGGCTATCTTTAGGGAAGAAAGAAAGAGGGGGGTGGCCAGAGATACCTTATCTTTCTAGTAGAGCTTGAATTTTTGCAGTGAGAATCTATTTATAAGTTGTTTATATATAGTCACAAGTACATTCCCTGGGGCTAGAGAGGTGACTCAGCAGGTAAGAGCATGTACTGCTCTTACAGAAGACCCGAGATGGGTTTCCAGCACATGTATCTGGTACCTCACCAACTACCTGTAATTCCAGCTCCAGGGACTCTGCCTGTTATGAATTTCATGGACACCTGCACTTCTACGTACACATTCCCACATGGAGACACACACATACATAGAACCAAAATGTCTGGGAAGAATGCTCTGAGCTGAAAAAAAAATGCCTCTATAATATTGGCCCCTAGGCATGGTATTGTCTTGATTAATGATTGATAGAGAGGGTACAGCTCCGTGTGAGTGGTGCCACCCCTGGGCTGGTGGTCCTAGGCTGTCTAAGAAAGCAAGCCGAGCAAGCTATGAGGAGCAAGCCAGTAAGCAATGTTCCTCCGTAGCTTCTGCTTCAGTTCCTGCCTCCAGGCTCCTGCCTCAGCTTCCCTCAGTGTTGGGCTGATACTTGGAAGCATAAGATGAAATAAATCCTTTCCTCCCCAGGTTGCTCTTTGTCATGGTGTTTTAGCACAGCGACAGAAAGCAAACTAGGCAAAGCCAAAGAATAGTGGGGATGTTAAATTAATGAAGTAAAAACAAACAAAAACAGCTAACCTGGTAAATACTAAATTCAAGTGAGATGAAACAGCCGTGGAAAATTAAGAGGTCTAAACTAAGATAGGAACACAATTGAGCACATCAGCACACATTGGCGTGTGTGCTAAGGAAGGAAACTATGATAGAGAGTGGTCAGAAGTCAGGTTAGATGTTCCTAGGACCAATGAGAAAGTTTGGAAAAGCCAACAACGGAGGCTATGGAATGGCCCAGCCGTTAGCACCTGCTCCTCTTGCAGAGGACCCTGCTTCAGTCCCCAGGACCCATGGCAGGTGGTACTGGGAATACAACTTCCTCATCTGGTCTCCAGGGTGTCTGCACACATGCGGGACACACAGACTCATAAAAACACACATACACATAATAATTTTTAAAATAGAAAAACACACACACACACAAAAAAAAAACTTTAACAACGCCAAGAAAGGAAGATTATATAGAGGGAATTAAGCAGGTCTTACCAAACAAGCATTATATGTTTTCTCTCCTCTGTCTGTCCTGGGTGTTCCATAAATACATGAACTAGTGGGTGCATGGAGCTTTATATCACCCTGAAACTGGAAGGTCTTAACTCTAGTATCAGAAGTCAGGAACAGCCTATTTAGTGTTAGAAAAATGTCTGATATGCAGTAGCTATGAGCCTTATTAATGATTACTTTTCCCTATATCAAAGCCAAGAATCATGGGAAAGAGGTGAGGGGAGAGAAACTGTGAAAGTGGGAAAAAATGGGCTAAGAAACTTCAGTGGTTTTTTATTTATTATTATTTAACTGCAAAGCATTTAGTTAAAGTTAAATTTTAAAGTTTTATGTCTGTTACTTAGATAAAATAAAATTAATTGACATTAAATTAACTGGCAGTTAAAGATTAAAAGGAAAATAGAATAATGCTCTGATGAGGATAATTTGAATGAAAATTGGAACAAAAAAATTAATCAGCCCATTAAAGGCAGGGAGTAGGGAAGAAGTCTACGCAGATCTCCCCAACAAAGGAGCCTGAACAAGGCAGACTGGGGGAAAGAGAGTAAAAATGGACGTAAATGACATTAGGAATTAGGGAATGGTGTGAACTACAGATAAGGGCAACCTTTCACTAATAAAATTGAAGGCCTGATACTCTAAGGAAGACAAAATAATAGTCTGAGGGAAGAGGATGCCAACTCCAGCTGACTAGTGGCCAGAGAGGCATCTGGGAACTAGGGAGTGGCCAGGTAGGAAAGGGCACAAGTATGAGGACCCTCACTCAGTCCCCGGAACCCACATAAAAAGCTGAGCACAGTGGTGCATGCTTCTAATCCCAGTGCTGGCGAGACAGCCAGGTGGATCCCCAAGACTTCCTGGCCAGACGACCTAGCCTAGTTGGTGAACCCAGACCAGTAAAAGGCCTTGTCTCCAAAGAGCTATGTGGACTGCTCCTGAGGAATGACACCCAAGGTTGTCCTCTGGCTTTCATATGTACAACACACACACACACACACACACACACACACACACACACACACACACACACACACTGATATGCTACAGCTGCAGCAAATAATTCTCAAACAAAGTCTATTCAAGTGGTACAAGGAAGGTCTAGTGTCAGTTCCTTTAAACTTTAAGGTAAGTCTCTATTTAAAAAAAATAAATAAAAGAGAATTATTCACATAGACATCTCAGTGACTTCTGGAATAACATATTCATTCCTAGGTAACAAAGAAACAAAACCTTAGCAAATGGGAAGTCATGTGAGAACACCTGTGTCTTCTTTCCTGTGGTAAATATTACTTTGGCTCTTGAAATCTAGAAGTGTCCAAGACAAATTCATAAAAAGTGCAAAGATCTGGCTGCAGTCACCATATAGTGATTACTTGTCATTGTACAGCACAAATAATGAAGGAGCTATGTAGCATGATTCTTAAAAGGTCATATTAATAAAAACTTGGAGCCAGGTCTTGGGGTGAATGCTGAAAGATCAGAGAAGCAGAACAAGCCACAGCTAACCTCGCCTCACCTTGCCAACTTCTCAGCTGATCCTATTTCCTCAGACTGGAAGCCTCTGAGTCCTCATCCAGAATGAATCTCAGCTGAACTGCTGCTCAAAATCCTAAAAGCTTAACCAGGCTCTAGTTCCTGGTCCTCACGCCTTATATACCTTTCTGCTTCCTGCCATCAGGATTGGGATTAAAGGCATGTGTCACCATGTCGAACTGTTTCCAGTGTGGCTTTGAACGCACAGAGATCCAGACAGATATCTGCCTCTAGAATGCTAGGATTAAAGGCGTGTGTGCCACCATTTTCTGGCCTCTATATCTAGTGGCTGTTCTGTTCTCTGACCCCAGATAAGTTTATTAGAGTACACAATATATTGGGGAACACAATATCACCATAGAGCTGGCGTAGACATTTCAAGGAAGGACACACAGTCCCTCTCCTGTCTGAAGAGTGTGATTTCTGAAACTCAAAGGCATTACTAGAAAAGCTTTACAAACTAGCATGATCTCTAGTATATAATATAAAAATAAAAAGAGCTGAAACTTCTGCAAACTAGCAGTGACTAACTGGAAAAATGTCACAAGAGAAAAGGCATACATTCTAAGAACAAACATTATGGGCTATCTATAAATATAACCGATTAAGAGCCTTGTGAATTTTGAGACAACCATGAAACTTGACTGGACAGTAGAGCTACGAACTAGAAATAACCCAGTGTCTGTGGGTGGAGAGAGTTCACAATGGAAAGACGAGATCAGATCCTGAAAGCAGAAGGCAATTAAATCAGACTCCCATCTGAGTATTTGAAAGACTCTGACAAGAAAAACTAATGCGAGGAAATTTTTTAAGGAAGCAGGAAGGGTGACATGTCTGTGAAGAGTGACATGACTTCCAAATTTTAAAGCAGCAGCTGGGACAGCCTGGTCCTGGCTCAGACACCCGCAAAAAGATGGAAGCTAGAAATGAATTAAATGACAGTTTATTTAATTGAGGTATTTGAACTCAGAAAAGACATCAGTAGAGTTCTGAAAAACATAAAAAACAAATAACATAATCCAAAGTACATTTCAGATGGGGACTGTGTTTAACAATAAAAACATTTTTGAAGAATTGTTTTAATATGTTGATGGGCAAAGTATCTTAAGCAAGACACAAAATTTAAAAATCGTGAAGAAAACAACTGATATATTTAAGAGGAAAGCTAAATCAATAAACAATCACCCCATGTAGAAGATATCATAAAGTCAAAAGGTATATTACAACACCAAGGAAAAATAATCCCTAGTCTAACATCCACATAGATATCAAGTCTATATAATATGTATGTAATATATAACAAATATATGTCATGCATATCAAATATACATATGTAGTATGTATAAATCAATAGTGACAACTCAGAAGAAAAATGACCAAATATTATGCAGAAACAAAGTTCAGTAGGAAAATCTAGGACTATCCAAATGAAAATCAGAGTATATTAGCAATGGAAATGAAATACTATGGCAATCAGATTAATACTACTGATAGATATTTAAAAACTGATATCTAGTGTCGGGAGTTTTTGACTCAGTGGCACATTTTCTCTTGGAAGACTATTTAGCTCTTTATAAGCAGAAACCAAGCATGTATCTTCTGGGCCCCATAAATGCCATTCCTGGTTGCTTTCCTGCTCCATGTACACCTGTAAGTCTTAGGTGTGCATTGCAAGGGTATTTGTGGTAAGAAAGGTGATTGTGAACAACCCAGACTTCCCTATGGCAAAAGTTGAGTCAAGAACAGACCCCTTCCACATGATAGAATGCCATGCCGACAGAAATGGGGAGTGTAGGCATGCATGGACTGATGAATTTAAGAATGTCTTCATGGGAGTAATGGAAGAGGGTGGGGACCACCACTGCCTGTGGGAATCTCTTGGGGATAAACCATGACTAGCTGGAGGAGAGTCCCTGTTCACCAAGATGGGTGGCTGCAGAAAGCACTCACTTTCTATAGGCAAGAAAAGGAGCAAGTGAGAGGAGTGTAGGGGAGAGAAACTTTAAAAGAACAATGAGAGAGGGTCAGACATTAGCAGAATATTTAGAGACAGAACAAACCTGTTCCAGCAGAGAAGGACAGGGGGAAGTGAACTAAAGAAAGAAGCCACAGAGCCAGCAAACACGGTCAGCATGCACCCAGTACTGCAGTGATTTGCTGTCCAAACAGAGGCGGGTCCTGTGGCAATAAAGAGAATTACAGAACAGTATGTGTAGTTGGAGAGTTTCTCTCCAGGTCCCGCCAAACCCCCGCAGTCCTGTAGTCCATTTATAAAATAAACATATAGATGCTTATATTATTTAAACTGTTTGGCCTAATGGCTCAGGTTTTTAGTTAGTTGTTTTTATATCTTAAATTAACCCATTTTTATTCATCTATAAGTTGTCACGTGGCTTGTGGATTACCGATATTTTAACATCTTCTCATGGCGGTGGCTGGCGACATCTCCCTGCATCAGTCTTTTACATTTTAGACCTCTCTTCTCTTTTTGTTTTGCCTATACTTCCTGTCTGGCTACTGGCCAATCAGCGTTTTATTTATCATTCAATCATCCACAGCAAATATGCATGGTACTGAGCTGTCCATTTATGTGTGTAAAGCAAGTGTGTGTTAATATGTGTACTAGGGAATGACAGGCACTGGAATGCTGTGGAAAGAGCCACACACAATATAAGCAAAGGCCACTTCAGAGAAGATTAGGACTCATGCCTGAGTAGAGAGGTATAGGAAAACATTCCAGTTTTATTTTATTTCTCCATAATTTAGAATCTCACTGTCGGGCTTTTAAATACTGTTTGTACAATTTTTAATAGTTGAAAGACCTGTTAAGTGCCATGCCTCCTCCCCATGTGCTTTTGAGAATTACCACTCCCCACCCGCACTCCCTCGACAGCTTGAGGAAATGACTGAGGGTGACTGGTGAATGTGGGAACAGTTGTTTGTCTAAGGGAGAGAGAAATTGTTTTGAATGGTTTCCCCTGATGCATGTGGGAACAGTCGGGTCTTCTGGTGTTCCCCAGTTGGGAAGAACAAATGACTCTGTGCTGGTATCTCTGCAAGGCAACCTTTGCCAAGAGCCTCCCCCAACAATGCCCACAGTGCATGCTGGCCTTGAATGGGCTTATCACTTGTGGGAATTTGCTGGGGATTTGTTCTCTTTCTTTGGTTTGTCTTTACTTTTGTCTTATTAGTCTATAAGTGTCTGTGCATGTGAGTGTGCGTGTGTGTGTGTGTGTGTGTGCGCGCGCGTGCGCGCGCACGCACACACACACCACAGTGCCTGTGTGGATGTCAGAGGATGTTCTGGAGTTGGTTTTCTCCTTTCAGCTTGTTATGGCCACATCTCTCTTATTTCAGCCATGCTGCATACTCCAGAATAATGTCCTGGCTGCTTCTGGGTGGTTTTCTGATATCCATCCCCATCTCTCTGTAGGTGCGCTGGAATTACAGATGTGCGTCCCAAGCACTTACATCTACTGAGCCATTTCCCTGATTTTTAGCTTGATTTTTGAGACAGGGTCTCACTGTGTAGTTCTAGCTAGCCTAGAACTCTTAAGTGGACAAGGCTGGCCTCAAATTTGTGACAATCCTCTTACCTCTGCTGCCAGAGTCTGGGATTCTGAGCATGCAGCTCCCTGAGACCACACTCCCAAACTTCAGTCAGCTCTGCAGAAAGGGATATTTCAAGCTGCTGTCCACTCCTAGCCCCTGATGTAATTACTAGGTGTACCTTTGAACCACTTTTAGTGTGCCTTTCATTTCTTCAAATTAAAAATAATAACTGAGAGTCCCCACTCGTGAAAACGTTTAACCTTCTGTTCATGTTTTTACTTCTGTGGTGACTGTGAGGTCCACACCACAGCTGCTCACTCCATTACTGAGATGAAAGCAATTGTGGTTAATGTGAAAATGACTGTGTCTGTGGTCCAAAGGCATTGTATTTGTAAAATCAAAGGTTTGGTCAACAGGTTGTAGCTGGCAAATTCCTCTCCTATCCAGCAACAATAACTACTGTTTACTGAACATCTCCTGTGGGGAAGGTATCAGTCTTTTTATGAACTACCTCATTTATTTCTTCCAATACTACATAAGGCAGAGGTGGTTGCCCCCATTCTGCTGACAATAAAACAAGCTCTAAGCCTGGGAATACACCTCTGTCAGTAAACTTCTTGCCACACAAACATGAGGACCTGAGTTTAAACCCCAGAAACCAAGTCAAAAAGCTGAGCATGGCCAGTACGTTCATGTAGTCCCAGCTGAGCATGGCCAGTACACTCGTGTAGTCTCAGCTGAGCATGGGCAGTACACTCATGTAGTCCCAGCTGAGCATGTCCAGTACACTCATGTAGTCCCAGCTGAGCATGGCCAGTACACTCGTGTAGTCTCAGCTGAGCATGGGCAGTACACTCGTGTAGTCTCAGCTGAGCATGGGCAGTACACTCATGTAGTCCCAGCTGAGCATGTCCAGTACACTCATGTAGTCCCAGCTGAGCATGGCCAGTACACTCGTGTAGTCTCAGCTGAGCATGGGCAGTACACTCGTGTAGTCTCAGCTGAGCATGGGCAGTACACTCATGTAGTCCCAGCTGAGCATGTCCAGTACACTCATGTAGTCCCAGCTGAGCATGTCCAGTACACTCATGTAGTCCCAGCTGAGCATGGCCAGTACACTCATGGACAGTAAATTCAAACCTTTCTTCATTGCAGAGTCCATGTTGTCGATTTTGAGTTTAAATAAATACAAACCAGTTACACTGAACTTACTGCCAATATTCAGTAAGGCCACACGAGTGATGCTTTCTTCATTTGATTAGTTCTACTTCAGCTCCTGGAGAAGATATTCATGGCTGTTTTCCTGTGATTACCCATTAACTTAGCTTTCTGTCTCTGGTGGGTTTTTGTTTTTTCTTCTTCATTTAGGGAGGATGCTATGTTCTTTGGGCGGGGGGGGGGGTGGTGGGGTGGGGTGGGTGGTTTTGTGTTAACATACATTTTAAATATTTATTATCATATGTTAATTATATAATAACGTGTTTCATCGTGACCTTTATATACATATGTATATAAAGTATTTAGATCATATTCACCTCCATTACTATCTTCACTCCTCATTCCTGCTTATCCCCTTCTTCTTCCAGACTAGTCCCTTTCTATGTTCATGTCTTTTTTTTTTTTTTTTTTTTCTAAATCTCTCGATGACCCATTGAGCTTCACAGGGGCTGATGACAGAGCACGAACCTCTTACCAGTGGCTGCTCCACTGATGAAAGTGTGTCTCCCTTCCCTAGTGATCATTAGTGACCTTGAAACACTTGGGGGTGAAGGGGCATAATAAGCCCTTCCCCGCTCCGTGACTGGATGTTGACAGGTCCAGTCTTGGGCAGGTATCACAGTCATTGTGAGTTGATGAGTGCAATTATCATGCCATACTCAGAAGACTGTGCCCCACAACAATCTCCTCACTCCTTGGGCTTATCCAGTCTTTCCTTGATGTTTCATAAGCCTTGGAAGGAGTGCTGTAGATATCCCATTTATCGCTGAGCATTCAACAGTCACTAATTCTTGGCACAGTCCTGAGTCTGCAGTTGCTACTCTCCACTGTAAAAAGAAGCTTCTCTGACCAAAGCTGAAAGCAGTATTAATCTGTGTGTAAAAACACTGATAGCCAGGAGGCCATTTGTCCTCTCCCACCATTTATAAGATACTAAGTCTCTTAGCTTAGAGGCGCCAGTGTTTCATTGCTAGAAGCCAATGTGAGAAAGTAGGCCATGCTCTAGAATAGCAACCAAGCTAAGCATATGCAGGCCTAACAAACAGTGTGTGTGTGGAACATCCCAGGCAGGCCTTCTGGAAGGGTGGGTAGGAAGAGGACCCTTGCTTCTTAATGTTCTCTTATTTTAAGCATGCACAGTTACCTGTGTAAGGAAAGCTACAGGAGGCAGGGCCATCTGAGAGAGAATGGATTTCTAGGTGTGGATGTTAACTAGGGAACAAATTTCTGGATGTGTCTGTGAGGGAGTTTTATAGATGAAGCTCTTAAACATAGAAAGATCCACTTTAACTATGGACAGACAACACCATTCCATAAATGGGTGTCTTAGTTACTATTCTGTTGCTTTTATAAAGAGACACCATAACCATGGAAACTCTTACAAAAGAAACATTTTTTTTCTAGTTTATGAGTATCATAGCAGGAAGCAGATAGGCATGGCGTTTGAGCTGTAGCTGAGAGCTTCCAATCTGCAGCTAGAGAGAAACACTGGGCCTGGCTTAGGTTTATGAACCCTCAAAGCCCACCCCAGTGACATACCTTCTCTGACAAGGCCATACTCCCTCCAACAAGGCCATACCTCCTAATCCTTTTCAAACAGTTCCACTAACTAGGGTCCAAGCATTCAAACACATTAGCCTATGGGGGCCATTCTCATTCAGACCACCACACCTGGGGTCCTGAACTGAATGAAAAGGAGAAAATAAGCTGAGTGCCAGTGTTCATCTTCCCCTGTTTTCTGACAGTGGATATAATGTGACCAGCTATATAATGTTCCTGCCACCATACTTTGCTACCATGATGGACTGTACTATGGAACTGTGAATTAAATTAAAATCCTTCCTCAGTCATGTTGTTTTTGTTAAGTGTTTTGTTAGAACAACGAGAAAAATAAAGAATGCATCAGGTTTGGACCAGCAAATGTAAACAAAATGTAAAAAAAAAATGTAAAATGTAAAAATGTAAAGGTACTCCATTACAATAATGACAGTTTATTGGTCAGGAACTCCTGGTGGTCTACATATCAACATACACATCATGTGTCTTACTTGCGATGGCTCTAACAATCTTTAAAAATACAGTAGTAAATATTGTGTATCTGTTTTATAAATGCATATATAAAAAATAAAAATATAAAATGCAGATATAAAAAATATCTTTTTTATAAATGCATCGATGTAAACAAGATTACACAGCTGGTGCAACCTTAGCTTGTTTGAACTGAATTCTGACTTCAAAGGAAGTGTTCCTACTGTTGGATCTCAGCAACTCACCTACTTATCCACAGTTGGCAAAGGTGCAACCTTGGACCTTGTGAAGGCTTTGAAAATTACAAGCGGAAGCTCCAGTAGATTGGCTCCAATATGTTTAAAGCCGTCTATTTTCAAGGCTCTTACAGAAAGAAAAATCAGTAAAAAAGAAAAAGAAAGGGAGAAAGAAAAAAGAATTCAAGGCCACAGACAACATAGCCTGGTGCACTCTGGGAAGATTCTAGTGAGTCTAATTTGCCCTGTTCCGAACTGTACTTCATAGCACAGTGGTTAAGAGCCCACACTGTAGAATTAGACTGTCTAGGTTTTGAACTTGAAAAGGGTTATTCACCTTTCTTCACCACGATTCTCGTCTGAAAAAAGTAACTCATTATATCTCCTTTCTAAGGAACATGTAAGAATTGAGGTCACACAGAAGCATGTGAAACAGACTTGACACAATAAATAGTGGTTTTAAATGTTACTATATTAATTTTTAACAGTGTCGTGCTTCTAAATGTTGAGTCGCTTAGTCGATTCCCCCGTCATGTCCCTGTCATCTCCTTTCCTTTCCTTCTGAGCACTTTCTTTTTTCAGCTGGTCCCCTAGTGGCTACACCATTGAAGAATATGTCACACTTCCATCCACAGCAGTTAATAATCAATGATAACCAGGACCTCCTTGGCACCTCCTCTATTCATGATAGAATGTTGGACCTTGATATGACGTGACCATTGCAGTCTTAAACACATAGTAATTATAAAAAATTTTAATAACTGTACCTCGATATGCTGACCTCAAACAAATGAGAAACACCCTCAATGTGGTCTTCTGTTCATATATGAAAATATCTGTCTATCTACCTATTGATCCATTGATGGATCTATTATCTATCTTCTATCTATCTGTCTATCATTTATCTATATCTATCTATATTCTATCAGTCTGTCTCTCATCTATCTGTCTGTCTGTCTATCTATTATCTATCATCTATCTATCAGTCTATCATCTGTCTATCTATATCTATTATCTGTCTATCTATCGTCTATCATCTACCTATCATCTATCTGTCTGTCTACTATCTATCGGTCTGTCTATCTATCTATCTATCATCTATCTATCATCTGTCTGTCTATCATGTATATATCTATCTATCTATCTATCATCTATCTATCTATCTATCTATCTATCTATCATCTATCTATTATCTGTCTGTCTATCTATCATCTATCTATCCATCCATCTATCTATTATATTTATCTTTCTCCTTCCTTTCTTTCTCCCTTCTTCCCTCCCTCATTTCATGTAGCAATACCTTCCTGAATACCCATAAAAAGGAATGAATAATTGGCCCTGAAAATACCAGCCCTCACACTTCTCAAGGGCCTGCTCTGGCCTTGTTCTACAGCATGTTGCCCAGAATCCAGCATACTAAACATGCCCACGAAGGGCTTGAAGGAAATATAACTAAATTGTTAAATTCCACTACCAGGAAGCTCCCCATTTATTATTTTACCCCTTGATGCTACTGATTTCTATTGTCTTCATCCTGAAAAATTTTATGATTGTAACAAGTATTGATTATTAGGCCCTCAAATGTCATGGATACATTTTCCCTGCCCAGTGGTTCCAAGTGGGACTGCTACTGTATGCTAGAAACTAACTTTGGGCACGGTGTTTGTCCTCTGGTGGTGAGGAGGCCCAGCAGACATTCCTTGTGGCTCTCTGCCTCAGAGCCATCCACCATGTGGACTTTGATGAGTTCAGGACACTAAAACAGAGAAATTGACACTATTCTATATGGAAGCTCTGGGTATCTTTGCCATAAGTTCAGAGCAAGCTGCATTTGCTCTGACTTCAGGGGAAGAATTAGCTTTGCTTCATTTTGAATTTTAGCAGGAATACCTCTGACTGTTTCTGGAAAGCCCATCAGTCATTCTAATGGCACTCACTGTGTTTCTCCACAGCACTGTCTATATGTATAGATACTGCATTGGTGGTGGTTCTGCCTTTCAGTATATGATCATATTGTTTTGTGGAGGATTGATGGCAGAGCATTTTCCTATGGAAAAGCATGCTTTATATAATAAACTATATGTGTATATGCATTTTATATAGAATATATGATATATACAGTACTTGTACATATAGTGTGTATATATACATATATATATTATCTAGTTATACATATATGGTATATACAGTACTTGTACATATAGTGTGTATATATACATATATATACTATCTAGTTATACATATACTGGATATGTAATATATGTATTATAGTATGAACTATATATATAGTTTTCTTACAGAAAACATGTTTTCTATGAAAACTATATATGTACCCATATATATTATATAGTGTATATACAGAATATATAGTATGTGTACATCTAGTGGGTATAAAATATCTAGCATATACATATACCAGATATTATTACATATAGTATTATAGGATAAACTGTATAAATGTATAGTTTTTCATGTGGAAAATTATGTTTCTCCGTGATAAAGTGTGCATTGGTTTAAGTATATATTCCTTTCATGTGAATTCATGAACTATATTTTTAATTAACATTACACTGTGGCCTGGGGTGACAGGAAAATCAGTAAAGTGATTAGAGAGCCTAACTTTCATCCCCAGAACCCATATATAAGCCCACACTTGTAAGCTTAGTACTGAGAAGGCAGAGACGTGTGGATTATTGGTGCTCAGTGGCCAGTCAGCCTAGCCTACGTGGTGAATTCCAGGCCTGTGAGAGACCCTGCCTCTAAAGATATCATTGTCCTCCAGTATCTATGTGCACATAAACATGTGGGCACCAGCACACACACACACACACACACACACACACACACACACACACACACACACACTCATATGCACAAAAATATGTCAGTGTATTGGAGGAGAGAAAGACCTCTCCCAAGGTTGATTTGCTAGATGACTCACAGGACACAGCACACATCCATCTAGTGATGCTCATGGTTGAACTGTCACAGTGAAAGGGCATGGAGGAAAATGAGAACAGGGAAGTGATGCATCGTGGGAGACTGGGGGAGACCAGCTCCCAAGGGAACTGGCCACAAAGGGTATATCTGACTCCCCTGGCAATGTGTTTGTAGTAACACATGTGAAATATCTCTCTCAGAGTAGTCACAGGAAAACCCATGCTTGTATTATAGGGTTAGTCCTGTAGAAATCCTGACCTGGATACACACCAAAATCCAAGACTTTCAGAGAGAAACTAGCCATTCAGCCTGAAACCTATCATCTAAGCTATCTAGGTACTTTAAGCCACTCTGGCAGGAATTCCTATCACAATCCACATGTTCGCCAACAATATCCTTGTGGGTGAGACATCCTCCCCTGGCCCCCATATGTGTGTACAGGAACACACAGACCCACATTCCCTCATGCACATATATCACATAGATGTAGCGTGTACACACACACACACACACACACACACACACACACGGACACGGACACGGACACGGACACGGACACCAGTAAGCAGAAAAGTCTAATAGTCTAATTTGGTATCATTGGTTAGCTATAATGGCTCCTTGGCTAACACCATGCTGGGGAATAGAATAGCAACTCCAGCAGCCACCAAGCACACTATTCAGGGACAACAGGTGTGCTGTTTAATTGTTTTCTCATCACGATGCATATTTCACACCCCATAAATCCCAAATGAAATACCAAAAGAATACATCAAATTAAATGCTTCGGAGATTTAAAGGATTTGTGCTACTTAGGATAGAGGGAATACACTGGAGTCCATAACAGGAATGGCAGCTCGGTTATTATGAATGTCCCTGAATAGGAACTGTTTATCTTTGCTTTAAAAATTGACACTCCAGAAGATAGACATAATGGTACACGTCTGTAATCCCAGCACTGCAGAGGCGGAGGCAGGAGGACAGGTACAAGTTGAGTTCAGGCCAGCCAAGACCACTTAGGGAGACCCTGTATACACACACACACACACACACACACACACACACACACACACGAAACCTACCATGATTTTGTTCACATTCGAGGAGAGTTAAGAATCCACACTTGGATTTTACAAAGAGAAGCAACTAGTTACCATAATGAGCAGCTGAAATCAGTGTAAATGTAGGATTAATTGAGGGTGCTCTTTTTGGATTGGGGGCTGATTCATTTTTTTTTTATTTGAAGCAGGGTCTCATATAGTCCAGACGGACCCTGAACTCCATAGATAGCCAAAGATGACCTTAAACTTCTGATCCCCCTGCCTCCACAGGCGTCCTGGGATGAAAAGTGTGTACCACCTTGCCTCATTTATGAAGTGCTGAGAATTGAGCCAGGGCTTCCGGAATGCTAGACAAGCACTGGCACTGAGCCCCAGCTGCAGCCCCAGCTGTTTTTCTGTTGTCTTTTGTAAACTGGGCATTGCCCTCTGTAAGAGACCAGAGGAGATTGGCTGCTTCCACTGGACGGCATCTGCATTGGTAATTACAGCTGCAGCCTCAGTTCATTTCTAGTCAGAGGAATACAGCTCAAGTGAACTTTAGAACAGAAGCAGGTCATGGAAGAGCCTTTGTTATCATCTGTTGCAAAACCAACTCTTTTCTTTTAGTTCTTTGTTCTTGGTTTTAATGTGTATGGGTGTTTTGCCTCTATGTATGCCTGTGCAACACATACATGCAGTATCCGTGGAGGGTATCCGGTCCCCAGGAGATGGAGTTACAGGCCATTGTGAGCTGCCGTGTGGGTGCTGGGACTAGAACACAGGTCTTTAGAAGAACAGCCAGTGCTCTTAACCACTGAGCCATCTCTCCATCCTAGAACCAACTCTTTTGCTGACATGAGTCTCTATGACTTGCATCTCTTCTTGCACAATAAGAGAAAGATGGTAGCTGAGATAAAATGCAATCAGCAGAGGAACTTGAAGCAGCTAGTCAAGAGTTTGACTCCTTTGAATTGAGATCTACTCATGTCCCTTTCTCTCCCACATTGGCCTACCACTCCTCACTGCTATGACACAGCTCCCATAGCGTCTTATGGACAAGCCTAACACTACCTAATGGAATTCTGTGAACTTGCTGAGATATGAACAGTAATATTCAGCTTTGTCTTTTTTTTCCCCGAGACAGGGTTTCTCTGTGTAGTTTTGGTTCCTGTCCTGTATCACACTCTGTAGACCAGGCTGTTCTCGAACTCACAGAGATCTGCCTGACTCTGCCTCCCGAATGCGGGGATTAAAGGCATGCGGCACCGACACCCAGCCAGTTTTGTCTTTTTGTATATGTGTATATGTGTATGTATATGTGCATGAATGTTCACACTTCTGTGGGCACATATGTGTGTTCACTTGCACTTGTGCACATATGTATAGAGGCCCACACTGGCCTTGAATGCCTTCCTCAATCTATCTCCCCTTTATTTACTGAGACAGGATGAGTCTCTTACTAATCTAGCTAGCCCTCTGCTCCAGAATCTCCTGTCTGTCTCCTGAGTGCTGGGGTTACATCTAGCTACCAGGCCTGTAGAATTTCACATGTGTTATGAGGAGCTGAACTCAGGGCCTCATGCTTACATAGAAAACATTTCATCTTCTTAGCCACCCCCCCAGACTTGTGAACATGCTATATTTAGAGATAAAAGCAACACTTAATGTAGCAGAGGTATAGCTGTTCCATCTTTCCCTTAAGGGCAGACGTGACACCCCAGAAGTGTGAACTATGTCATTAACAAGGCCTGTCATAAACTCCATCGTTCCTCATTACCATGCATTAAATGATTGCAGATGGTCATCCTAGAAGTTCATATTAAATTGGGTGACTTACCTTGAACACGCTCTGTCTCATTAGCCACTCGCCTATGTAGAGAGACAGGAAAGAAGGGTAATTTGTCTATGTCCCATGGGCAATACAAGGACAGTGTTAACATTATGAATTAAAGACTACTTAACTGAACCAAAAGTCTAGAAATTTGGCTTTAGGATAGCATTGTGTGTGAGATTGCATATGTCCCTTGAACTTCTCCTCACAGCTGACATTCCAAGTTGTCTCCTTTAGTCAGGATAGAGTGTGTCCGTCCCCCACCCACCCCCCACCCCGCTTTGTGGTAACCAACAGCCACAAAGTTACCACAGTTTATTTCCTGGCCATGCTATGTGTCTTTAGTAATTTGGCAGGAGGGCATCATACATCCTACATACCCAAGAAACTGGACTGAAGAGCCAAGCACCATCTCTTACCTGGCAGGTTATTAGGCAGAGAGAGAGAGAGAGAGGGAGGGAGGGAGGGAGGGAGGGAGGGAGGGAGGGAGGGAGAGAGAGAGAGAGAGAGAGAGAGAGAGAGAGAGAGAGAGAGAGAATGCACTGTAGGTCAGGGTAGATATAGGAGGATATTACCTCGATATTGGAAATACTGTGGACTGAAGCTTTTGACTCATACCAAAGAGGCCACATTGTGGGGAGAAAGAGTCCTAGTCAATAAGCAGCATTTGACTGCCATACTTGGTCAATGCCCTTCTTTCTTCTCCTTCAGAGTCTAGAGAGCAAACGCGTTTCCCCCTTAGCTTTCCTTTCTTCTTAGGAGTAGCCCCATAGTCTTGGCTCTGGACCTAAATTTGAATCTTCAAGGGGAATCTTTGGAAAATTTTGGCCTTTACTAATGGAGGAAGAACAGGCCTGGTTACATTTGTCCTTCATTCACGGTTGCACCTTCCTCCAGACTGGTGTAAAGATAATACAGGCTGTCCAACAGCCATCTTAAAATGAGTTCCATGACCGCCATCTTAGAATGAGTCATATGTCAGCCACCTAGGAACAAATAGTGCACCAGCCATCTTATTATGAGTTGTGGAGCAGCCGTGTTAGAATAAGCCCTCAAAGCATGGCAGAAGAGAGGGCGTGGGGATAGATGCCTCAGTTGCCAAAGTGCTTTCCAACAACAGGTTCCTAGAGAGAGAAAAAGACAGAGACAGAGAGACACACAGAGAAGAAGAGACACACAGAGAGGTAAAGTCACAGAGAGAGAGAGAGAGAGAGAGAGAGAGAGAGAGAGAGAGAGAGAGAGAATCTGTTAAAGTTTTTCAGCATCTTCCTAATGTTCACCCCCACCCATCAGAGGAAAATAGCTGAAAATGTCTCCTGTAGTATCTTCCTTCTGTGTTCTCACAAATGGAGAGGCTTTCCCCAAAAAGAACATTTAATAAAAACATAAAGTTTCTTTTCTCTAATTTAAAAAAATACTGTCTTGGTTTCAAGTCTTATTGGGGTGCCTGGAATGTTTATAGAATACAATCTGTTGGAAATAAAATGATGGAAGAGAGAAGATTATACTGTGGTCTGGAAATGTTATCAAGCTTCGAAGCTACCTCTGAGAATATCTCCTCTGCTGGCAATGTTACAGAGCGTCTCTAGAGTTTTTCAAAATGCAAAACTCTTTTGAGCAGATAACTTTGGGGACTTGGGAACTAGCTGAGGCAGTAAAATGCCCGCTCATAAGAAAACAGCCATACATGGTAGCACATGCTTAGAATCTCAGTGCTGGGAAAGGAGAGACAGGGAGTTCTCCGGTGCTCGCTGGCCAGTCATCTCCCCCCACTTGGGGAATTCCGGGCTAAAGAGAGACTCTGTCTCAAAAATAAAACAAACAAACAAACAAAAAAAACCAAAAGTGAAGGTAGCTGAAGAATGACACCGGAAGCTGTCCTTTGGCTTCTACACACACACACACACACCCACACACACACACACACACACACACACACACACACACAATTAAATCAACAAATAAAATGATAAATAAGTTTTAAAATGAGACCTTTAACTTGATAAATTCAGGCTCCTTCCTGAGAACAGATGAGTCTCCACCCTGTGAGCTGGGTGTCTTGAATGTCCACACTGAAGTTGGGCCAACTAGAGATGACCTCTGTCTCTCTCTCTCTCTTTGTCCTTTCCCCACATACACTCCTTCTTTGAAATTTTAAGAGAGTAAATGAATGGCATTTCAAAACCTCTGATGAGAAAGTCTCTTTAAAAGCCCTGTGGACCTCTTGCTCGTTTCCACGCGTGCTCCCTGGAAGGATGGCTCTCCACTTTATGACTATGTATTGATCTCTCCGCTCCTTCTCCAGTCCATCTCTGCTTTGCTTCCTACGGGCAAGGGGTGAGAGGTAGATAATGGTATTAATTTTCCAGACATCTGCACATGTTTAAATGGCCTCTTGAAGTCTGCACACGATTTTCTCTGTGAGCCCACCACAGGGCTAAAATGCCATTAAGATATAGATTGCAACAATACATAACAATCGTAGTTGTAGTGCTCACCTTGGCAATGAAAGGAAGGCCAATTTATTTCAGCAAAGAGTCACACTAATGCCTGCTCCCACCTAACCAGAGCCAGTGCCTCTGGGGTTTGGAGGTAAATGGTAGGTCTTGTGAGTCCACCCACCTTTGCCCAGACATTCAGGAAGTCAGTGGCACAGTAGAAGGGCTTTGATATAACAAGAAATGGAGGATTGAAGAAACAAGAATTGGAATTTATAACCACATTCTTTTAAAGTTGTGGACCATTTTTGTTTTCAGAACAAACGCCAATGTTCACTTTCTCTGAATGATGTGTACATGGGGGGAGGAGGGTACACACAAGCCTGCGAAGGTCAGAAGAGGCCATCAGAGCCCCAAGTGTTCTTAACTGCTGAACCATCTCTCTAACCCCTGTGTAATGCTCTAAAACACAAAATTAAACACATGGGATTATCAAAGAAACCAATTGCAGTTGTCCCTGGCTAGCCACAAAATGTAAGTTCCAAAGCTCTCTGAAGAGACCAAAACACACAGAGAGTCAAGTCCCTTATGTAGAGTGATTTTATATTTACACACACACACACACACACACACACACACACACACACACACACACATATTCTTTGACATTTCAGGTTTCTCTAGATTACTAATAATAACTGATATAATGTGAATACCTTGTACATAGGTGGAGAGTTATTTAGGGAACAAGAAAGAGAAAGGAAGGTCTGTGCATATATCATGCAGAGGACACTTTTTCCAAATAATTTCAATCTGTAGTTGAATAAATTCATAGATATTGTGTCTCTCTCTGTGTGTATTCTACTGAGTACTTGTGGAGGTCAGAGGATAACTTGGGTTAGTCAGTTGTCTCCTATGACCATGTGGGACCTGGGAATCCAGCTTAGATTGTTAGGCTAGGTGGTAAGTGCTTTGGGTTGAGCTATCTATCCTAGCCTAAGCTGAAAGAAGAATGCCCGACTCTTTTTGGTTTCATTTTGTTTGTTTTTTTAAGCATGATCTCACTATGTATCCTAGCCTGGCCTTGAACTTTAAATTCTCTCATCCAAGTGGCCCCCACAGTGCTAGGATTATAGGCATTTACCAAGCTTCATATCACCAACATAGTTTTTTATAATGATGTATGTATACAACATTGAGAGATGTTTTCAGCTGTAACATGGTAAAGTGTGAAGGATTCCTGCTGAAGACAAAGTCACAGGTTTATACAACCATGGTTTAAGGTGTATGTGAGTTATTGAAGGATATAATAAATTTTAGTTCAGATTCACTGAAACTGAAGATACGTGAATCCTTTCCAGTTCACAAATGCCCTGGAGGCTAGGCAGGACGCACAGGTCTCATGTTAAGAGCCCCTCAGAGGGGCTTGGGAGATGACTCCACATATAAAGCACTTGCTATGCCTGTATGTATGTCAGTCAGGGTTCTCTAGAGTAACAGAACTTACAGAATGAATCTCGCCATTTATGTAGAAAGGATGTGTATTAGAATGACTTCAGGCTGCAGTCCAGCTAATCCAACAATTGCTTTCAACTGTCAGTGGAGAGTCCAAGAATTCAGTCATTACTCAGTCCATGAGGTTGGATATCTCAGCTGCTCTTCAGTCTATGCTGGGATCCTGAGGAAGTAGGCTCTAATGCTAGTGAAGGAATGGACTTGCTAGCAAGCTGAGGGCAAGCAGGCAAAGAGCAAAAGCTTCCTTCTTCTATGCCCTTATATTGGCTTCCAGCCGATGTGGCCCAAATTAAAGGTGTGTCTTTTCCAGCTCAAAAGATCTGGGTTAAAGGCATGTCTTCCTACCTCAAAGACATGGATTCGTGAAGTGGATCTTCCTACTTCAAAGTAAGCAAAAGTCCCTCACCATGTGCTCTCCATTTTTGGATTTTGGTTAATTCCAGATGTAGTCAAGTTGACAACCAAGAATAGCCACCACAGCATGAGGACTAGAGTTCAGATTCCCAGAACCCATACATTCTGGGTGCATGTGGTGGTCTGCCTAAAACTTAACTCCCAGGAAGTATCTATTGGAGACTATTGGAGCAAGGGTGATGCTGAGTTCCAGTGAGTGACCCGCCTCAGTGTATAAGGTGCGGAGCTATTGAGAGAGATACCTGGCATAACCTCTGGCCTCCATATGATGTGCACTCATGTGACCTTAACACACACACACACACACACACACACACACACACACACACACATATATATATATATACACACCCTACACCTTCCAGTACACATATGCACATGCACGCATACCATACACATTAAAAATAAGGAACTCCTGAAAATCCATACTATCCTTTTCTTAGAAATCATATATCTGTGGAGACACAGGACCAATATTTGTATCATGTCTCCCGTACGGTGGTTAGTATAACCTCTAGAAGAGCTTTTGGATGGCTGTGCTGCATGTATGTTACTACCCTGGTCATGTTTTCATCCATCATAGACCCTGACCTGTGTTCCATGGGGCAGAGGGAGATCACATATAGACACCACAAGGTTTTTTTTGTTTTTGTTTTTGTTTTTGTTTTTGCCCTCTTACCATCTGTCAGTTGTGGGATATGGTAGTTTGAAAGACATGCCCCCACCCCCATGAGTCTCAGGCATTTGAATATTTGGTCCCCAGCCGGTGACTGGGGCGGTCAGCAGGTGTGGCCTAAGTATGTCACTGGTGGTAGTCTTGGAGGTCTCAAAAGGCTCTCACTATTAGGAACGTGCCGTCTTTGCTTGCTGTTTGTGAGAGACATAAGGTCTTAGTGTCTGCTCTAGCCCCCTGCTGCTGGCCTCTTCCGCTCCACCGTCATGGACTGGGACCCCAGGTGAACCCTTTCTTCTCAAGTTGCCTTGGCTGTGGTGTTTTCTCACAGCAATAGGACAGTAACAAAAACGTAGTTCAAGAACAGCCGCGGAGGGTGGGTTTGTCTTCCTCTGTGCTGAGCTACCCGTCCAGGTCTGGGCCCCAATCAGTGTACACTTCTCATGAGGATCACCATGTGGGTAGCACCCCTTCTTTTATTATTTTAAACCTGATGTACATGTGTGTGTGTGCATATGTATAAATGTGTGTTGTGCATGTGTGTGCGTGTGTGTATATGTATATGTGTGTATGTGTGTGTGCATGTGTATACATGTGTGTTGTGCATGTGTGTGCATGTGTGTATATGTGTATGTGTGTGTGTTCATGTGTTTGACTGCAGGCATCTGGTTCACTACAGTGCATGCTGGGTAGTTAGTCCCCAAGCTTCTGGGGGTTCTCTTATCTCTACCTCCCAGCTCCGTGTGGGAGCACTGGGCTTGCAGACTCGTGTGTTCCTGGGCCTGGCTTTGGTGTGGGTTCAGGTGGCCAGGCTTGTGCAGCAAGCACTTTACCTGCTGAGCCCTCTCCTCAGCCCAGTACCTGCCTGGTTTTGAACAAGTATTTTGTTAAACTGGGTGACATAATGACATTTCCATGGAAGCGTATGATGTGCTTTGAGCACACCCACACTCCCCATGCCCCCTCTGTCACTCCCCCCCCCCCCCGTACCATGGGCCTCTACTCTCGTGTCCTCCATACATATGTGCTTTAATATATGTATCTATGAAAAACCTAGGTCGAGTAAATGAAACTGTGATTAGTTGTCTCTCTGAGACTGACTTCATTCACTCGGTGTGATTCTTCTCCAGCCTCGTTCATTTTTCAGCAAAAGACGTAACTTCACTCGTCATTGTGGTTGAAAAGTATTCCAGTGTGTATATGTGTAATGTGTGTGTGTGTGTGTGTGTGTGTGTGTGTATGTGCAAATGTGGGTGGGTGGGTGTGTTTCTTTTCTATTCCTCTGTTGTTATCACCCAGGCTGGTTCTTAGCTATTGTGCACAGTACAGCAATAAACACAGATGTGCCAGGATCTCTGGCGGGCTGACATGAAGTCTTTCGGGTAAATCCCCGGAAGTGGTATTGTTGGGTCACGCGACAGGTCTATGCTGCTCCAACTGCTACATGATTTGGCATCTGCTTTTGCAATCTGATACCTAGGACTCTCCGAAAGGAAAGGAAAAATGGTTTCAAGGAGGCATGTGACTAGTTCTCTTAGGATTCAACATTGTTTCTCCCAAGGAACGTAGTTTCAAGGGAGAATAAGTTCAAATTAACCTCTCTATAAATGTAATTATCAGAGAATCTCTTAAGACTTGAGAAAGCGAGATTTAAAGCCAGGAAAACTTCTTATTTCTTGTAACAGACTAAAGGAGCTGATCTCACTTGTCCCATTACATGGTGATAAAGCAGCATTTGATAGCAGCAGCCTATGTGATAAAATGATTATGGCAGCAGAGAGCGAGAATCTAATAATGGAATTGATCTGCAGATTCCAATTCTGTAAGAGCCATCATCGATCAGCCGAAACGTCAATAATGAGATCATATCGAGAGCCGCCTAAATCTTTCCCAGGATCCCAAAGCCTGGCAACAGAATCAAGTAAATGTGAGGTGGAATGTAAAACTCTCACAGTCAGACCCATTGACTGATGGCAGGCTCCAGGGCACTCCGTGCTGCAGGACACAGTCCGTCATGGTCCTGGAGAAAGTGAACAGAAAAGAATTTGTCCAAGTATTTTCATATTTTGGGATGTGTATTGCCAGTATCATGTGAAGACAGAATAATTACAGTTATTATCACACCCAATAATTATGGTTAGACATTGCAGTTCAAGGAAGAAGTGAGCGTCCCTACTTATTTATGTGTGGGATACCATGTTTGCACAGTGCTGTGACAAAGGAAATTGTCACTTCTCAGAGACAGGTCAGAAAAGATTATATAGGGTAGAATACTTGAGTTTTCATTTATCATATTTTTCTTTTTAAGATTCATTCATGTGTGTGTGTGTGTGTGTGTGTGTGTGTGTGTGTGTGTGCGCGCGCGCGCATGCTGGAGAGTGCTTGAACATATGTTTGTAGTTATATGCACCTGTGTGCATGCAAAGAAGCCAGAAGAGGGAATCGGGTGTCTTTTTTCCAGTCTTCACCTATTCCTTTGCATAAGGGTGTCTCTTTAAACCTGGGACTTGAATTTTCTCAGCTAATCTGGAAGCCAGCAGGTCCCAGCAATCCTCCTGCCTCCAGTCCCCTAGGAGCCAGGGTTACAGGCATGTACAGGATGGCCAGCTTGTTAATGTGGGTTCTCGGATCTGAATTCAGTTCTCGTAATTATGAACCGAATGCTCTTAACCACCACGCCAGCCGTCTCTTCAGCCTCTTATTTACCATGTTCTGCTTTGACTAAGAACTAGTCCTAACTCTAGTATGTTCAGGACACAGGTGGCAAGAGAAGCATCGCCAGGTCAGCTTGAGGATCAGGAAATCTGGGGTGGGGAGCATCAGGGCATGTGGAGCAGCTAAAGAACAGGGCTGGGGAGATGACTCCATTGCGAAGTGCTTGCAAGCGAGCATGAAGACCCGGTTTCAATCCCTCCTGTTTAAAAAAAAAAAAAAGCCACGTGAGGTGGTAGGCATCAGTAATCCCAGGCTGGAGAGGTGGACACTCCTGTTGTTATTTGTTGGCCAAACACCCTAGTGCTTGTTGGACAAACACCTAGCCTACTTAGCAAGCTCCAGGTCAATGAGAAATACTGCCTCACAAGTCAAGGCTCATAGTGACCTGAAGAATCCCTGAGTTTGTCCTCCGGCCTCCACACACACTAAAACACGCATTCATGTGAACCTGTGTATACAATGCTCTTGCAAACACACAAGCACACATGCATACATATGTATACATGAGCAGGGCAGGAATGCTGTGTGAGTGAACAGAGAGCAAACGAAGTACACACTCTGGCTATCCCCACTTCCATGGGGGCCATCTTAGCAGGAGGTCAGTGTTTGCCCTTAGCAGAAGATTCTTCCCATAATTGCTGTCTGAGAAGCAATGCCTTACAGGACATGTATAGACAGCCCTCTGCGGAGATAGGGAACAAAATACATCGAAATGAGTAGGAGTTTAGTACAAGCCATCCCTAACATGTTGATAGGAAAGCAACTATGTCTTAGAAGTTCTGCCTTAGAGACAGGAGCGATGGCTCAGTGGGTAAAGCTTGTGCAATGCTTCCATGAGGACCAGGGTTTGAATCCCCAGAACACCTGTAAAGCAAGACACAAAGCGTAAACCTGAGAGGGAGGTGGAGACAGACGAACCCCTGGAAGTTCACAGGGCAGCTGAGTGTGCTGAATGCCATGGCACACAAAGAGAGCCTGCCTCAGACAAGGTGGGAGGCATGGACCGACACCCAGATTGACCTCTGACCTCCACATGCACTCCCACCCACATATATGTGCATGTATACACACATACATGCTCACATTATACACACAAATATCGTACATATACACACAAAAGTATTTGTTAAGTACTGCCTTTTTCTTCCTCCCTTACTGTTATATTTGTTCTAGCTCAACTGGACACCTTGCCTGTGATGTCGTACATTCTAGAATTTCCCACTAAGAGCATGAGTCTTTAGTGGAGATGTCCTTCTATTAGGAAACCAGTTGGGGTCTTGTTTTATATGTGCGGTAGAGGACAGACATGTGACCCTGAAGGTAATTGAAGGTAAACAGATTTTAGAAATGAAGCAGATTACTCTGTTTCTGCAAAAATTGGATTTAGGGGATGACTCAGCTGGGAAAGTGTTTGCCCGGCAAGCCCAAGGACTTGAGTCCAGATCTCTAACACTGCCGTGAAAGCTGGGCATAGTTCTGCAGGCCTGGAATCTTAGCTCTCGGGAGAGAGGGGAAGACAGCTAGAGCTCACTTGCCATCTGGTCTACACAGTGAGCTCTGGGTTCAGTGAGAGATCCAGTGTTAAATACCCAGTGTCAGCCTATGGCCTCCACACACATATGTGCATACACAACACACACATGAAATTCATGTTCAAATTCAAAGGTCTATTTTTATGCTCAGTAAACTCACCATTATGGTCTTCTCTGGTACAAACCAAATCCAGTTCCAGCCGGAGCTGGGCTCTTGGGTGTGTAATCTGTGTATTCCACATGGGGGCATAGGAGTGCCCTGTCATTGAGTTAATGCTCCACTCTCATCCTGTTGGAATTCTGTACAGAGGGCTCTGGACTGGGCCACACAAATGATGCTGAGGTCCTTAAAACAGCCAGCATTTCTCAAGGATCCAACACAGTCCAAGTACCTCAGCTGAGGAGTCCTCTCGACCTTCGAAATTCCAGAGTTCTTTCTTGAACTGCAAGCCTTCAATAAGTTCCTAAAAACCAGTAGTATCCTTATTATTCACAAAGGAAAGATGAAGTAGCTTGCCTTCCTTGTACAGAGTCAGGATCTAAACCCAAAATAATGATGTCCAAGGCCACATGTCTCCTTCACTTTTCTGGTCATGGTGTCATAAATGTGGAGGATGGCTAATTTGTGGAGCTGAGCCCTGATTGATTCGGAATCCTTCAAAGTTAACTTTGTAGTTATTATTCTCTGTATTTAAACTATGTCAAACTAATCTACAGTTGGGAGCCACTGAATTCCAGTTAATGGCAGTACAATGACCTGGGCCATGGCTGTGGACCTGGAATTTAGCCAGGTGACCCATGTAGACACTTGACGACATCTTCTGGACTCAACCATTTGGTTTTTGAATACATAATTCACATTTTACAGTGTGACTAATTTTATGCACTCGAGTTAAAGGCTGTATTATTTCACTAGTTTTTGATCAGTAGAAATAGGTTTATGGAGCCACTGCTGTGAGTCGGCTGGCGTAAGGCTGCCCTAGCACACACAGGATCCTGAGTTCAAGGCCAGTACCACATAACCCCAGCATGGTGGCATGTTTGTAATCCCAGCACTGGGAGATAGAAGCAGGAGAATCAAGAGTTCAAGTCTTCTTCAGCTCTGTGCTGAGACTGAGTCTAGTCTGGGATATGTGAGACAGTTGCTTGAAAAACCAAAACCAGAAAAAAAATTTATGAAAAGAAATTTGCTTTTTCACATCAAATAGCTGAAAATTACAATAGAGATATATGTAAGAAATACCTGAAGCCCCTGAAATCATTAACGTGGAGCAATCAAGGAAAAATATTTATAAGCTTCCACAGGCAGCCTGAGACAAAACACTATTGTCTTTAAACCCAGCTGATTGCCAGCAAGTATTCAGAGCAGAGCCTTAATTTTATCACCTTAATTACTTCTTGGGAATTTTAATTTCTCATAGTTGTTCAAATAAGTCTGAGAGCAGTTTATTTTTCTCTCTGGGCTCATTTCTTTGTAATAGTTATTTATAGATCCATAACCAATTCCTTTGAAAAATAAGAACTCACTTTCAGCAGCCTCTGAGGTTGAAAACACCACCCATGATACAGAATGAAAGACGAGCTCAGAGAAAGATTACTGTGCATCTTTGAGAGAAGTTTCCATCAAAGCAGTTTATGAAAATTAATAAATCTTGGGGGATTTGTGAGTATGGAATAATTTTAGGATTATGGTAGCCAGCAACTGTCTCGGAAGAAAATGGAGAGATTATGTTATTTATATTTATGCATAGAATATCTGCTTAATACTTCATGATTTCTACCCTAGGGGATTAAGAATTTCCCTTTTGACCTTCCCCCATGCCTGGTTCACAAACACAGTGTTTACTAACTCCAGACCAGCGTGACGGGAATTAAGTACTTGTAGCTTCTAAAGGAAAACAGTGGAGATGGGTTATGTCTTGTGAAAGATCTGTGTTTGCTGAATTTGTGTGTATGTGTGAGACTATGTTGCTTGGTTATGTGTGCTCATGTATAGCAAGCATATGTACCTGTGCATGCATGTAGAGGACAGAGGTCAATGTCTACGGTCCTCTTCATTGGCTGGCTGCCTTGTTCTTTGAGATATAGTTTCTCACTGAACCTGGAGCTCATCGATTTGGCTAAGATTAGCTAGTCATTAGGCTCCAATAGCCATCTTCTCCTCTCCTTCTCCTCTCCTTCCTTCCCTTGTGCCTTCTACTCTTCTTCCTCCCCTCTTCCTCCTCCTCCTCGTCTTCCTTCTCATTCACTCCCCCTTCTAAGGCTACAGATGTGCGCTGCTCTGCATACTTGGGTGCTAGAGATATGGACTAACATCCTCATGCTTGCATGGCAAGCGCTGTCCCACAGAGCCATCTCGCTAACCCTTTCCTGATTTCTGATGCAATAGCAACTCCTTTTCTGTGAGGCAAGCTTCTGTAACATCATGTTCGTGTGCTTGTTAACAGTGATGCCATGGTGGAATCATGGGAGAGGCTTAGCTTGGAAACCCAGAGCAATCTGAGTTGCAAGTCTGGCACCCTTTCTGTCTCAGTTTCCCCTAATATGCCTGAAAAAAAAAAGTTGCAAGTTTGAGATTTAAATATGGAATCTATTTTGCAAATGATAGAAAAATAAAAACCAATCCACTCAACTTGAGTCCTACACAATGGTTAGAAACTGTCGTTTGCCAAGAAATGATTTAGCCTCCTGAAACATATTTCATAGCTAATCCTTTAATGCCTGTTTTACATATTACCCTTCCCACTGTTAATATTGAGCAGTATTGTATGCTAGTAATTCCATGTCCTATATTTCAAATTGCTATTAGGAAGACACATAAATAACAATTTTCAACTGCTTGTTTATAATACCATAAAGCATTTCTTACCGTGGGGGTAAAGGAACAGTGGATTTTAAAAATTACTTTGGGGACAAAGCCACAGGGAAGCTGTGATGCCGACTTTCGCCTTTCGCCAACAGAGTCTACAAGGCCAGTGGAAGTCACGCTTTGAAAGCAGGATCATCAACTTAGTGTGAACCCCCAAGAGAAGGGAGACTGGCTTTCACTGAACACTTAGACAGTGTGGCTGTGTGTGTCACACACCTGCACAGGTGCTGTAAGATGTGTGGGATTCCAGCAGTTAGCCCTACCTGTTAAAAGGGGACCTTCTCCTCCTCCTCTCTCTGTTCTTCATTTTTCTCTTCTTCACCTCCTCTACTTTCTCCTTCCCTTCTTTCTCTGCTTCTCTTCTTCCTCATCCTCCTGCTCTTCCCTCTCTCTCTCTCTTACCTGTCCTCTTCCTCCTATCCCACCAATTTTCCTCTTCCTCCCCCTCCTTTTCTATCTGCTCCTCTTTCTAATGGCCTTTCATTTTTAGGCAACGAAAGTGTACCAGTGTCTGCACACATATGGATGTGATGTTTCTATACATGCCTACGTTGTACAATGTTCACGTCAGAGGAAGCCATCTGTCCCCTCAAGCCTGTCTCAAGTCTCTAGTGAAAGCCTTTGAAACCTTTTCTTGCAGCCGGTGGAGGAGGAAGTACCTACTGTGTGACAGGAACCCTCCTGTGTGACAGCACACCGGAGCTGCCTTCTCCTCTGGAGCTGTACCTGTGAAAGCCTCGCTGTACTTTTTGGTGTCTGGTTTCTCAGCCCATGGCTAACACGTAGAACACCATAGAACACCGTGGTGTTACTGGGAGTTCTCATACAACTTTAGAATCAGGATCTACACATCTTCAGAGCTTATAGGTCTTTGTATAATTCAAGCTTACAACATATTAAAGACCACAGATTGTATCCTCTGCCTCTCTTTTAAGGAGTAAAGGTACCAAGAGGGAGTAAATGTTATATAAATGCCCAGTACAATTTCTGTGATGTCTCTTTTTCTAGACCATAGGTTCTCATGGGTCACAGCCCCTTTAGTGTTGCATATCAGATATCCTGCATATCAGGTATTTACATTACAATTCATAACAGTAGAAAATTACAGTTATGAAGTAGCAATGAAAATAATTTTATGGTTAGGAGTCACCACAACATGAGGAACTGTATTAAAGGGTGGCAGTATTAGGAAGGTTGAGAACCACTGTTGTAGACCTTTTGTTTGATGCATAGGTACGGACATGAAGGGCCATAGCCAGGTTCATCATCAGGGGAACAGTTGAGATGGATAAGGTTTAGAGAGGAATGCAGGTATTCAAGGAAGTGATTGAGTCACATGCTAGCTCTGCCACTGTAGCTGTTCTCTGTGAGAACTAACACAGTCCTTTGTCTTCTGAGGTACCTCCCCACATTGACCACCCCTAAAATTCACCTTGGTGCTCTTGCTGAAATATTTTGTAGAATATGTTAGGATGTCGCTCCCCCTTGAACCTCTGCACAGAAATGCCCAGTAAGACCTTTCTTTCATTTTTTAGTCTCAGTAAGGTCAGGATGTTCCTATGGCCCCAGATTCTTGTTGAATTTTGACCTGAGGCCTGGATGTGTAGCTCAGTTGGTAGAGTCCTTGCCTGGCATGCACAAAGCCCTGGTTCCATCTCCAGGAAATCTCCTATGGAAACTGACATACCTAGAACGCAGCAAGTCTTCACTCAAGTGTTTGCTACTGTTCAGCTTAGTTTCCTGTTTCAGTTAGGTCCACATTCGAGAACAGAATTGTGTTTCCTTGGGAAAAAAATGGAGAGAGGCCAGGCCGTGGTGGCGCAAGCCTCTAACCCTAGCACTCAGGAGGCAGAGGCAGGCACATCTCTGTGAGTTCGAGGCCAACTTGGGCTACAGAATGAGTTCCAAGAAAGGCACAAAGCTACACAGAAAAACCTTGTCTCAAAAAACAAACAAAAAAAATGGAGAGAGTTAAGAAAGTAAAAGTATTCAGTAAAACCAATCATAATATATGGCTACTGGGGGATGGACATTTTCTTTAAGTGATGTGAGTTCTTGTAAGTTGCCTATGTTTCTGTAAATAACCCTTTACCCACTTCTCTGTAAGCAATATCAGTAAAACTCATTGAGTCACACCCAAAAGACATGGACGTTCTAAGACCATTTGGGAAGAGGAGGGAATCAGCAGGAGGGGAGGGAGACAAAAGAGTGATAACGGGATGTTTATAGTCAAATATATTATATGTGTGTATGCAAATGACAGTGAAATCATTTTAGCTATAATTAATAAATGCCAGTAAAAGCATTGTCAAACCACTGTACTATAACAATAATGATAGTAAAATAGCAATGAAATATTTTTTAAATGAATGAACCATGCTTGAGTCTAGACAGCAAAGATATATTGGGTTTGAAGTTTTTTTTTTTTTAATTCTATGCAGTCCATTTCATTGTCTAATTAATTTATATTGTTATTTTAGTAAATTATCCCTGACAGACCATCATTAAGTAAATTTAATTGAGTAGAATTATAAGCCTGAACTCAGTAATCAGGCTGCTGGGCTTCAAGTACTAGTTACGAGACCTTCATTCCAGCAAGACATTTTAACTCTTGGATCAGTTTCTTCACTCACAAGGTGGGGTTGAAAATAACAGTTTAAATCATCTAGACAGAAAAAAAACAATCACCATGGCAACATAATTCACCCGATGGGAATGGACTTGAAACAGAAGCTTAACATTTTAGGCTGAAATAAGCAACTTTTATGAGACTTGTTTTGTAAATGATACCAATGGGATTATTAATACCCTCTGTAATGGGAGAGGGGAAGTGAGTATCTGGGGAAGCATGTAGACTGAGGCGGGAGGCAGATCCCAGAGAAAGCCCCCCCCCCCCCCCCCCCCCCCCCCCCCGTTCTACTACTTTCTGTGATAGACAGGGTCCTGTGACTTTGGGCAGCTCCCCTGGTGTCTGTCATCTTAACTTCCTGCTCCCTAAAAATCGAAGATCCCAACTTCCGCATGGTAACATGGCCCTTTGTGAGGTAAACTCAGGCATAGGACTGCACACGGTGTCTCTTTCCACCCCAGAGCAGGAGGTAGCTCATTTCTTCCTAATCAATGGTACATTAAACCCCAGGGTCTATCAGTGAGGGTTCTATCAGGTCTGGGGAAGGAAGGGAGGTGGGGGCGGGGCGCACGTTCATCTTTGTTTCCTCCTTCTAATCTGTGTGGTTCAGTGAAATCAGAAGGGAAATTCAATGCCCCAACTATAAAAAAGCAGAAAGCTTCTGAAAAGTCAGGACTTTTTCAAAACTAAAACATGATTAAAAATGCAAAAAAGCAGTGTAGATAATTTTACGGAACAGCAGGGGCGATTGGGAGGCACTTATTAAAGAACCTGTTAAAGTAATTAGCGATAAAAATGGAAATTTGAGGCATTTCTGTATCTCTTAGATCCCAGAATAAGTTCAGGCTGCGCTGAGTCACTTCCTCCCTCTGATCTGCTTCAGAGCCAAAAGACAAAGGGACACTGGGAGAGGCTGCGGACTGAGGGCAAGCCCCAGCCACCTTCAGGAAGTGCTTCCCCCACTTGCCCACAGGTCTGCCCCAGAAGCCCCAGCCCCCCATCAGGTTTCATAGATTCTGTCACTCTGAGATTGGGCTGTGTCTGAAGAATTCCTGGTGGGTTTTCATTTTGTTGAAAGACCCTGTCAAAAAAGATCTGGAGTGACAGCGGAGTCCCTCCTGCACAGAGTCACTATGCAGGTCACCACCTGCCACACACACTGTATTGTGCTATTAACACACAGTGTCTGTCACCTCCCCAAATACCTCTTGTTCTACCATAACTTCTTTTTTTGTGAGATAGGGTCTCCTGTAGCCCAGATTGGCCTCCACCACTCTATGCAGCTGAGAATGACTTTGAATTTCTGATTCTCTTGCCTCCCCTTCCCAAGTGGTGGGATTACAGGTATTCACCATGTACAGTCTATATAGTGAATGCCAGGGTCCTGTGCAGGGCTTCATGCATGCTGGTAAACACTGTACCCACTGGTCTACAGCCCAGCCCAGCCCCTCTGCCATAATCTCTGTTGCTTGTTATACCTTTAGAATTCTTTAGAATTTTCCCCTCATCTGTTCAGTTTAGACACTTCATTGATCTCATAAGCTGAAGGAATGACCTTCTATATGTCTCCCATAGTTCACAGTCAGGATTCTGCACACAGTAGAGGCTTCATAGATGTTTCTAGATGCAGAGGAAGTTCCTAATGGAACTGTTCTCATCCATCTTCCCACTGGTCCTCACCTGCAGGTCTTCAGGACACCATTCATAGGACTCTGGTAGATAGGACCAGTACTAAATGTTCTACTCATTCTCCTGTTATGGAAGACCTCAGAGGAACTTTGTAACCATCAGAAGCTCCACTCTTAGGCAGCCACTAGATAATCAGGTTGTCATGGCAATGGGGAACCTTGAAGATGGTTTTGAATATAGTGGTGGAATGATTGTTTTCAAAAGCGTTTTATAATTTGGGATCCCAAAGAAGTAGAAAAGAGAAGGGAAAACCATGCCATGTACCAAGACCCCAGCCAAAGTGAGGCAGAATGCTCACTGAGGCGAATAGAAATGTTTTCAGGGAAAATAATCATTGTGGCAAGGATTATTGTGATAGACCTTAAAAATTAATTATAAAAGTTAGACTCAAGTGAGATCACACCATGGGGGATATATCTATTAAATGTCTTCCAGAAGAACGTTTGAAAGGCATTCTCTCTGTATCTGTCAGCAAGATGGCAAGGTTCAGATAATATGTTTTTATCTTTATATCCCAAAATGGAAAGTAAGTCATAATTAATTAAACATCAGCCTTTACCAAAAAAGATTGTTCTGTTCTAGGCTCAAATTTTTGTGAATCTAAGAAATGACCATTCAATACTCCGTTATATAATATAAAGTTATATAATATTCAGTTTTATAATAAATTCTTAATGTATTAGAACCAAAACCCATGAAATGCAAACCCGAGAATCTGCAGCCATGACTCTTGATGGAATTTAGAAGGGCTGGCGAAAATCATATTTCTGAGAGGGACAAAAAACGTAAGTCTAGTATATGAGGCAAAAATGTGAGGGGTTTTGTTTTTGTTTTTTTTGTGTGTGTGTTGTTGGTTTCTTTTCTTTCTTTCTTTTTTGTAGGGGAAGATTGTTTGTAAAGTAAAACTTCCACACAGAAATTATACTCTTCAGACTAAGTTATTTGGGGTAATTTTATTGAGCTTCCTTTGAACAGTCGTCACAGCTAACTATGAAAATTGCTCTATTACCCTGCAGAAGGGATAAAGTGTCTCCATCAAGCTCCATCCAATTCACAGCCATATTGGAAACACTTCTCTTAGACATAGCACACAGATACGTTACAGCTCATGCACACGATAGGACACTTCAGGATGCTGGCAGTATCCGAAGGTGCTTAACGTCCTGAGACCTCTCTCCAGGTTTGCCCCGTTGTGTGGGGTTGGAGGGAGGAAAGTACCGCACAGGACTGTCTGCACAGCGGCAGCGTAGGACTCAGCCAGAGAAATGGAAACGGGCTCCTAGAAGCTCGTTTGGAGGCATGAGATGGGACCGCCACTCTGAAGGGAATGCGAGCCCAGTTACAACTAAACTGTAGCTGAAGTCAGCAGTCACAGGAGGCCAGTAAGAATGTGCAGGGGGTAAGCGTACTTGCCACCAAGTCTGATCCCTGAGACCCAGGTGGTGGAAGGAGGGGACCAACTCCTGAGCCATCGTCCTGACTTCTTCGTATGGACTGTGACGTGTGTGTGCTCACCCAGGAAGCACGCACAAGCACACAGACACAAAAAGTGATTATAATTTTAAAACTAGAAAGGAGAAAAAGATTTTAAAAGAGATCAGTTCAGGATCCAGATGTGTCATCAGATGTGAGGGGGGGTGAACAGTAAGCAAGTTCAAGTCCAAATGAGCAGCCAACCAGTATTACAGAGGCAGGGCAGGTGAGGAGCAGATGCTTAGACAGAGGTGGCAGGGGTCAGGTGCTGAACCGTGATAACAGTAGTGAGTGGAGAAGTCCCAGAAGTCCCTTCAGTCCTCTGAATTTCCCATCCGCCTTCCAATGTGTTCCCACTGTGACTTACTCTTCTTATTGCTGTGACAAAAATCCCTGACAAAGGCAACGCAAGGAAGGAAGGATTTATTTTGGCTCCCAGATTGAGGGTGCAGCCTATCAGGGTTGAGAGGGCAGAGTGGTAGGAATGGAAGGCAGCTGGGGGTCTTACACTCATTAGAGAGCACTCAAGAGTGAAGCTGGTGCTCAGCATGCTGCTGCTGCTGCTGCTGCTGCTGGTTCTTCTTCTTCTTCTTCTTCTTCTTCTTCTTCTTCTTCTTCTTCTTCTTCTTCTTCTTCTTCTTCTTCTTCTCCTCCTCCTCCTCCTCCTCCTCCTCCTCCTCCTCCTCCTCCTCCTCTTCTTCTTCTTCTTCTTCTTCTCCCTCTCCCTCCCTCTCTCCTCTCCCTCCCCTTCCCCCTGTTCTTCCTCCTCCTTCCCCTCCCCCTCCTCCTCCTTCGTTCTCTCTCTCTCTCTCTCTCTCTCTCTCTCTCTCTGTCTCTCTCTCTCTCTCTCACACACACACACACACACACACACACACACACACACGCACACACACACTAGGACCTCAGCCCATGGGATGGTGCTACCCACAGTTATGGTGGTTCTTCTCAGTTAAACCTCTTTTGGAAACACCCTCATGGACACACCCAGAATTGTGTTTCCATGGTGATTCTCAATCCCCTCAAGTTGACAACTGAGGTGAACCGTCACAAGCATATTGAGAGCAGTGGTCAGGGAAAGGTGGCGGGTAGACTTAGAACTAGCTCATGTGACAGGAGCAGAATGGTCTGCTCCATCTCACTTTGTACTTAAGACAGGAAATGAAACAGCTGTGGGAAGAGAGGGCTTCTCTTCCCACTGAGATTCTCTCCAGGAAAAAAGGAAGAGGGCAACTCCGGTACATAACACAGGACTACGGGTTGAATGTGGGGTAATTATAGTTTTCAGCAAGTTAACTAAATCAGGGTGTTAGATGACAACAGGTTAAAATATTATCCATAGGGCTGAAGAAACAGTTCAGCTAAGAGCACTGACTGCTCTTGCAGAGGACCTGGGTTTAGTTCCCAACACTCACGTGTGGCAGTTCACAGCTGCCTGTAACACCAGGTCGAGGGAGATCAGGTACCTTTAGCCTCCAAGGGCACATGCACTCGCATGGACATACACAGTTAAACATAGTAAACACAAATCTTTAAGAATATTCATCCCCACCCTCTGTTGCTGAACTTAAATATCCATGGTGGTGGAGCCCATTATTCTGCTACATTCCTTGCTTATTCTCATGTGCAGATATTTGTCTTTGTGTGTGGTACATGAGCTTGTGTGGATACACTTGTCCCTGCATGAGGATGTGAGAAGCAGAAGTTGACATGCAGATGTCTTCCTTTACTGCTCTCTACCTTATTTTCATTTCTATTCTTACTGGTGTGTGTGTGTGTGTGTGTGTGTGTGTGTGTGTGTGTGTGTGTGTGTATCTCTACCTTATTCTTCACACTGGTTCTATCTCTGATCTTGACACTCAACATTTCAGCTAGACTAACTAACTGGCCAGCAAGCCCCAGGGATCCTCTCCATGTCTACTGGTCAGCTCTGGGATTACAGAGATGCATTCTGTGCCTGGCTTTCTATGTGTTCCTGGGGATCAAAACTTGGGTCCTCATGCCTGTGTCTGCTGAGCCATCTCTGCTGCCCCAGGTGCTCCCCTTTTAATAGAGGAGGGAAATTGTGCACATGATTATAAGGTTAGATTATTATCTTAAGGAATATGAATGAGGAAATGGGAGTCATGGCTACATTATCCTTTTGTTTTTTTGTTTTGGTTTTGGTTTTTTAACTCTAATGCTAAGCTATTAGCTTCTGAAGTCCTGGCAGGGAAAAATGTCACACCCTCCTTTCCAAACTTGAAGAAGTACAACGGTAAAAATAAAAGCTGTTTATCACTTTCTTTCCGTGGTTCGCCCAGCACATTTCCCAGTGTTCCCCAGACTTCTCAGACGAAAAGCTCAGCTTTGACCTCACCTTGTACCACTAAATAAAGTCGTGGTGTCTTCCTGGCTTTAGCAATCACTACCTTGAAGTTAAGACATCATCATATACTGAGCCCAAACCTAGAGGCAGAATGCTGTTAAATGCAATAAGCCTTCAGTGAGCATCTGAGAAAGGGCAGCATGGTGAATAATGGGAGAAGTGTAATGGAAAAGTCTGGCCCTCCAGCCTGGCTCCGCTGGCTCTCATCTCTGCTATCCACAGCCATCATTAACCACACAGCTGCAGAATCAGTCCTTGCCACTCTCAAGGGAACACTCACCTTGATCCCAGATGAAGGACAACCTATCCTTGGCACCGTCGGTTGAAGAGAACATCCCTAAGCCTTGTCTTCCAGATGCAGACCTGTGCAGAGCATAGATCTGGCTGCCTGAGGACTACTGAACACACACACACACACACACACACACACACACACACACACACACACACACACCAAGAAAATACTGAGCTGATGTGTAACTTGGATACCAGTTGTCCTTACTGTGTCCTTGAGTCTGCACTTGGTATTTTATGCCAGTGTGAAGGATGTATCTTGGCTATGAATTGTGATACAGCTTAGCTCTTCAAGAACTTCACTACTTCTACTCCTGCACACAGTGACTGTTGTTGATCTCACTGAAACAATGCTGAAACTTGTAGTATAAGCTCTCACATTACTCTGCTGCTGATGCAGTTATATATAAGCATATAAATGTGTGCATATACATATACACATACACATACCTATATATTGTTCTAGTCAGGGTTAACTGCCAACTTGAAATAGTCACTTGATGAAAATAGTCTCCATTGAGTAATGGTCTTTATCAAGTTGGTCTGTGGACATTTCTATAAGAGATTGTCTTGATGGATGAAGGAGAGCCCAGTATACTATGAGTGCCACCTTTTCCTGGGCAGGTAGTCCTTGGCTGTATAAAAAAGATAGGTAAGCATAAGGCTATGAGTGATCCAGTTAGCAAGCTAGACTGTGACCTGGAAGTATAAGCCAAATAAATCCTTCCCTCTCTTACATTATTTTGATAAGAGTGTTTCTATCCCAGCAACAGATAGGAAACTAGAGCATATACGTGTGTACACTTTTGTTGAATGTCTACTCTGCATACTGCCAAGTGTTTATTGTAGTTGAGGGCAATATCAGCCAGGTAAATGTTATCTGTGATAACAAATAAACCCCAAATGAGTCATACTCAAGCCTGGTAGGCATTGTGCCTCCTCATATAAAGTTCAGTGGAAGTATTTTTGGTCCCAGAGTGACTGTCTTCCAGCTATTGACTAGAAATACAAATTGCCTACATTTGGGTGGCTCCATTTCCAACAACAGGTTGTTGTTTTTGGATTGACTGAATTAAGCCAGTGGAAGGGGAAAAACACATAGAGACCATTTAGGAGATGTTCCTAAACCAGAGAGAGAAGGCAAACATCACTCGCTCATATTCCATGAGTTAAAACTATGTGTCATTTTGTCAGCTCTATTTGCAAAGGATTATGGGAATTGAAGTCCACCTGTATGTCCAGAATGAAGAGTGTTAAGATTCTATGACAGCTAATCAATCCCTTCCTCAGAGAAGAAACAGAAATGTAGGGCTAGATCTTCATTCTCATGGACATGATCTTCTGGGGGATCCTAGAACGTAGGGTGGGAAGTGTTACAGGAATTGTTCAGGTCCAGTAATGGTGTACAACAGATAACATGTCAGAGGAAGAGGACAGAGTGATCATCTGGATGGGAATTCATCTGTGTCTAGGATGGATATCCTTTTAGATGGGGTTGTTTGCAGTGCACTCCTGAATAATGAGTAGCAAGAGCAGGAACAGAGTGCCACAGGATGGTGGGTGAAAACATCAACTCAGAATAGAGAGTGTGCTTCTGACATAGAGGGACCAAGCTGGCAAGAAGGGAGGGTGGGATTGTCCTGACCAAGGAAGGAATTTGAGCCAAAGGTTCTTCCAGCTCTGTCCTGGAGACTGGGAGATGTAAGGCTGGGAGTCTCTATTTCTGAGGCCAAGTGGGATCCTGGTTAGTAAGATCAGGTAACAGATGTTGCAGGGTCAATTAAAAAAAAAAAAGGCTTTCTGGTGCACAGTTCCAGGACATCGTCCAGTATGGTGGGGAAGTCAATGTAGCAGTAGTGTATGGGTGTACCTCTATGTCTGGGTTTGTGTCTGTGTCTGTGTCTGTGTCTGTGTCTGTGTCTGTCTGTCTGTCTGTCTGTGTGTGTGTGTGTGTGTGTGTGTGTGTGTGTGGCTTTGCCACCGTTTATATCATATATATATATAGGAACTTTCTAGATTTTCAGGTTAAAGATTTGAAATTTAAAGTGGTTCACATCAGAAATTGCATCCAGAGGGACCCTACCAGTGAACATGAACTATAGATAAGTTGTGTTGGAGAATTTGAATTTAATTAGGCATTCTGGCTTACTCTCTTTGACAGTGGCCTTAGTTAAATTTTCCATGAGGGTTGGGGAGGTGGCTCAGTGCACTGGCCTTGCAAGCCCGAGGACCTGAGTTTGAATCCCTAGAACCCATGTAAAGCTGGACACATCTATAATCTCAGCCCTCCTACAGGGAGATAAGAGGCAGAGACAGTCGAATGCCTGGAGGATCTGGTGGGGGTTGTGGAGAACAAGAAGCCTTGTCCCAAGCAAAGTGAGATAAGAGGCCGAGACAGTCGAATGCCTGGAGGATCTGGTGTGGGTTGTGGAGAACAGGAAGCCCTGTCCCAAGCAAAGTGGAAAGCGAAAGCTAGCATGTACAACTGTCCTTAGATCACCACACATGCGCTGTGGCACATTTGCTTCTGCATACACCACACGCACACGCACACGCACACACACTCCTGCTGCCCTGACTTCCCCACCATAATGGGCTATACCCACGAACTGTGGACAGAACAAAACAAAACTTTCTCGCTTAAGTTGCTTTTGCCAGAGTATTCTTTTGAAGCAATTAAAAAAAAGAGACTAAGTTCCTATTTCAAGGGAGTAAATTGACCAACTGGATAAAAACCAGTGGCACAATGCATCATTGAAGAGGGTAGGTTTTGACACACACATACTCATGCAGTATGTGAAAGGGTGACATCATATATCTGAGAAGAAAGAGTGAAGCGCAGTCATGAACTGAATGAGAAGTCAGCTATCTAATCTACAGAGGACTCTTCCCTCAAATCACGTGATCTACCACTCAAAAATCACCATTTCTTTGGTTTAATGTCATTTCCCATAACTGCTTCTACTGTTTGCACATTGATAAATGTATCCTTAGGTCTTAAAAAAAATATAATTCATTTGGCACTCTCTCAATCTCTTAAACCTATATATGGGTGGAAAAGAGTCTAAGAATATCTTTTTCTTTCTGGACTGTAATGAGCATTAATTGGGTACTCATTGAATATAATACACTATGACAGGTTCTGATTAGTTAACAATAGGGAAAATTCCAACGTTACCCACAGGCATCTTAGATTTCAGACAGAACTTGAAAAGGGTATTATAAAAATCATGCAGAAGTAGTACCTTCTAGTTACCTATTGGAGTCTTAGTAGTCTTGAAAACTTTGAATTTCCTTAGCAACAGGCAGCAAGTTTTGAAAGTGCCTCTATAGATACATAGAGAGGAAAATGATACAGGTGTGAAACAAACAAGCCAACAGGAATTTGAAACTGTTGATAGGGACAACTGGTCTACCTAGAACAGGAAAAAAAATATCATTACCATTGCATTAGAATGAGATATATCCCTGCTACAGTATACATTGTTCAAGAGGTATCCTTCAAAGGTTTTTTGAGTGAATAGCCAACTGAGTGTACAGGGTTCTCATGAAAGTTTACTCTGATAATAGAAGCAGATAGATTACAGTCATCTTAACAGAACTTATATTTCCTAAGACAACACAGCCAATTTGCTGGCACAAAATGACCTGCAAGGCCAATCCTGCAATCTGAAATGGTCCTAGCATTCCCTGCTGGAAAAAATCTAAGTGTTTTTTCTTTCTATCTATCTGTCTGTCTATCATCTATCTATCTATCTATCTATCTATCTATCTATCTATCATCTATCTATCTTTTTCTTTCTCCCTCCTCTCACATGTGTGGGAGGTGTTGTGATTTATGTGTTGGGGGAAAGCATGCATCCCACAGCTTGCATGTGGCAGTTAGAGGATGATGTCAGGTGTTGGGCCTCACCTTCCACCTTGTTTGAGACATGGTCTCTTATTCTTCACCACTGGGTGTGCCAGGCTAGCCACCTATGAGAGATCCTCCTCTCCCCATCCCTCATCTCAGCCTAGGATTATAGAATTATAAATCCTTGTGCTACCATGTTCATATTTAAGTGGATTCTGAGGATCCAATCTCAGGACCTCACACTGCTGCTGCAAGCATTTCATGAGCTAGCTCCCCAACCCTTGGATCAGCCTTTCTGTACAAGTCCACTCTGTGACACAAAGGATCTTTTTGGCCCATTATTTACTCACTTGGTTCGAGTTTTGATGTCTAAAATCGTAAAAGTTGTAAGACAAACCAGGATACAGAAATCATTTTTAAAATGCCACCAGCCTGGCAGAAACATGACACATAAATCATAGGTTTTATTGTATTTGCAATTAAACAAATCAAATTTAGTGTCCACTGGAAAGCCTTAGCAATTAGTATAAAGATTAATATAGTGAAACATCTCCACTGTAGCAGGTCTCCCAAATAAAACTGATATAAAGAATGCACTATATAATTGAATAGCATGTAAGTATTAATGCACAAAATCTTCAGAGTCCCCAGGTCCCTGATGCAATTATTTTCTATTCACATTAATTGTTCCAAGCAGATGACGCTAATGACTTTCAGTTATAAAATGTGTCCAAAGGAAGATTTCCTAAGATCAATGCTGTTTAGATATAAGGTCACTTTTATAATTATTCGCTTAGATTTTCAACCATGCCTGAATATAATAAAATTAACCTTGTGACTATTTTTACTTTTTTAGTGAGAATACCAGAGGTTAATTTTCACACTGGCCAGCCAACATATTAGGGTATAGATGATTTTCCTATTATCAATATTCCAACTACTACTTCTAGGCTGTATGTCTGAGTGTGTGTGAAAGTCAGAGGTCTGCTTTGAGGGAAACCTAACAGCAGAGATTTTTTTTGACACAGAGTCTCTGAGTGGCCAGGAAATAACCAATAGGCTAGGCTGTCTTGCCAGTGAGGCTCTGTGTTCCTTCTGACTCTGTCTCCCCAGCTCTGTGATTATAAGCACGCACCACCATGACTATCTTTTAAAAAAAAGTCTATTTTAATTTTTTGAGATTATAATGTAATTACATCATTTTCCACTTTCCTTTCCTCACTATAAACCCTTTCACATACCCCTCCTTACTCTCTTTCAAATATTCAACACTTTTTTTCATTAATTGTTGTTATATGCATATACATTCCTAAATGTATCAGTACAACCTGCTCAGTCCGTATAATGTTCCTTTATGTGTGTTTTTTAGAGCTGACCATTTAGCATTGGGTAATCAATTCATGTGCTCCCACTTGGGGAAGGCGATTTTATACAAGTCCTGGAGACCAACTCAGGTTTTCGTGTTAGGACTGCAGTACTTTACTAACTAAGCTATCTCTCCAACCCACTGCGTCTTCTTTTTTTCTTTTCTTCTAAGTATTTTGCCAGGCAGACTGTCAGATTATAAAACTGTGATTGTTGTCTATAAAAATGTAACTTGCAAATACAAACACACAGAGAGAACTCTGTTGAGCGAGAATAGACTTGGCATGGGTTCTGACATGTTTTCTCCTAATGGGAAGTATCAAACTCTTTAGAAATCTTTCCATCTAAAGTCAGATTTTGAAACAAAGAATGAAGGGAATGCTACCCAACATCTCTGCTTGCTTCCACCTTAGAAACTTCACTCACGTGTCATAGACCTCTCATCTGGAGATTTGCTCTCAGAGGCAGGACGGGGCCAAAGTTTGACATCTCTGTGGGCAGATATTGAGCTGCATGTGAGTTTCCGAGTTGTATTTATGGAATGTTGCTTAGGTCGTTTTCTTCTTTCTAGCAAGGGTGATGTCACAAGATACACCTCCGAAGCAGCCTCGGGCAGATAGATAGCAACACCTTCCTTTCTTGTGTTCTCTGAAATTCAATAACATGTTCCCCAGCTGATAGAGTAAGCAGGAAGTGTCACTCTCTACAGAAGTGTCGTAAATCTTGGCTTTGTCCCCAAGATAGCTTTTTGGGTATTGATTACATATCAAAGTCTCTGAGTAATGGTCAAGGGGCTTTTTATTAAAGCCCATGTCTCAAATTATCTCTCCCACTCTTATGATATATTATGTATGAACTTTTAAAAATTCATGGGCTCTGCATTTTCCCCCTATAGTTGAGGTTAGCTTTATGCTTGTTTGGTAAAATTTTAACCAGCATGACTTTTAAGTCTCATTGGCCTAAAAAGAGTCACTTAAAAAAAAACACACACACACACAACAGTCATATACATGCATACTGAAAAATATTAGGCTTAAAAAAAGGCATGAGCAGTCATGGATGACTGGATTTTTATTTTTTACCATATAATTTTATCAGCTGCAGATAATATATTCTGTAGCCAATATAAATATTCTCAAGTTAAATTGGAATGACATTTCAGTAAAATACTGTCACTTTCTACATCTGCAAAGACCTCACAGCCCCTGATCTATACTGTGACCTTAGGATTACGGATCTTTCGAATTGTGTAGTTTTTATTAAAGAAATTCTTGGCTTCAGTCTCTGTGTTTCTATAAATCATTAAACTGAAATTGTAGCTGTTATATTGCATTTATCATAATAAGAATATCAGAGAACATGAACCATTCAAGTTGGCTAATCCAGAATAGAATGAAAAAGACACATTCGTAGCAGAGCAAACTATGCATTTTCCCAATTAAATGGATGTATATATAAGATAATGTTGGAAATGAAGCCAGTATGTCCTTTCCACAAAAATGGGATTTAATTATTACCATCATGTGTTTACATTGACAACTGTGCTCAGTGAGATGTGTGGTGTTCTGTGGGTCCCTGGGAGGTTGGCTCCCTATGTGGCCCTTATTGGATAATGTAGCGTTATGGCTAAGATTTGAGCTTGGAGTCTTACTTACTTGCCTTGTTGCTGCAACAAACTGCTGACAGAAGCAACTTAAGAGCAAGATGGTTCACTTGGGCTCCCAGTTCCTGAGGATGCAGTCCATCATGGTAGAAGGTATCTCTGCATGGGCAGTACCTGGGTACTTGGCACCCACAGTTAGGAGGCAGAGAACAGACAGGAAGTGGGACTGATCCATGAAATGTATGCAAGACACAGGATATATTTTAGCCACAGCCACCGAAAGGAAGACAAAGGAAGCTGTCTACCTGTATGTGTTTCCAGAAGCTTCTGTCAGTCGTCCCCAGGGATACTATGCACCCAGTTTGGGTTATTGTCTGACATAGTTATCTCAGAACTTATGTGCAAAACATCAGATATGGTAGGATCCCAAGAGATGTAAAATAAGGTTATATGTAAATTTATGATTTAGTTGAAGAGCCTCAATATGTGTGCACACACACACACTTGCACACACTCACTCACATGCACACATTCATAATATCAACAACACCTAAAACTTCTCAAGTCCATCATATGCTGAGGACTATTCAGCCTTCTCCATTACCTGATGTAGCACGTGTCTCAGTGACCTCCACTGACCAAAAAGGACACTGGGACACAGGGGTTTTGTAACTTTCCTTCCAAATTCAAAGAGCTAGGATAGGGAAGAGGCCTGATTCAAACCTCAGAACGGGCCTCAGAGGTCAAGTGCTTGAGCACAAAACAGCTATGAACCAGAGTGGATAAGGGTGGCTCATAATAGCAAACGCCAGAGGAAAGCTTGACTTTTCAGCCATAGAATCAGAATTCTGTTCTACATGCCTTTTAACGTACGCCAGCAATGGCAACAGTGTGGCAAGGATGGAGCTTCCCAAATGGAGGATTAGCTCTACCTGCTCTCTGTAGAGAATCCCTCTCCAGCCAGCCTATACATGTGTTCTACTCCCTCTCCAACTCGCCGGTGCTAGAGATGATGGTGAGTCCATAGTAATGAAGCTGAGGCAGAGTTATCTTTCAGAAGAACTTATTAGGAGAGGTGTAGGCTCAGAGCTAAAGCCCTGAAATCAGAGAACAGCAAGGGAGTTAGTCACGGTGTGCATCATGCTAGGATCCTGAAGAGAGAGAGCCTTCACTCCCTTCTTTTTCCAGAATAGTAATAATTATGGCATCATAGCATAGACAGTGTGATGAGGTTTTGAAGGGAGAGGGCCTTCAATTCTATAAGATGAAGGGAACTTCCAGTTCTTATAGACTTTATTGCACACATCAGAAATCCTGTCATGGAACTACTAGATCAGAGCCTGCAGTTGAACAAGATCCCTCATATGATTTGTGTGCACGTGAAAAGCATGTATCAATATACCTCTTTGCTTAATCTCTCCTATTACTGTCAGCTTCGCTTGATGTGGGCTGACTTCCCCACCTCCCTGAAGTGTCTTCTATAGTATCTCTCTCATCCCTCAAGGTCAACTCCAAGGGAGAGCCTGCAGTTTTTCCTCAAGTCTACCCATCTTCTACATTCTAGTCTCCTGTCAATTAATTCATCCTCTAAAAAGCATATGCACTTGGGTAATGCCTGAGCAAGAGGGCTTCTGCTTTCCCAGGCTTAGACATTGAGTTGAGCTGTACAAACAGGTATGTTTTTGATAGACAGAATAGGATAGGGATAGGTGGTTTATGAAAAAGGAAATCACAACTAAACTGTAGTACTCTGGAAGAAAGAACAAAAAGTCACCAGAACCCATGCAGAGTATGGAAATCCTCTGGAGGTGTTTAGCTCTCCCTTACCTGGAAATATGCAGACTCAGTTGCTTCCTGGAGAGTGGGTGAATCTATTAGAGCAAAGGCAGTTCTAATTAACAATTGCCACCAGATAAATCCCGTAACAGAACATGAAAGACTAGGATAGAGACATGGGAAGCTCATATGATGTTTCTGGGACTTTATGTAGGATGAATTTTATGTCTACGCTAGCAGGGGCATTGATACTGGGTTATTCTGTCAAATGGAGCCAATGTGGGCTAAGGATGTAGTTCAGTTGGTAAAGAGCTTTCCTACTATGCACGAAGCCCTGGGTTCCATTTCCACCACCATATAAATTGAGCATGGTGGTGCATGACTTTTAGCTCAGCACTCAGGAACTAGAGGTGGGAGGATCAGAAGATCAAAGTCATTCTTGATGTTGTGGTTTGAATGTGAAGTGTACTCCCCTGTGCCCCCCACCCCGGGAAAGGCTTGCATGTTTTAACAATTGGTTCCCAGCCCGTGGAAGGTTGTGGAACACTTAGGAGATGGACTCTGACTGGAGGAAATCAGTCACTAGTGGATGTGCCTTTAGGTTTCATAGCCTACACACCACTCACATCCATTCTCTGCTTCTTGAGTTTGGAAACAAGATGACCAGCCTTTTGTTTCCTCCATGGCGTCTTCCCTGCCATGATGGACTGTATCCCTCTGGGACTATCGGCCAAAATAAACCCTTTCCCCTCCAACTCACTTTGTCAGAGAATTTTGTCACAACAGAACAATTAATTGAGAAACTTGACCGTGTAGAGCTGGCTGGCTATAGATATCTATTGAGAAATAAATATAGACTTACTTTAACTAAGTTTATATCTAACAATGTAGAAGGGCATCACTGGTAGATGATCCTGAGAACTGGATATGGAGCCATTTCTCCTATCATGATACTTAGTTCCCAATTTCAGTGGGGAGAAATAGGATGATATTAAAAATTCTTGGCATTTTTTTAAAAGATCACTTAAAGAGATCATTATGCAGCAAAAATAAAGTATCTATAGCAAGGCAGATGAAATGATGGAGTGTTATGGTTATTGATTAGTGAGCAAAATAAATGTGCCCTCTGTACTCTGTGAGGGTTTAAGGTTTACCACAAGTACTCTCCTCCCACCCCGGCTACCTGCCTGGCTCTGGCTGGGGTGTTTCTCACCGTCATTCAGAACCGCATTTGCAGGACAGTGATAAGTACTCAGGTACTAATGGCACCCATAAAGTGTCAATAAATTGCCTAAGTAAAAAGCCTGACACCTCTGCAAGTGACACAAAGACAGATAGCTCTAACTGGAGAATTTCAGAGACCAGGCTTTCTAGAGATAGGCTGGAGTTAGACGCTAATAGAGAGCTCCTGTTCTCCATCAGGACGATGCTAAATTCGTTTAGCCCGTCCGGTCTGCAGAGCTTCGTCTATTACACCTGCAAGGTGGCTGTCGAGATCTCATGGGTGTTTACCCCTCCATCTGTTGCCCGTGCTTCCTGTAGGCCCCCAAGAATTCTATCCACCTGGGCAAAGATCTGAGCCTAAGGTCTACTTGGTTCCCAAGCCTGAGCTTCTGGCCGCTTACTCTAACTGCATTGGGTGTTTACTTCTTCTTAAGCCAGGATTTTGCTCAGCCCTGTCCTGCTTTTACAGGAACACCTCCAGAATGCCAAATCAGGAACCCCCGCCTTGAAACACTCTGGCTCGGGGTTAGTCATCCCCGATCACCTCTGTCCTGGAAACAGCTGCAGCAGCAGTGAGCTGTCGCTGTCCAGCACCTGCAGCGAGTACTCCAGTGGCTCCTCCTACACGTGGCAGGACAGGAAGCTCCTTGGGAAAAGGGTAAGGCTCCTGTCAGTCAAGTCAGCCTCCAGAACAGACAGGAAGAGAATCCTGGGCTAGCTGGAACTTGGTCACAGAGGCAGAGAGGGTGCTGGGAAGGAAATGACCATTTGCTAAATGTTTGCCACTAATCAATGCTGTGGGCTCATAAAACACAAAGCAGGATGGGGCTGTGCATCAGAGAACTGCAGAGCAGACAGATAAATTACTGGGACAGGACATAGGGAGCAAGGTTTTGTTGAAGGGGGGGGGTCTGTTTCTACTTACATGCCAGGGATGTCTTCCCTGGTTCTTATTTCATTTTTTTTTTACTTGTGTGTGTGTGTGTGTGTGTGTGTGTGTGTGCGCGCGCACACACACGCACATACATGTAATTGGTGCCTATGGAATCTAAAAGTCAACCTTTGCTATTCTTCCTCAGGGCCTGTCCATGTTATTGTGTGAGACATGTTATTGTGTCCGTCTCTGATGTGGAACTTGAACTTGTCCATTTGGCTGCTCTGGCTGGCTGGTGAGCCCCAGGGTTCCACTGGCCTCTGCTGCTTCAGCACTGATATTCCACCCCCAGCTTCTCTGTGTTGGTTCTGGGGATCTGATCTCAGGTTCTTGTTCTCATACGACAAACACTTTACTGGCCAAACCATCTCCCTAGCCCTTTTCCGGGAGGTGAGACAATCACTCCTGCAAGAGTGCCTCCCATCTGCATGGAGCTCACAGGGCTGCAGAAGCCCTTAGGCAAGCTTCCTTGCATGTTGGAACCAGCCGAGTCTTTCAAAATAGCTGTTTTAGCAGCTCCCCGACATTAAAGGAAAGCAAAGTGCACCACGATGGAAACTGCAAATCTGAGTATTGAGGGGTGACTTTTCTACAGTTTGGATGAGTTTCAGCCATACTTTCAGCAGTTTGGAAACCGAGAAAACTCCAGAACTCATAGACTCTGCTGGTGAGGGAGTAGCTTTGTCATCTCCTGAACCAGAGCTCTGAGAAAGATTTCCAGCTAGCACTTCGAGGCTATTCCTCTAGACTCGGGCTTCTAATGCAAAGCAGAGCGCCAGCTGCATTATGTAAATCGCTCAAAAGGAGTAGTTCAGAGCTCTGAATAATGGCTGCCAGGGCCCTGGCCAAGCAGAGGTTTGCTTCTCTCGCTGTGTTCCTGAAAGTTATTGACTCCCATGAGCCTCTCTGATTCTCATGATGTCTCTTTAAAGATTTGTTTTATTTATGTGTGTGGTGTGTGTGTGTGTGTGTGTGTGTGTGTGTGTGTGTGTGTGTGAATGTATGTTGGTATATGCATTCACTTTTAGCCACAGAGGCCAAAAGAAGGCATTAGGTCCCTTATAATGAGAGTTATGGGTGGGTGTGAGCCCCTCCCCTTGATGTGGGTGCTGCGAGCTAAACCTGAGCGCTCTGAGAGAGCAGCTGTGCTCTGAAGTGCTGCGAAGCCTTCCTTTCCACCCCCTTCACACTGCAGTCTCCTACTGCTTCCCCCTCTCTCCAGTGGTCTTTTCTAACTTCCTTTATTTTTATGTGTGTGTGTGTGTGTGTGTGTGTGTGTGTGTGTGTGTGTGTGTGTGTGTGTAGGTGCACATGTGTATGTGCATGTTTGTCTGGAGGCCAAAGGACAGCCTCAGGTTGTTCCTTGGGAGCCTTCTACCCTTCTTTCAATTTATTTGTTTTTATTTTTGAGTCAGGACCTCTCATTGATCTAGGACTCTGGGAGCGGGCTAGGCTGGCTGGCTGGCCAGCAAACCCCAGGGATCCACTTGATAGCAATAGGATTCAAAGAACCCACTAGCATGCCCAACTTTTTTATTTGGGTGCTAGGGATCAAATTTGGGTTCTCATGGTTGCATGACAAGAACCATCTGAAAATTATACCTACCCATCTAACAAATAATTGGTGGGCATTCTCCTAATTAGGGCAGTTTTTGATATATAAAGGTAATCTCTCCCCTGAAACAGTAGAAAAAAATGCTTTAAGATTCTTTAGGCACACTCAAATGGCCATCCAGTTATAATCCAAGTAGACCTGTGACAGTTTACAGCCTGTGAGCGCTCACAGCATACACTTTTAATTCTCAGGGTCCCAGCAGCTCTATCTGGACCCTCGAGACATTTTAAAGTTATATTATTTATTTAGAATTTCTACAGTTTGTGCCTAGTGTCAGGTGTTCATTTAGTATTGGCTTACATAATAAATCACAGGATTCTGAACAGGAACACGTTGTTAAATTATATAATAATAAATGTGTAACAGCTTTTTTGAGCTCACAACTGTTTTTTAAATATCATTTGTTGTAGAAAAGCTTGTATAAAATCCACTAGCCTGTCTCAACAGGGAAATCTGGCTCTTATAGATTCAGTTACTACCATATGTGGCCTACTCTTAAAAGTAAAACTGAACAAAAATTAACTCATTTAATGCTAATAACATATTTAAGGTTCTGGGGATCAAACTCAGGTCCTCGTATTTACACACACATTCTCTGCTGACTGAGCTATTCTCCAGCCCTGATTCTTCCCAGTTTTCAGTTAAGAAAACCCAGGTTCTGAGAATGCGAATATCTGACCCAAGAACCCAGTAGTGCATGGTAAAACCAGGCATTAGTTCTAGAAGCTTCACTGTTAATGGTTCTGTTATCCAGGCCTTGTTGACTCACCCTCACACACACAGGGGTTGGACCTGTTATTGGCATGGAGTTATTCCCACAAACACCAACAATCCTTTCTACTAAAAAATAAATAAATGTAACACTTTCCCGCTAAGGGATAGAAAGATAGTAGGGACATTAAACCCTGCACCTAGCTTATCAGAAGCATCCTTCAGTCTTCTGTGCTGCTCCCTAAGAACTCCTGTCCAACTTTGTTGAACAAAGAATGTAGCAATTTCAGGAAATGGCCCGGCCATGTTCCCATGTGCCCCTGCCAACTTTCAAGACTGATGCAAACTTTTCTCCACTCACTTACCAGTGTAACCTCCCATGGGAGACTTAGGGGGCGGGGATGTGGTCTGTCTCATCAGGAGATGCACAGCCTCTGGCTTTAGTGCTGTAGTAAAATACAGCATGAACAGGCTCTGGATGGGAGAGGTGGGTGGGCAGGAGCTGAGCTTCCCTTCTGGGGGTTAAACAGATCTGCCACTGTCAAGCTCTCGCAGAGCCCTGTCTTCTGGTTTCTCATCTCTGCTGTCAGCGTGACTCCCGGGACCATGGGAAATCTTAGAAACACACACTGTGGAAGCCCCTTCTCTGTTCGACCTGGAATACCCCAGCTCTCTGATGGGATTTCTTCCAAAGGAACTTTGAATGGTGCAATTTCCTAAAATTAAAGAACAAAACTCCAAGAGGAAAAGGACAGTGTCAGCAAATCACATCAGTCCGCAGCAGCTCCAGGCACCGGAGGGTTTGCTGAAGAAAATAAATAATTGGACTTCAAGACAAATAAATGTGTGTGTTGGAGATAGCAAGAGTAAATTTCATGAAAATGGCTTAGATATAATCCAGTGTCCACAGCTTACCAAACAGCTCATGTTCTGATGGAAGCTGTTGGTACTTTTTAATGTCTGCGTTTAGTTAATACTCAGACTTGTTGGCAGGGGGTAGCTGGTATAGAGATCCTCTGAAATAGCCATATTTGTTCCTGAAGTCATCCACCATTAGTCATTTTGAAAGGTCCCCAGCAGGGCTGGAGAGATGGCCCTGTGATGAAACATGTATATTGCTCTTGCAGAAGACCCCATTCAGTTCCCATCAGCCACATTGGACAGCTCACAACCACCAGCTTCAGGGACTCAAACACCCTCTTCTGGCCCCTGAGAGTACCTGTACTCATGTGCACATACCCAAACACAGACACATATACACACATACATGTGATTAAAAACAAAATTATAATTTCTCAAGCAGGTCAGCTAGTTTCTTATTTAAACTCTGAAATGCCATTGGAGCAATGTATTAAGTATTAAGAAAACCCATGATTTCTGTATAACACCAGATAATATAGAAAGGACACTGGAATTTAAGCTAGATGTAGTGATACAGCATCCAGATGAAGAATGCAGACTCCAGAGCTGGCAATTCAAGTTCATATTTCACTCTTGCCACTTTGGAATGGAAACAAATTTGACAGGGTTATAGAACGTTACAGGAAGAAGAAAAAAAAAAAAAGCTTGAGTCCAAATGTTTGCTCCAAATCTTCTATCTCTGAGACCTGTCACAGAGCAGGCTTGCTGGACCTCAGAGTCCCACAGCAAAATGAAGAAGTCCCGGTGTCTCTCGTGGTGGTCTGAGGATGCAGCTGAAGCAGCATGCCACTGGTTTCTGTAGAGCAGGTGCCCAGTGCACAGTGGCTTTCTCCTTCACTTCTCTGCTTCTTGTTGCCAATTCTGTGAAAGAAAAAAAAAAACCACAGAGGTGGGGAACACTGTCTTTCACTGCCCATCCACTTTTTTAAAATAAGGCTGGCATTTGAGTAGGTGCAAGGGCAAGAAGTTGACCTGCTAACGTCAGTAGAAGAATAATTGCCACAGGGATGGGGCTGCCTATGGCCGGTTATTCAGGTCGATATGCACACACTTCTATGCAGGTGTGTGGGTAACTTCAGACCCTGTTCCCAGACATTCACAGAACTATAAAATGTTCCAGTGGCATGGTGAATTGTTTCCTCTCCTGGCTCCTTCCTCTGCTGTGCCTGGCCTCCCTGCAGTGAGGCTGGATTGTCTTCTGCCCATTCCCTAAGTGCAACTTGGGCACACTTTCCTGACTTGTGTCCTTGACCATTCTGTTTCTTCCACCTGGAAGACAGTTCCTCACTTAGAACTTTAGGTAAACCCACGTGTCATTCACAGACTAATTAAATTTAAAAAAAAAATAATCAGCTGGGTGGTGATCATGCATGCCTTTATTAATTCCAGCACTTGGGAGGCAGAGCCAGGCAAATCACTGTGAGTTTGAGGCCAGCCTGGGCTATAGAGTGAGTTCCAGGACAGGCACAAAAAACTGCACAGAGAAACCCTGTCTCGAAAAACAAAAACAAACAAACAAAAAAACAAACAAACAAATGACTTTCCTGTATACTTCTCACCATCTCTCCAAATAGACCCCTGGGTCCTTCTATGAATCTCTAGAATATCTACCCTATTCCCACTTCTCATAAGTGTTTTCTTGACATAGAGTCAGCTGTGCTAAAGGCCCCTCACTCTAGTTCAGTTTTCTACCCTTAAAGGCATAGTTGTTACATTCCATTTCTTTATTTCACCATGACGCTCGGCACAGGATCTTGCAGAATCAATGTTTACTGCATAGTTAGCATTGTACAAACTGTGTTTATATGTGAATATTTATCACCCACTTACACAAATTAAATCTACTGAGGGGCTTTTCCTTTGTTTATTTGAGGTCTGTTTGGTTCAATCATCTCTGATATCTATTTTTCTTTCCTAGCAATCATCACAGAACTGGGATAAAAGGCTGAATATCGATTCGTCGCTCCCGAGTGGCTTTGCCAGCCCTGCAGATGAACTACCTCCAACCCGTATCAAAGAAAGCCACATTTTGGAAGGGCTGAGGAAGCTACAGAAGCGGAAAGTGTTACTGGAACCACCGTCCGTGATAACCAAGTGGGGTTATAAGGATTGCATGAACTCCAATGAAGGGATCTATTCTCCAGGAATTAAAAATAGCAACCTCAAGGAGTCTCCCCACTGCCAACCACCTGGCCTGGGGATCCCCTGCAAGGACCTCCATCTTTCCTTCACATATGATGCAAATTCTCACGAGACTACAGATGAGGAGTGCCCACCCTCAGCTTTGCTACAAGCAGCTCCAAGGCAGGGCCACAGGATGCAGGGCAGTAAATTAACCCACAGTGTTTCAGACAGTCTATTTAGCTGGGAGCCTCATGGAAAATATTTCTCAGAAGGTACAGCCTCAGTGTATACAAGAGAAATGCCTGAAAGGCTAGTTCGTTGTGCTAGCCACTGTCCCTTGGAGAGGAAGCTGTGCCCCAGCATGCACCTGCCCTGGGTGCAGAGGGACAGGGACCCACATGGCCATGGTCATGGCTGCGTGGCCCTGACCCTTCAGCTTTCAGACACCGATGACTGTGACACCCTAAATGAGCTGCACATAGAGAGCAGTGATGAGAGAAGCCCTTCAGACCTGTCACTGACGGGGGACACTGACAAGTCCGTGGAGAACCTCGACGTGGGATCGGGAAAGTCTGAATGTGGCTCTCGCGATGTGGAGGAAGAAGAATGTCTCACCCACTTAGAGACAAAGCCAAAGACCTTCAGTTTCATCAGGCAGCAAAGGGTGATCAAGAGGACCTCTTCAGAAGAATGTGTCACAGTCGTATTTGATGCAGAAAATGGAGAGCCTGTTGAATTCAGCTCCCATCAGACTGGAGTTGTCACTGTGACCAGGGATGAAATTTCCATCAACTCCACCCCTGCTGGGCCCTCAGAACTCACTCAACTTTCACCTCAGGGAATTACTCATTTACAGCCAGGAGCTACTGCAAGAGACTGTCCTTTTCGGAAGAGACCTGAAGAGGAGACTGAGAAAAACATTCCAAAAGACGAGAACAGTATTCCCACGGCTCTGACCGACTCCTTTGGCTCTCGAACTATAGTAACTCAGAACTCCCCACGACCAATTCTCACCAAACCAACACCAGGCAGAGCCTGGCAGAGTAATTCTAGACCTGGGGCAAACACGGGTGTCTATGCAAAGCAAGGTCTGACGAAAATTCCTTCCAGAGCCAAGTCTTCGCCTCAGAAATCAAAACGGGCGGAGCCTGTGCCCGCCATGCTCATCCCCTCCAGTGCCCTAGTGACTCTTGAAAAGACACCAGCATCCCCTCCAGGGAAACTTGCACTGTGCACAAAAATGGAGAGCCCTGGTTCTCTCCGTGATGCACAACCAGAATCACACATTCCGAAACACCCCACCCAGCTTCCTCATGTCCCCAGTAATGTTTCCAATAAGAAGAACTGGGTCCAATGTCCCAAGAGTCAGGCTCCAGGGATCCAGTCACAGCATCTCCTGGGGAGTGGTGACTGTGGTGAATCCCCCATGAAGGCCAAACGCTGTGGCTCTGGGCCAGAGTCAAGAGTGAGGTCTCCCTCCCCTCCACCCCCTCCAGGGAGGTCAGTCTCCCTCCTGGTCAGATCCAGTTATGACCATACACCACTGCCATCACCTGCCAGACCTGAGACTAGAGGCCCTAGGGACGCTGTAAGTGCAGGGTTGAAATCTCCACTGTTGAAAGGATCCTCTGTTCCTGTCATCTCCTCCAGTCCAGCTGTGTCAGAACTGCAGAAGAAGCCTTCTTTGGCCTCCAAAATGCCTGCCTTCCCTCCAGATCTTCCCCCTACAGATGCAATGGTGCACACCCAATACCCTGAACATACATCCTCCAGCTCATTTGCTGTGATGACTCCAGGGCCTCCAAAGGTCTCTCCAAAGAGAGGCATCTCCAAACCTCCCCCTCACCAAGCACTTGGAACCACACACATGGACGCTGAGTTACAGACACCCAAGACTTGTCCTTCAACCTATGAACTCCTAGAGGGAGCATCCTCTAAAAGCCTGTCTCCAGGGAGAAAAGGACAGTTGAGTGCCAGCTCTATGATACCCCACAGGCCTTCCTTCTCAGGGGCGAATGAGTCCTTGACACCTCAGGTTAACAGTCCCTCCCCATCTTCCTCATCCTGCAGAAGCCAGGACGCATCACAAAGCCGTCAAAACCCTCCGGAGAAAGGATCGAAAACGCGCCTCCCAATAGGACTCAAAGTTCTCATGAAGTCTCCTCAATTGCTCAGGAAAACGTCCATGGTGCCAGGGAAACAAGAGAAAGATAGTTTAAATGAAGCTTCTAGAAGTTCTGTGGCTTTGAACAAGTCTAATCCCGAGGACTCTAGAGACCCAGCAAGTCTGGAGGCCTCAGGAGAGGAGAGAACAATGGCCTTGCTGGGTCCACAAGGTCTGGACAGTTTAGCTAGAGGGCTTCCTTTAGAGTCAACATTACCAGAGTCACTGGAAAGCAGCATCTCCAGAGCTGATGGAAGAGATGGGATAGAGAGCAGATCCGTGAAAAGATCCTTCTCCTCCAGCAAGCCACACCTAAAGCCAGCTCTAGGTATGAATGGAGCCAAAGCTCGGAGCCAGAGCTTCAGCATCCATTTTGGAGAGAAGCCCTCCCAGCCCCCAACAGAAGGACCAGGCAAGATTCGAACTCACATCATTACCAACACGGCTGAGAGAGGCAATTCCCTCACCAGGCAGAACATCTCCATGGAAGGGTCCCCAAGCAAGACCACATCTGATAATCTTCCCAATGTGGGAAGGCCCCTGGAACAGTCCTTTTCCAGGCAGGGTTCCCTCTGCAGCACAGGAAGTTCTAGCAGCCAGCATGGAAGCCCAAGCAAGTTACCTTTGAGGATGCTCACAAGGCCGGAAGAACTCCCCACCCCTGGAGTGGGAGACCAACAGATCTATACCCAGGAAGAATGTCCTGGGGTGGATGTAGTACGTGAGCAATCTAGCAGTGACCACCACAGGCATCCATCCACTCCACCAGACTGCCCTCAATCCCTACACATCCCAGGGAGGACGCAGCATCCAGGCAATTTAGAAACAAGTGGGATATCCAAGCTAGAAACTTCTGGATGCCATCCAGAGGCTTCTCCCACTGGGCCTGGTATCGTGAGCCCAGAAGCCCCCCTCACACCCTCCATTGAAGAAAAGGTCATGTTGTGCATTCAGGAGAATGTGGAAAAAGGCCAAGTACAGACAAAGTCCGCCTCTGTGGAAGTGAAGCCCAGGGCAGGGCCTTCGTTCACCAGCTGGTTTGGTTTTCGGAAGAGCAGGCTTCCAGCTCTCAGTAGCAGGAGAATGGAGACCTCCAAAAGTAAAGTGGAAAAGAAAGATACAAAACTGAAATCAGAGAGGAAAAAAGAGAAGAAGAAAGCCGAGGTACAATCCAAGCTAGAAAGTGAACTGAATAGGGGCACCAAGGCGGGCACCAAGGCGGCGGATGGTCGGAGTTCAGACGGTGGTTCGCGAACCACACAGAATCTGAAAGCATCGCAAGACATTTATAATGAAATGAAGTTGGAGCCAAGAAATAGACCCAGCCCTGCTGTGTGCTCGACAAAAGACTCCTTCATGACAGAACTTCTAAACAGGTAACACACTGGAACAGAGAAGGGCAATGTTGAGGGGTCCCCCTGCTCCCCCAACCCAAGAAGAGCTGTTTACTTCCTGACTGTTAAATGCCAGCCAAGCATCGTCTCCATACACACAGATAGTGTGATCTCTCATACATTAGCTATAATTTAAACAGTGAAATACAAGTTAGTAATAAAATGATAATTTAGTTCATGTTCCTTTCTTAACCAAGCCAATGGTCTTTGAAATTAAAGAATGGTGAGTTACATCCAGGTTGATAGCAATTCAACCCACACCAGGCACCATGAATGTATCCACATTGCATGAAATGGAAGAAAATTACACACACGTTTGAAAGCATGCCGGTTTCATTGATCGCACTGAGCAAATGTATACTTAGAACTTTCCAGAAGTAATTACTTTTCCTGCCGATCTTAAGCCAGAAATGTATTTAGCAATCACCCTTTGGCGTTTTATATTCTGTCCCTCCCCAGAAGCAATTATAAAAGTAAAATAGAGGCTATGGGGAGATGTCTCAGTCAGTAATGTGCTTGCCTTGCGAGCATGGAGAAACTCCATCTTCAGAATCCACATAAACAAAAGCCAAGCATGCTGACATGTGCTTGTGATCCCATTGCACAGGACGTAGAGACAGACCCCTAAGCTTCTCTGGCCAGTCAGCGTAGCCTGCTTGGAAGTTTCAGGCCAATGAAAGATTCTGTGTCATAAACACAAGGTGGATCTCAAAGAATAACACACAAGAAGTCATCCTATAACTTCTGTGTTGTGTGTGTGCATGGGTGTGTGTGTGTGTGTGTGTGTGTGTGTATGTGTGTGTACTGTGTAGACACCAGTGCACCCAAACCTGTTTGTATGAGCACACATAATAAATAGTGTAATAAAATGAGTTATTATCCTTGCAAATCTAAAATGACACACTAGTGAACTATTTGAAGCTATTTTTGCTCAGGGCTAGAGAGCAACACTTACCACTGAAAGGTTTAAAGACAAAGAGCCACACTGAGGTTACCTTAGACATTAAAGGGCTGGGGAGAAGAGTGTGATTGAAAACGGCCGATGTAATTTATCAGAGGAATCACTTTCTACCTGCAGAGTTGATAAGAAAGCGGCTCTCCAGACAGAAAGTGGATCAAAGGGTGTTTCCTGCAGGAGCGTGTTAGAGGGCACCTCCCAGGGCTCCTGTTTCTCCAGCAGCTCTGTCAGCACTCAAGGAAGTCAAAAGAAAAACATCAAAACCAAAGTCGATATGGAAAAACCAAGAGAATCCCTGGTAAGCGCTTCTCCATGCTGGCTAGAAAAAAATGCTTGGTTCTGAGATGGTCTGGTAAGGGGAGGGGGGGTGGCCATCTGAGAAAAGACTGTTTTTAATCTCTTTCTCCCCCCACTCCCTCCTTCTCTCCCTCTCTTCCTCTCCCTTGTGTGCTGAGGTGTATGTGAGTATGGATGTCCATATGCTAACACGTGTGTGGAGCTCAGAGGACAACATCTGGTGCCAGTCCTCCCCTCCCACCTTGAGACAGGAGCTCTTGTTCATGGCTGCATACAGCAAGCTAACTGGCCCACAAGGTCCCATGGTTCTCCAGTCTCCACACCCCGCCTCCATCTAGCAGGGATTACAGAATACACTACTATGCCCATCTTTATATGGCTACTGGGCATCCAAACTCAGGCCCTCATACTTCCATGGCATCATTTTAGCCCCTGAGCCATCTGCCTAACCCGAGAAAAGAGACTTTTTTAAGGAGAAAGAAACTCTGACAGCTGCTACAGGCAGCAGCTAAGCCTCGGGTCCACGTGCTTCCGTCGGGGTGTACTGCGCTCCTCAGGTCTCTCTTCAGACAATGCTATAATCTCGGTCCATGGCCAGCCAGGGATGCTGGCAGTGACATCCCAGAATGATACCCAGGGCTAGAAGTTTGTTTTGATGATTCCAGTATCAACAGCAACAAAGGAGGAGCAGGATGGGGCTTACAAACATGCCAGATGACTTAAGGAGTGTGGACTACTTTGATGGTTTAAGTGCTATTTATTTTTTATGAAAGTTGTACATAACAGGTAATCATACATAGATAGAGAGTAATGAGCTATGTAAAAATGGTGGGTTTTTTAAAAAAATATTTCCCCAGGATAGGCTAGTTTCATGTGATAGTCTTCCAGTTTCTTCAACATTGTACTTATTCTCCTTACAATTCATTATATGCTGTGTGATTGATTTCATGATTTTTTCAATGTTCCAGTGGATACGTTTTATAGCAATTAAAACAGCAAAATATTCCCGACATAAAATGCTTTAATCTGGGACTGCGGAGATAGTCTTTGCCATGCACGTGTGACGACCTGAGTTTGGATCCACAGCACTCATCTAAAAGTCCAGGCATGCTGGCCATAAGGCCAGCCCTGGGCAGGTAGACACAGGAGGCTCCCTGGAGCTCTCTGGTCACCAAGTCAACCTCCTTCAGTGAGCTCCAGGTTCAGTGAGAGACTTGGTCTCAAAACAAATAAAGCGGATAGTGACTAAGAAAGACATCCAACATTAATATCTGTCCTATATGCATTTGCAACCATAAGTACATGTATACACACCCTCACAAACTTGTACATACACCCCCAACACACACACACGCACACACACACACACACACACACACACACACACTCATATACACACACACACACACACACTATAAGCTGGAAAATAATTGAGAAAGACACACAACATTGATCTATGACTTTACCCACGTATGCATACCCACTACAAATATTCACAGATACAAATCTGGGGGGAAGTTGGGGTGTTGTAAGAGAACAGATTCTAACAGCAATCTTGATCGATGTTCTCAAGTTGCTGAAGCTTCACTGTGCTCGGGTGGGGGTTTCACAAGCACGTCTGAGACAAACACACACTGAAGATGTCTCTTCTCAGAAACATTTTCTCCATAGAGCTCTAAGTTCTTTCTTTCAAGCTGACTTTGTTCAATGCACTTTTTTTCCCCTTTCCCCACATTTTGGTTCTTGGCTCACATGACATCATACCTCCTTTGAAGACATCGATGTCCCTTGCATTATAAAACCACAAATTATAAGCATATCTGGAGCTGCCCTTGTAGTGTCACTGAAAGGAAAGAGAGAAAAGGAGCGTGGAGAAGCGTGCAATATGCTGGAAATTCAATCCTACTGATGGAAGGCTCTGATAGCCCAGCCGAGCCCCTTATCACAGGCACTCCATTTAACTAGGCCCCATTTAATATGTCTCTGACAGCTTAGGGTCTATCTCCACTGTACAGAAGGAACAAAAAACAAAAAACAAAAAAAAAAGAGCCTGTGTTGAGCTTTTACAATTTCATTTTTGTTTTCTTATTACTTCCTAATGCTAAAGTAATTTAGCATGCTTTCCTTCCAAGTCTGAAATCATTCGCAGGGGAAGAGTAGGAACCTCTGCCCTTCCCATGTATCTGCAGGAAACACTCTTAATATTTTCTGTGAAGTACACAGATTACCTAACCAACCCAAGTCTACAAAATCAATAGGGATATGCTAATCTTTCCCCTTAGCCGAGAGAGGAAATTCGTCATGCTGAGAAGGCTTTCAATATAAAGAAATATTATTAACCTGGGTAGATGGCCAGCTGTGTCTGTGTGTGTGTTCATGGGTGGGCCTCCATCTCCATCTTGATTGTGACAGGGTCTCTTGTTTTCTGTTGTATAGTCTAGACTAGCTGGCCTGTCAGCTTCAGGAATTCCCATCTCAGCCTCCTATATTATCACAGGCACACTAGGTTTGCAGATTCATCCTACTGTGTCTGTGTGGTTGTGGCTTCTGAGAATCCAAACTCAGTCCTCGTGCATGGGAAGCAAGCACTTTTACCCATAGAGTCATATCCTTCGCTCCTCATGTTTTAAAAATATAAAATATAATGTTGTTACTTTTTTCCTCTGTTCCCGTAGCCATGTTTGTGAATTGGCTAAGATTACTAAGTTCAGGAAGGACCAAGCTATAGTCTCCTTTGAGATTGAGTAAGAAGTAGCAAAGAAAGCATATTTATCATGCATTACCATCCCATGTAGGAGATTAGATGCAAAATGAAACATATATTCTGATACCATTGCTCATTACTGTGAATACCCTGGAACCTTTAAAAAGTCAGAGTTCAAGGGAATCCTCCTTCTCCAGGGCTCAAGGTACACTTGCCCTCTGCTTACTTTAAAGCGTGTTGCAATGTTCTCATAGTACTTATTTAGTCGGAGACAATAATGACAGATAACCCCATAGATGTCACAGCACGGTTGTGAATCCACACGCTACTGCATTGTCAAGGAAACAAACGCTAAGTCAAGGGTTTTCCTCTTTCTGCCAGCCATAGCAGTGAATCTGTGGCCTCACACACACCAGGCAAGCAGCCTACCCCTGAGCAATAGCTTCAGACCTGAAAGAGCTGTTCTAAAGCCTCCCAACACAATGCACCACTAGTCTTAACTCTTCAAACAGTGAAATGATATTTATTCACAGAGTCCAGAAGGCATTTTAACCATCTCAGTGTTTAGCAATTATCTTTATTTCCTTCCTGTTGCTGTGATAAAAAATACCCTGACAAAAAGCAACTTAATGGAGAAAGGATTTATTGTAGCTCACAATTCCAGATTATGGTCCACTGTTTTGGAAGGAAGTCAAGGCAGGAACTTAAAGCAGCTAGTCATATCACATCCATGGTCAAGAGCAGAGAGAATGAATGCATGCATGCTCGCTTGATCGTCTGCTTGTGCTCAGCTTAGTTCCTCCACCCTCAAACAGTTCCATACCCCCTGCCTAGGGAATGTCACTGCCCATAGTGGGCTGAGTCTTCCTACATCAGTTATTTTTATTAAGACAATCCCCCAACAACATGCCCACAGGCCAACCCAACGTTAGTAATCCCATATTGAGACTCTTCTAGGTGATTCAAGGTTGTGTCGAGCTGACAATTAACATTAACAATCACTGGTGATAATAAAACAAAGATTATTTCCATACATTTTTTATATATTCAGCAAATCCCTTTATTTTGCAAACCACTTAGCTCACCAGTAGCCACATATTCCTTTTTAGTATAGTTAAGATAAAATGTGTAAAAGTACCAGCCATGCTTCACCAAAATATATTCTTTTCTCTCCGTAAGAGCTTTAATTAAAGGCTTATGTCCCCACATCTGCCATCATTTGTAGGCCACTTAGCTCTAATTTTTTTTATGTAATTTAGACCAGGGGCCATGTTACTTGGTGCTTAAAATGGTTTATGTGTTTAAATGAAGGGCGGGGAAGACCTCCACTAGAAAGACTAGCCTGGGTGTGCCCTGCTTGCTGGCAGCTGCGAGTTGTTCCTTCCTATGGGTTGAGATCATTTTTCTGAAGAGCAATATTAAAGAAAGACAGCACCAGGCTCTTATTTAACACCTCCAGACAAAAATAAAAATCATTAACAAAGTTGAGGGGATCATACACCTCCATGGGGCATGGGAGAGAGATGGCCATTTTAATGCCCATGTGTTAATTTAAATGATGGGATTTTCTTTCCTCAAGTGTCACCTCTTCTGAAGAAAATCACATCTGCTAATAAAAAATCATCAAATACCATCCCATTAAGATGGGACCGCAGAGATGAAATAGCAGAAAATAGTACCATAATTACACAAATGGTTATCATCTTATTAAGTCCTGCAAAATGTAATAATTTCAGCATCCTTAATTGAATGATTCCATTCTAAATGCTGTTTTGATGCAAATAAGCAGCTTGCACATTTGCCTTCCCCTTGCTGGGTTTTCTAAGGAATGAGCTATCCAAAGATATCTGCTCACTCGTCTTCCAAAATCATGGTCTTTGGAGGGGATCTTTCTCTCTCTCCCTCTCCCTTTCCCTCCCCCCTCTCCCCCACAGTGTGTATCCCCATCTGTCCCATGATGCATTGTGGAGGTCATAGCACAAACCTAGGAGTCAGTCCTTGCTTTCCAGAACTGACTTTCAGGCAGGATGTTTTCTTTGTTGTTCACAACCCAAGAGTTTCTGAGGATTCTCCTTTCTTCCCGACCCATCTCCCCACATTAGTATTAGAATTACAGTCACTCACACAAACATGTCTGGATTTTATGGGGATTCTGGAAATTTGAACTTGGGCCCTCACACTTTCTTGGCAAGTGATTTTACTTACTGAATTGTTCTTCTTAGCCCTCAAGTAGGTTTTGATATAAAAATGTTGTTTACTTCAGAAGGCCCTAGAGTTAGAGTCATTCATAGAAGAAAGATGTACAGAATTCCAAATGAGGAATCCCCCAAATATGTAGTTTAATTGTGAAATCGCATGTGTCTATCAGTCGATGGTGGGTTGTGGTATTGCTTTTGCCTCTTGTGACTTTTGCAAGCTCATTTCCTCCTGCTCTTCTGGAAGTTGCAATTAGTCATGATGGAGACAGTGACATTTACTGGTTGCATCCTGCAAGCTGATATCTAAAGCAGAACCCCACAATGGGCATGGATTAAATAAAGATGCATCTTTAGAAGACAAAGATGCCAGCACTTGGGGCCTGCAAGTTAGCTCAGTCATTAACATGCTCAAAGACCTGAGTTCAATTCCCAGAACCCACATAAAATGCAGGGCATGGTAGCATGCACTTGTAATCCCAACATTGGGAAGGTAGAGATAGCTGGCCAGCCAGCCTAGCAAAATCAGTGAGCTCCAGGCATGTGAGAGATCCTGTCTTAAAATGAAGAAGTTGGCCAGTACCCAAGGAAAGGCACCTGGACTCTTGAGGTTGACCGATGACCTCCACATACTTACCACACTTGTGCTTCCACACGTGAGTGCACATGCATGCACATACATACACGTACATATGCACACACACATACACACACACACATACACACACAAACACACACACACACACATACACGGAGGAGGAGGAGGAGGAGGAGGAGGAGGAGGAGGAGGAGGAGGAGGAGAAACTCGTATTTAAACCACGGTTGTTGGTCAAAAGCCCCCTTGCACTATCTTTGGCAAATTCCCCATCGTGACCTAGAGTTTTCTCACTTCCCAGGAATGTTCCCACATCCCACCTGCTGCATGATGAGGGATAAAAATTAATTTAAACTGGAGCCTATGAAAATATAATTAGGAAGAGAATCTGATGCCAAAATAAAGTATGCTCCTGACTTGTGTAGGCAAATAGTTTTAAATAATACATCCTCAGTGTGCACTAGAATCTATTTGTGTAGATAAGTAGAGCTGAGGATGAGCCCTTCTCTCATACTGCCCTTTCCCTAGCTTGGACACCTTTCAAACCCACCAGCCCTACCCCCATCCCTTGAGTCATTGGCCCTTTATAGATCAACAAGCCTAGAAAATGGAAGGAACTCGGGGCCTGTCCACAGGGCCAGGGCCTTGGGTGAGACTAGAGCAACGTGTAGCACAGTCATAAAGTATAAATAATTGTTTTTATCCCACTAAGTGTGAAAAACTAGGAGGTCGAAAATAGGAAGCTAAATCTAACCCCCAGGTCAGTATGCAGGCAGATGACTTTCTACGTCATTTGGTGTAAAATAATGGTGGTATCACAGTCACCCTGAGCCCCTGAGCAGATCTTCCTACAGTTCATGCTGTTGTTGCCGGCTGCCCCAGTGAGCAGCTCAAATATGTTTTATAGGAGCTGTGGTGGAGGTTGACCTCAGGTCTCTTGATATTGAGACCTTGTCCACACAGATGTAATGGACTAGAAATTTGAGACCATGGCATTCCTGTAAATGAACACCAGCCTGTAGTTAGGTTTTCTGTGCTCAGATCTCAGCTCCTCCATTTGGATGATGATGTATCATCCCTACTGCTTTGGGGTGCATCTTTCTGAGTTGGGGGCAGCACCATTCCCTAGCATTAGGCCAAGCATTCCAGGCCTATGTGTAAAGTCTTTGTAGAGCTCCTGCCACAGACAGTGTAGGTGTTGGCTGGTTTTGTTTATTTGTATGTTTCGGGGAAGAAGACTACATGCATCTGTGTGTGAGCATGCTGGAAAGGCTAGAGAGGTCAACCTTAGTTGTCTCTCCTTAGTTAGCATGAACACTGGATTGTTTGAGACAGGCTCTCTCACTGGCCTAGGGTGGCTGCCCACTGCTCCCACGAGGATCTGCCTATTTCTGCTTCCTCAGAGCTGGAATTACAAGAATGGAAAGCCCATACCACCACACATGGGTTTTTTTCCATGGGTGCATAGGGGTCAAACTCAAGCCAACTTGCCTGTGTGACAAGCATCTTACTGAGTTATCCAGCTCCCCAGCCCTTTTATGATGTGTGTTGTTGATGTCTAAAGTGCCCTTCTGTTAGGTTAAAAAGCCAAGGTTTAAGTGTTCCTCCCAGTATTACCACTTAACACACATGTACCAAGTTTAAGGAAGCTTTCCAGCCCTCAGGACCCCATCTATAAAGTACCAAGACTTCGTGGCATTCTCTCTGACGTTCCTTTTGAGGCTTTGCCATCCAGAGCTGGAGTAGTCCAGCTTAAAGGGGGAAATTTGTTTGTTTGTTTGTTTGTTTGTTCTTTGAGACAGGGTCACTTGTAGCTCAGGCTGTGATCAAATTACTTATGTAGCCGAGGATGACCTTGACCTTTTATTGTACTGCCTTCGCCTGGTGAGGGCTAGGATTTTAGGAGTGTTCCATTATGCCTGGTTTGTGTGGAGCTAGGGCTGAATCCAGGGCTTGCCTAACAAGCCCTCTACCAACTGAGCACGATCCCCAGATAGGAGGAAATGGTTTTAATATGAAACTTAGAAATGTTTCTTGGTGATGTAGTTCATGGAGTACACATCATCATCTCCTCATTCATTCCGTTATGGAAACAGTGAAAAAAAAAGACACTTTCTTAGAGAGTTATATTCTAGGAAAGGGTCATGAGACCTAAATATGATTCATGTATAGTCCCTTATTCTTATTAAAATAACTTATGGAAAAAGGCTGTGACTCTGGAGGAGTTATAGCTCCTTAGACTTTAATGTTTCCTAATACCTTGGTGTGAATGACTCCATTATAAAGTTTTAAAACCAAAGCAGTTAATCTTGAAATCATGCCTAGAACCAGGCACCCTGTTGGTCCTGTCGTTCAAAGCTGGGTTTGTAATTCTGGAAATGGGCTCTTTTAATTAAAACCTGGAATGAAGCCGGACAATGAAGGCAAAGCAGAATAAAGTATACACACACGTTCCTATTCCCACACAGGTGTGTACATCAGTTACAGTGATGCACTTATTACAGAGCGTGCCATTACTGTGAGGATTGCGAAAGGTCTTCGTAGAATAATGAATAAGAACTTCTACTCTCTTATTGCTGCAGGGGGCAGAGGTCAATGAAGAAGACGAACGAGAAGATGAAGAAGATAGAGTTGCTGACTCTGCACTTCAGAGCCATGAGATAGGTAAGCCCCGAGTGTCCCTGGATTGGCTCTCACTTGGATGCATTCTCTTGGTGCATTGCTAGAGGCCTTATCTCAAGCCTCCCTCTATCACAATGGTTTTCAACCTTTGGGGGTTGAACGACCCTTTCACAGAGGTCATCTAAGACTATCAGAAAACACAGATGTTTACATTATGATTCCTAACAGTAGCAAAATTCTGATTATGAAGTAGCCACAAAGATAATTTTATGGTTGGGAGTCACCCCAACATGAGGAACTGTATTAAAGGGTCACAGCGTTAAGAAGGCTGAGAACCAGTGCTCTAGAGGGTAAGAAGTGGTACATTTTCCTCAGAAAGGTTAGATGTCATATTAGTTACTTTTCCCATTGCTGGGACAAAATACCTAACAAAGCAGCTTCAGGGAGGAGGGCTTTGTTTGGGGTCACAGTTCAAGGGTACAGTCCATCATTGCGGGGAAAACACGGATGCAGGAGCATGAGACAGCTGCTCGTAACACATCCACACTCAGGAAGCAGAGAGATAGAAAGAGATGGACGCTGGTGCTCAGCTCACTTTCTCCATTTTATTCAGTCTAGAACCCCACCCTAGAATGATGCTGCCCCTTTTAAGTCAGGTCTTCTCACCTCAACTAACCTAATGTAGGTAATCTCTCATACAGACGTTAGCCTGATCTTGATGATCCCTCCCGGGCATGCCCAGAAGCTTGTCTCTTTGGTGACCTGAGATCCCGTGAAGTTGACAATATTAACCGTCATACATGCTATCATAAAACAAGTAGATTGGTCCTGGGCCTGGGGCTAGCTCAACTGATGGAGTCCTTGCTCGGCGTTCACAAGGTCTGGGGTTTGATTCCCATTACCACAAAAGGAAAGCAAAGCAAAAACAGTGAAGCTCGAGGTCTGGGTTCCACGCTGTGAGGAAAGCATGGATGTTTGTAACGCAGTACAGTGTGAACAGATGAGGAGACTGTGCTTCTGTTGTATAAAGGGAAGTGCTGCTGGGAAGGAGAGACTTTTTTTCTAAGGAGAGAATCAACTTTCAGAATAGTCCTTTCTAGAATGATCTCAAGAAGCAACTACTACAGGTATCTAGTGATGAAAAATACAGGGTGGTTGCTTTCTGAAAAGGCACAAGTTTAAAAATTTGGAGGTTTCCCATATAGAACTGTCTTAGTTTCTTGCCTGCTGCCATGATAAAATATTCTGACAGAAGCAACTTAGGAGGTTGCTTATGGGCTCCCAATTCGGAGGCGCGGTCCACCATTGTGTAGGAATTGGAGCAGCAGGACCTGGAACTAGCTGGTCACATTACATCCAAAGATGAGAGTGATGAATACATGCATGTTCCCCATCTCCATTTGTCCATTTGTACAGTCTAGGATCTTCTGCCCGTGGAATGGTCCAGCCCACAATTAAGATGGGTCTTTCCACATCAATGAAAGTAATCAATATACTCCCCCACAGGAATAACCATAGACAATCTTCCCAGGTAATTTTAGATTTTGTCAAGTTGAAAATTAACACTAACCATTGCAAGAACCAAATAAAATAAGTAAATTCACTTGTCAAAACCTTTAATGCAGTTTTCTCAACATTTCTGTTGACACACCTAAATATAGATAGACCTGAATTAACTTCAACTTGTTAGGTGGCTCTTCTTTAATAAAGAAAAAAAATATATAATTATTCCGAAAACCTGATTGTACTGTCAGAGGTAAAATGAATCCATAAGGACACAACAGTTGGCTTCATGCTCCAAACTCCCTGCAAGTTCTACAACCCTAAAACCTGCCCAGTTGTGTGTCTTAAAGTTGTACATGATGCCAGACATGAAAAACACATGTTCCCAGTGAAGTGGGATTCATGTGCCTTATTTCAGCATCTGGGAGGAGACCGTGATGGAAGACATTTCTGTGACTTTCATCTTTGTGAGGAGACTGAAGAAACAACTGGTTTTCAAATCCTTGGACATTTGTGGCATTCAATGTTCTTCAGGAGATAGGAGTAGCTGTGAACATGAGTGAGCTGGCCAGTCACCTCAGCATGGCATGATGGGATGGATAGTCCCCGATCACATGTAGGTGTAGCAGACAGTACCAACATCTCAGTTTCTCTTATCACTGAGATAAAACACTCTGACAGAAGCCACTTAAGGGACAAAAGGTTTATTCTGGCTCATGGTTTGAGGAGCCTGTCCATCATGCTGGTGAAGACACAGCAGCAGGAGCTTGAGGCAGCAGGCCTCATTGCATTCACCATCAAATGTAGAAGAACAGTGAGTGTATGCATGCCAGTGTTCAGCACCTCAGCTCCTTCCTCCAGTTCTTGCAGCTCCGGATCTCCTACCTAAAGGATAGCCCCATCCACAACTAAGGGTCTTCCTCCATCATCATAATCAAATAATCCTCCGTGAGCATGCTCAGAGGCTTGGGCTCCCAGGTGACTCTAGATTCTGTCAAGTTGAAGATTAACACTAGCCATCACAACTGAATAGTAAGTCCTGAGGCATGACTTAGGTGGCCAGTGTCCAAGAGTCTTTGTGTCCATTGCTTTCCCTGGAATGCCCTTAGGAGCCAACTCCAAACACTGCCGGCTCTGAATGCCCCATTTTTCCAGCATCCCCAGCCATCTTCAGCGAACTATAATTTACAGTGTGTCTCAGAGTGTTGTTGTACCCATTCAGCTTAATGAGACCCGCACACAATTATTATTCTTTTCATTGCTAATTAGGAATACAAAAGTCTTCACAAACAGCTGAATGAGTGTAGTCTGAATCAGATTATTATTCCAAGACATCCTTTTATTATGGTTGTCAGTGTGAATGGATTTAATTGGTACCAGTTCAGCATAGTTAGCTAATATGCAAGTTAAATATGGTTTAACAGCCTTCAAACATGATAGTCTATAAAGCCTTGCTGAATCTCCTTTTTTTTCCATAATGAAGTTCTTGTGCCTGTAAAAACAAATATCCATAGCAGACCAAAGATAGAGTTCTGTGACAGAGCACGTGCCAAATGTGCTCAAAGCTCTAGATGCAATCCCCATCATTTCGAAATGTAAATTAAGTTAAGGAGGACTGGGAGTGTAGTTCAGTTGGGAAGAGTGCTTGCCTGCTAGACACAAAGCTTGTAATCCATCTCTAGCATCACATAAGCCAAGCATGGTGCTGTATTCAAGGTTATCCTTTGCTGCATAGTGAGTTCAAGGCAAGCCTGAGTTATACAAGACCGAGTCTCAAAACAGAACAACAACAACAACAACTTTAAAAAGTAAAAAACAGGAGAAAGAGGGAGCAGTAACAACACAAACACGCATGTGTATACACCTCCATAGAATGTCAGAGGCTGACGTTTGCTGGAGAACTACAGTAGTGTAAGTGTTGTTAGTAGACTTCCAGTTCCTTTTAGATTGCCACCATTTTGAATGTGGGCATCTTCAACTATATTAGAACAACATAAAATTCAATCCCTCAGTCTCACTAGCCAACCTTCCAGTGCTCTGTGACTTCAGATTCTGGACAAATATGCCCTTTCTCTGCTCTCTGCTGGATGACAATGCTTCAGAACACTGATGTGAGTCACCTGACTATGCTTCTGATGAGTTGTCTGTGTCACTGGATCACCGTAGATCCTGCTTCACAGTCATAGCAGCTCTGTAAATAAAATGCTGCGGCCACAAGGAGACAGCAGTGGCAGCAGCAAATCCTGATCTAATCCCTCAAATAATAAAGTCATTCATTAGAGAATTCAGAGTCTGAAACAAGAAGAGAGGCATGTGACACTTCAATGGTGTCATCAAAAGCCCTCTTGAATTTTATCTCCCTATGCTGTCAACAATACCATGTAGGTTTCCTGTTTTCAAACCCCTTGCCTTGGGTTGCATACTGAGTCCTGCCACTCTAGGCATGTCCATTGAGACAGAAAGTATGGGGAAGGGTAAAACCTTCCAGGTTCTCAGTGGGCTCTATCTCATACAATGTCACTGGGAAATGGATCATACAGCTAACCTTAGCTGCAAAGGGTGCTGGGAAAGTGCACGCATCCCTCTCCAGCTTCTGTTGTATGAAGTGGCAGAGAGAAAAAGATTGATGCCAATTCTGAGCTAGCTATCAGCAGGAACATTTTAAAGGTTCTCCCCATCTGGGACTGGATGAGAGTCACTAATATTTACTACTTTATCTCTATCCCATCATAGTGACTGAGAATATTTATTTTCCACCCTGATGTTCCTAAGCACAGTATTATCATATATTTTGCAATATTTTATAGCCATAATGTAATATTTTCAGTAACAGTACCTGAACAAATCTAAGTATATGTCTCTTCAAAAAAAAAAAATCAACTAACACCTTTTCAACAGAGACCAACCAAGGAAGTTATGGTCTGAAGTTTGTGTGTCTGTGGCTTGGGGTGATTGTGTTATTTTAATCAGCGTGCCATGGGTTAATTACAAAACAAAATATTGTTAAGTAAACTGGATCCAGTTTGAAATGCAAGATTTACAAATTAAGGGGCTGGAGCAATAGCCCAGTGGTTAAGAGCACATACTGCTCTCACAGAGGACCTGAGTTCAATTCCCAGCACCCACACTGGGCAATTTAGAGCCACCTGTAATTCTAGCTGCTGGGGATCTGACTCTTCCTTGTTTTCTTGGGAACTGCACTTCCATGAGCTCACATAGACATACATGCATGTGCATAAGTAAAAGTGACACTTTATGTTACAAATTTGTGAACCAAGTAAAATGATGGCACTGGATTTTTTTAAAAAACATAATCCTTATAAATGTCAGATTTCTGGGTTAATGAGCAGCAAGAAAATGGCTAGCCTAATTTACTAGAAGCATGAACACATATGATTGTCTTTCCTGCCTTTTAACTACGACAGACTTATCCTATCCATTATCCTAATTGTCTCCTAGCATTAAGCACTTTCAAAGAATTGAAATACTGTTGTCTCATATTGAAATTATCAGCCAGTGGGGATAGATAGTTCGATTGATAAAGCTGCTTTGCAAGCCTGAGGACCTGGGTTTGATCTCCAGAACCCATGTAGAAAAAAAGCTGGGTGTGGTAGTCCATGCTCCTAATCTCAGCAGTGGGACAGTGGAGAGACTTGTAGATCTCCAGGCTCACTACCAGCCAGCCAGGCCTCCTTGGTGACTTCCAGTCCAGGGAGAGGCCCTGTCTCAAAAATCAAGGGGAGTGTCACCTGGGAAACAAGAATAAAAGTTGAACTCTTGCCTTCATACATGTCCACACATGAGCATGTGCACCCACACATGAGCACACATGAACCGACATGAACACACGCAGGTATGTAAGCACACACAAAGACAGAAAATATCAGCCAATGATGAACTTCAAGAATAATTCCCACGGTTGCAAGGTAGCTCAGTGGGTGGCACTTGTCACCAGACCTGGTGGCCCAGGTTCAGTATCTAGGTCCCCAATGGAAGGAGAAAGCAGAGTCCCACAGGCTGTCCTTTGACTTCCACACATGTACAGGCATACCTATACATATACATATGCATGGAGAGAGAGAGAGAGAGAGAGAGAGAGAGAGAGAGAGAAGAAAGAAAGAAAGAAAGAAAGAAAGAAAGAAAGAAAGAAAGAAAGAAAGAAAGAAAGAAAGAAAGAAAGAAAGAAAGAAAGAAAAAGAAAGAAAGAAAGAAAGAAAAGTAATAACTAATTAAAAGTAATAAAAGTGTTAGAAAATTCCCCAGGTAGAAACAGGGGATTCAGAAATTCTTAAGAGAGAGAGGTCTGTGAGGATGTTGAGGAAGAAGTTATACAGAATCTAGCGGAACCCATCAAAACATAAGACCTAGAAAGAACAGCTGTCTAATAACCCTGTTAGTAAACACCTCAGTGGCTGAAGGTTGAATGAGCCCCATCTGATCTTTCCAACTGCCTAGGTATGTTTCTAGTCTCTTCTATAGAGGCTTGCCAATACCAGAGCACGGCAAGACAGAAGACATGATCCCACTCTACCCATCCAGCTTTCCGTGGACACTATACCACAGTGCCTTGAAGCTTGCACTCCTGTTTTATTAAATTTGCTATTTGACAATTTCACACATGTATATGAGACCTTCTGGTTACCCTCACCCTCTATACTTTCTCTTCTCTCCTTCACACCCCTGCCAACCCTCTCCTCCCTTCATGGCTTTTTATTTGGTTTTCTGACTAGCTGATTTAGACCAGGCTTTCTGTGTAACCGTAGGTTAGGAACTAGCCATTATGGCTGATGAGCTGTCTATTGGGTATCCAATTGAAGACAATGATTGTCCTTCCCCCGGTATCCATCAATGTCCAGTAGTTCAGCTGGGAGGAAGAGCTCCATAAGCCCCACCCTGAACCATGACTGCCTTGTGCAGGCCCAGTGCGGGCGGCCGCAGCTGCTGTGAGATTGGGTTAGTAACGGCTGTGTCACGCCCAGAAGACAGCATTTCACAGACTTTCTCCCCATTTTCTGGTTCTTATGTTCTTTCTGTTCCCTCTTCCATCATGTTCCCTGAGCCTTAGAGGGATGGTATAAATATCCTGTTCGGAGAGTTCTCCTTGCTATCCCAAGAACTAATATTGCCCCAAAGGGATTCTTCTAGCCCAGTGTGTTACCTCCTCTTCCCTCCTTCCCCAACCTGGGCTGACTTACAGAATGGGCAGTGATCAGAAGTCCCATAGAGTGCCTTACCTCCATAAACCTGTGCATTTCCATTTTCCCGGGGGGTCTCACCCTCCTGTCTTCTCCTAGACGTCAGCTAATATGGAAAGATAAGTCACATCACTATAGAAACAGATTAATCAGGACTCTCTCATATCAGATATTTGCATTACAACAAGCACTCAAGTAAACGTTTATCCCTAGTTAAGAGGGGTTCTTGGGAACTGTAGGTCTGAGGCAATCAAAGTACTTGTTCAGGCAAATGATGGGGTAAGGAAGAAGGAAACCCATACGGCACACCTTATATAAGGAACAGAAAAAGAGGAGGTTTTTTTGGTTTTGGGGTTTTTGTTGTTGTTGTTGTTATTTTTTTAATAAACTTACTTCTGCCATAAAGCTTAAATGGGAGGCACAGTTATGTTGAGCCACATACAGTGAACGTGAACTGGCTGGGACAGGGTCCGTTTTACCTCTCTAGGACAGGACTGCTCCTTGCTCCTTCATCGTCCTCCTCTGCCAGTGTGCCGTTCAGTGGGGGCAGAAGGGCCAGAGGAGGCATAAGATGGAGGATTGTTCCTGTGGAGCTAAGGCTACAGCAGGTTCAAATGAGGGCAAATGGGCGCAGGATCACTCACACAGCAGAGGGGGAAGGCTTGGCTTGGTGCCAGTCTCTTAGGCCTGTGCTTGTGCCCTTGGCTGTAAGAGAAAAGGAAGGTCCCACAGGCTCTTCGTGTGACTTTGCTTAAGTTGAGAACAAGGAGCAGGAGAGTGGCACCTGCCACACAGTATCCAAACCCGGATAGAATATGCTTAACCATAGATGTCCGTGGCGGATCTTACCGTCTGAATTTTGCCCATCACATTTCATGTTAACTCCAACACTGTACTTCTCCGACAAGTCAGGAATTATAGGATTATCTGAGAAACCCTAATTTTCAGGGGTTTGAATAAGAGTAGAATTTCTGTGTGTGTGTGTGTGTGTGTGTGTGTGTGTGTGTGTGTGTGTGTATGCTCACACACATGTGTTTGCGTGTGTGCATGCACGTGCATGACTGTATAGGATCACATGCACATGGATGAATGTATGTGTAGAAGCCTCAGGCACTCTTGTACCTGCACACATGTACACATACAACCCTGCACACACAGCCATACATATGTCTGCCCCCTGTCCACTCCCACACACTAAATAAACTAAAAAGACTTCATGTCAAAAGCCACCAGGATTCCTAGCGAGATATATATATATATATTAAGTCTACAATATTTGAGAAAAGCATTAGCTCAAGACAAGAGGCAATTTCTAGACCCAATCAGGTGAGGACTTTGGCAAAAGGCAGAAGAAGTAAAAATTGAGTTACTGATGCCATGTGACTGAGAAAACAGATAGAAACAGGGTGCTCTTGGCTTGAACAATAGATGTGCATCACAAAGGAAAATTGAGAATTTTCAAGAACTCCATTGTAATGCAGAGCTGACCTGGGCACCTCTAAAAATATTCTACAACACAACTTTTATAAATCAAGTTATTCCAGATACTTCTCCACATGACTCCTTGGCTTTTGTTTGTTTGTTTGGGTTTGTGGGTGGTTTTTGTTGTTGTTGTTCTATTTCATACTTTTTAGAGACCAAGTCTTATGTAATTCTTTGTGTAGCTGAGGAGAACCTTAAAGTCTTGATCATCCTTGCCTCTGCCTACTGAGTGATGGAACTACAGGCATGCACTACTGTACCTCATCTAGATGGTGCTGGGGATGGAATCGAACCCAGCATTTGATGAATACTAGGCAAGCATGTACTCCATCCACTGAGCTCCATCCTCACCTACCTTATTATTTTTAATTGTCACATAATACTTCCTAGTATTGCTATGAGCACACGAGTGTGTCATTTATCTTCTATTAGTAGTTATTTAGACATTGTCGAACAAACTGCAATGAGCCTTCTTTTTACATAGGTGATATTAAATGTTTTAAAATTCTTTAAAAATATTTTTGGTCTTTAAAATTTTCATTTTTGCTGTGTACCTCGATCAGACCCACCCCATCTCCCTCCAACTTTACATCCTCATTTTTATTGTTATTAATAATCCACTGGACAATTTTTTAATAATTCATAGACATGAACTTAGACCTTAGTGCTTCTAAACAAAAATCTTCATGTTTTGGAAATGGCTAACGCCCGAGAAAATAACTTATCAATGTCAGTCTTAATTTCTTCCATCAGCCCGAGGTAGACTGGGAGAAGCGTGGTTCAGCCATCATCTTATCTCTGGTGCAGTGTCAGCTCCACTCATTTTGTGCAGGATCAGATAAAAGGATGCTTCCTTTATCTTTGCTCCGCCACCCTGGTGCAGCTAAAAGCTTTTCAAGAAGGGGGAGGGGCAGAATGAGCTGAGAGGTTAACAGGTTATGAAGCATTGTCCCAGCCACGCCAGAAGCACTGAATCAATTTCCAATATGTTTCTCACAGAGCTAAAAAACCTATGCTCTGGAGATGTTATTGTTTGATTACAAAAGCAGGTGGAATTTGAAGAGAGACTTTCATGCCACCTTGATAAACAGTCTCTGCCTGTAACTCGATTGTGTCAACTCCCAGATGGAGGCGAATTATGCTTTCGGGTGACTCTCTGCCCATCTGCAACTTAGCATTGAGCTCTCCCTCCTCAAGAGCTCATTGGGAAGGAACTCAGACTGTGCAAGCACTTACTTGGAGTCTGTCTCAGCCACCCCACTTCCAAATGAACACATTGCATTTCCAAATATGTCAGTTCCCCTGGCTGTTAACCTGCTCCTCAGAATTTCCCCCGTGCCTGAAGCAGGCGTAGATAATTCTGATTTAAAGCAGGTATTAAGGCCAGTCCCTTTCCTATGTGATATTTGTTTTTATTTCAAGACAAAATCTACTTCCTGGAGCTGTAGAGATGGATGGTTCGATGGTTAAGAGTATGTGTGGTTCTGCAGAGAACCTGAGTTTGGTTCCCAGCACCTTTATCAGGGAGCTCACAACCACCTGTTATTCCAGCTTTGGGGGATCGGACTTCTACTCCTAGACTCTGCGGCACCTGCACTCATGTGTACATGCGCACACGCACATGTGCGCGCGCACACACACGCACACACAATTTAAAAATAATAATGAAACTTCTCAGGGCTGGAAAGATGACTCATTAATAAAGTCCTTGCCATGTAAATGCCAGGGTCTGAATTCAGATCTGCAGGAATCATGTAAAAAGCCAGGTGTGGGACCTGTAGCCCCATTTCCGGGGTTCTGGTGAGTCCCAGGTGCTTACTGGCAAGTCAGTTCAGCCAAAACAGTGACCTTCAGGCTCAGTGAGAGACAGTGTGTCAAAAAATAAGGTGGAGAGCACTAAAGGGAAACTCCTGAAGTCAACCCCTCACCCTACGTGCACCCACGCAACTGAGCCCACCTGTACACAAACACAAGGAAACACACACCCTGTAAACACACAAAATGAAACTTCTCAGTGCTTCTCATATACAGTGCTATCCTTTACTTACCACTGTGATGAAATAGTTGAAATAAATGTGAGGGAAGAGGTTTGTTTTGGCTCACAATTTCAGGGGACACAGTCCATGGCACCTGCTCAGAGCTGCAACTGGGCAATGTCCACAGTTGCTCACAACATGATACCAACCAAGAAGCAGAAGGTCAAGCCAGAACGTGATTAGCTATCGCTCACAAGGTTGAACCCCAAGTCACACTTCCTCCAGCAAGGTTCCAGCCCCTCTCCACCTCTCAAAGGCAACTTAAGTAAAGAAGGGTTTAATTTGGTCTCACAGTTTGAGGGTACAGTCCATTGTGGTGGGGTGTCACAACGGCAGAAATGTGAGGCAGCTGGTCACATGGCATCCACAGTCAGGAAGCAGAGAGATGGATGCTGATGCTTGGCTCGCTCTCTCCTTTTTATGCAGTCCTGGTTTCCAGCCATGAAATGACACCACACACATTCAGAGTGGGTCTTCCTATCTTGATTAACCCAATCTAGAAACTCCCTCACAGACAGGCCCTGATGTTCGTTTCCATGGTGACTCTCTGTCTCATCCATGTGACATCAAGATTAACCATCACACATATTGTGGTCGTTGTGAATAATAAATACCACAGTGAGCATGACCTAGCAAAAATAAGGAGACATGTGGGAAGGAGGAAACAATGTACTGTGGTGTTGAAGCTGAAGTCATAGAGCCTAGAAGTTTGGATTTTATGTTGTGCTATAAAACATTTCATCTCTCTATCTCAGACCCACCAGCCATAAAAGGGAAGCCTGTTCTAGAAAACCTCTGGGGTAACCATCTAAGCTTCAAACTATAGTGTCCAAATTTACTTCCTGATTCCCATGAAGCTGTAGGAAGACGGTACTTCAGTTGCAGATTCTGAAGACATTTTTTAAAGGTTGCAAAGACTGCATCACTGTTTCTGGGCATTTTAGTCTTTGCCTGTCATGGCAGCTCTGCTCACTTGACAAGTGTTTTCACTTTTCCAAAGCATAGCTACAGGTTCTCATTCTCACAGTGGTAGTGCTTCCATTAGGAGACCCGGGTTCCAGTCCACTTCCTTCTTGGCTGTCCACTCCATGCGGTGCCTTTGAGTAAGTCCCCAGGTCTTCTGGAACCTCTACCCCTCTCATCTCCCAAATGGAGAACATAGTAATTGTGTAAGTACTGCTCACAGCATTTTAGGTGCTAGCAGAAGCCTGATAATGGGTTGTCCTTGTTATTGTTGCTGTTACTAAGAATCATCTAATGCCTGGTATCTGTGTTTTCTATATGTCTACTTGATGAAGGCAGTCCGTGAACAGGTGTGCTCGTTATTTGTGCTCATATTTCACAGTATGATGGTCACAGCATTTATATAAAAGACTAGACTATCTTAAGAAAGGAAGCATTGAAAACTTCTGGCCATAACCCCCACATGTCAGGAAGAAGGCTTGAGTCTTCTTTCTGTCCTCAAGTGCCACGTTTCCCTGAATGAGTGGATGAAATGACCAAGGCACCTGAATCCCACCCATCAGTCCCACACCACATCTTACTCAGAGCCACACCCATCTTTTGCATTTATGTTTGCCCTCCCAGCCTGTCCCTTGTCCTGCTGCTTCATCCTTTTGTCAACTTCTGGTTGGCAAGAAGGCAATCATGGAAACGCTGTAGCTTCTCCACAGGTAGGAGTGAGTCACCTTCATTCTCTGGTGCTCAGACCTCAAGGCTTAGCCATAAACCAATTTCAGTTCAGTTACTAAATATTTATTAGGCTTTGACTCATCCCAGGCAATTGTGCTAAACCCTCCAGGGATATGAAAATGGAGTCTGGGTTTGATGAGCTTCTCTGATCTGATTCTGAACCAAGATCCTTATTTGCATCTTTTTTTTCCTTAAATTTAGTGGGAGATTGAATCGCTCAATCTCTTGCCTTGATACTGGACCACAAGGAAAGGTCAGTTTCCATGGATGGCTTGGTACTTAGAGGTTGGTTCTTACCCCTTAGGCATTACCACAAGGGCTGTATGGCCCTAAAGAGTCCTGTCATTGCAAATGATCAAGAACTTACCTTGCTTTGTAGTTCCTCAATAATGTGAACTTATTCTTCCTCGCATCCTGGAAAAGACAAATAATTTCTTTTAAACAGATGGCATGTGGAGCCATTGTTTAAATGTCATCTCTGCCACTGTTTATTGCCCTACTTAGTAAGGGAGATATTTGCATTTTGGATTCGCTTGAGTGCTGAGTATATGATGTGAGAGAGACGGGAAGTTTATTTGAGTGTTGTTTCCTAATAACCCCCCCACCCCAGAGCTGGGGAGATGGTTCAGTCTAAAACGCGCTTGCCACACAAGATAAGTGTCACTGGAACCCACATAGGAAATCCAGACATGGTGACAAAAGCTTATCTTTCCAATACTAGGGAGGTGGAGACAAGGGCACCTTAGTCTACTTGAGGAATTCCAGGCCAGTGAGAGACCTTGTCTCAAAAATCCAAGACTGATGGTGTATAAGGAATCACCCAAGGCTATCCTCTTGCCTCCACATAAACACAAAAATGCATGTGCACCTGAACAGACATGAATATGTGTATGCACGCATGTGTGCGCAAGCACACAGGCACACACACACACATACACACACACAAAAGAAAAAACACCTTGGCTATTACAGTTAGATGTGGTCTTGACAGATGATATAACTAAGACTTTTTTTGTTTTCTTTCTGGTGACAGCTGTGGTATGGCCCCCATAGACTTATGTTTTGAATGCTTGGCCCAGAAGGAGTGACGCTATTAGGAGGTGTGGCCTTGTTGGAGGAAGTGTGTCACTGTGGAGGTGGGCTTTGAGGTCTTATATACTCAAGTTACACCCACTGTAGAACACAGTCTCCTTCTTCTGCCTGCAAATCAAGATGTAGAACTCTCAGCTCCTCCAGCACCATGTCTGCCTGCACATTGACATGTCCCACCATGATAATAATGATCTAAACCTTTGAAAACTGTAAGCCACCCCCAATTAAATGTTTTCCTTTATAAGAGTTGCCATGGTCATGGTGTCTCTTCACATCAATAGAAACTTCAAGACAACTGCTAAACTATATGCACTATTTTTTCACCTTAATAAAATAATAGGATGAGTTGTTTTTAAAAGATTCCTTTTTTTTTGTATACATCTGCGCAGGAGTCAGTGCTTATGAATGTAGGTGCCCTTGAAGCCCAGAAGATGGGTTGCATCCCTTGGAGCTGGAGTTACAGGTGGTTGTGAGCCATTGGACATGGGTGCTGATAACTGAACTTGGGTCCTCTGCAAAAGCAGTATTCACCCTTAACCACTGAACCATGTCTCCGGTCCAGGATGGCTTTCTTTTTAAGGTTTCATTTTTATGTTTAATTATGTGTATACCGAGCCATCTCTGCAGTCCCAGCAGACTGGCTCTGCTTAATTCTTCACAGTGTTTTCCAGGATTATAATGAGATTTGCAGCAGTCTAGTTTAGTTTCCCAGTAGACTCTGTGACAAGGATTCAAGGTCAAGTAAATTATCAAGAAGTGCAGGAAAGAGCAATAGAGGACATCCAGCGAGGAAGAAAAGCAGCCAGTAAGAGGCATACTGTTACACCTGCTATCCCCACAATGAGCTATTTAATTTGCACCACTAGGTACAAAATGAAACGCATGTCCTCTTGTTCAAAAGTTATTAGAGGGCCAGTGAGATGGCTCAGGAGGTAGAAGGGCTTGCTGCAAAAACCTGACAATCCGAGTTCAATTCCTGGATCCTACCGTAGAAGAACACTGACCCACTAAATTGTCTTGTGACCTCCACACATGCCATGGCACATATACACCTATGTGCACAAAACATACTGTATATGCATGTTTAAACACACATAGTAATAAATACAAATAAAATCTTAAAGTTACTAAGAATTTTAATGGCTGGAGAGATGGTTCAGTTGGTAAAATGCTTGTCTTGCATGCGTGAGGACCTGAGTGCAATCCACAGAATCCACAGAAAACAATAATGGTGAAGAGGCGTGCTCTTATAATCCTAGAACTGGGGAAGCAGAGGAGGATCCCTGAGCTAACTGGCCATTCAGCCTAGCCTCCTTGGTAGAGAGACACTGTCAAAAAAAAAAAAAAAGATGAAAAGTGTCTGAGAAATGACAGTCAGAAGTTGTCCTCTGGCCTTTATACACACATCTACCTCTGAACACATAGACACACAGACAGACTTGTAAGATAGTAACAGTAGCAGACAGTGTGATAACACAAGTGTCATACATGTCATTGACCATGAATGTTGTATTAGGTGACAGCTTAGCCTGTGAGGAGGTCTGGAGTATAGAGCACAAGGTCTTAGCATTCTTCTTCCGAGGAGTCATCCCCACTTCCTTCCACTGTAGATACAGGGTGGTTTCTGTCAAAGAAGCCAGAGCAATGTGGTGTCTTGGGATGGGCTCAAGCAGTGGGGTCCAAGGAGAGTAGGCAGGTCACCATCAGTACCAAGTAGGCTACCAAATGCCAAGATATGGGTACACATCTACTTGTACCCAAAGCAGGGTCAGATGTCACTAACAGTGAGCCACAATTTAGTGGGCACCCCTGTAAAGTCCTGCAATGGCTAATCTCAGTGGCCAACTTAATGAGCTATCGAATGACCCAAGACACAGGTGTCTGGACTTGGCTGTGGGGGATGTCTTCATTACATTAATTGAGGTGGCAGTCCCACCCACTCTGGGTGGTGCAGTTTCTCTGGGCTGGAATCCTGAAGTGTGTGAATGGAGCAGTCACTGATTTCTGCTTCCTGGCTGTGAATGAGATGTGACCAGCTGCTTCCTGCTCCTGCTGCCTTAACGTCACAGCCATGACTGGCTATGACCTTGATCCATGATCCAGAATAGAATGTTTTCCCTTACATTGCTTTTGTGAGGAGGCAGCAAGAAAAGAAACTAAGACAGGTCCCGCCCAGGAAAATGCTCGCATCTGGTTTTTTCATTGGCTGCCTGCTTCTTAGTCAGCTCTCAGGACACCTGTCAGTTCTACATGTAGAAAGTCAAACATGAGTGTGAAAAAAAGAGCAGAGAGAGGCCATGATCTTGTGTTTCTAAATCACAGGTACATTTGTTTGCAAATGTTAGAACCACAGAGGACTAGTTTTTTTCCCTCATGAACACCATTTGTCTCCTCAGGAAACAGACCTAGGATTAATCTCAAGCTATGTCTACAAGATCTGAAACCTCTATCTCAGAAACATTCAGAAAGCAGTTTGAACGTTGTTTCATCCCTAAATCGTAGCAGTTTCTCATAGAGCTTGGGAAAGGGAGCTGGGGGGTAGTTTATGGTGACGTGTTCGCTGCACAGGAGACAGAACCTGAGTTGGATCCCTAGAACCATCTAAAAAGCCAGACATGGGGGTGTGCACACTAATGCCAGTGTGGGGCAGCAGAAACAGGTCAGATTCTGGGGGATCTAAGTAGTCAGCCAGCCTAGCTTACCTGCAAGTTCTAGTCCAAAGAGAGACCTAGTCTTAAAAAAAAAAAAAAAAAAAAAAAAAAAAAAAAAAAAGATGAATTATGCCTGAAGAATGACACCCAAGAGGTAGACCTCTGACCCACATGTACACTTGCATACAGATGTATAATCATATATGAATCATATATACAAACACCCACACACATATGCTAGGAGAGAGGTAATGTTAACAAGTTGCTGTGTGATGAGTATGTCCTGGATAATGTGCTTGCGTTCTTTGAGCTGGATGATGTTCCCATCCCATTTCCTCTCTTTTATCATTTATGTGAGTTCTCAACACCAGCCTCTTAATTACTGCCATGGTTTGGTTTATTTTATGGATTTTATGTGTCAACGTGAAAAAGTCATGAGGAACCCAGATGCATGTTCAGATGTTGTTCTAGGTACATCTGTGTGTGTTGGGCATGAAGGTAGCTTTTAGATTGGTAAGTGGGTAAAGCAGGTTACTCTCCCTAATGTATGCTTCATCCAAACAGTGGGAAACCTGAGTAGAAGCTGATATTCCCATCATCCCCAAGTGAGAGAAAATTGCTCCCGCCTGCCCTGACTTCAAGCTGAACCATTGTATTATTGCTTCTGTTAGGGTCAAGGCAAAGAATTAGCGTTTCTGGGGTCTTGAGCCTTCTGGTCTTTGGTTTGAAGCTGTGCATTAGTCATCCTGGTCTCTAGCTGGCTGGCTCACCCTGCAGCTTTTAAGACTTGTCAGGCTTTATAATCATGACAGACATATCTCTCTCTCTCTCTCTCTCTCTCTCTCTCTCTCTCACACACACACACACACACACACACACACACACACACACACACACGCACACACACACAGAGTACACACACACTTTGTTGGTTCTTTCTCTGGAGAATCTTGACTAACACAATTACACATAATTAGACATCAACAAGATAATTAGGATATCAGCTAGAGGAAGTTGAAACACTGTCAGCTGCCCAGGATTGTTCATCTAGGCGTAGGAAAACTGAGCTAATAGGCTGGACAGAGTTGAGGAGAGACTTCATGTGCCAGAGTTCAGCCCACATCATCACTGTGTAATCATCACTGTGTACTTGAAAGGTGGAGCAGGTGGTCCTGGTGACACCCAGTTATTAAAAGCATCTTCATTTGCTATCTAATTTCCTAAGATCAACAAAAGCAGACACTTTTACTTAAATAAGATCTGAACTCAAAATTCACCTTTTTGTTTTCTTTAAAAAATGTTCTTAGTGTGTATGGGAGGTGTATACACATGCCATGGCACATGTGTGGGTCAGAGGACAACCTCGGGTGCTTGGGTCCTTGTTTTCCATATCTAAGACGGGGTGCACCAGGCCACTCGCCCCATGAGTATCTGGGGGTTCCCCTGTCTCCATCTCCATCTCCTCATAGGAACTCAAGTGTCACAGACACACATCAAGCGTGCTCCAGGCCACTTGCCTCCATGTGCATCTACAGAGTCTTCTGTCTCTGTCTCCCTGTAGGGGCTCAAGTGTCACAGCCTCACACTAAACATCTGGCTTTTTCTGAAGGATCTGAACTCGGGTCCTTGTACTTATACAGTGAGTACTGTACCCACTAAGCCATTTTCCTAGCCCTAAAAGCTTCTTTTGATGTGTATAAACCATGAATGTCTCATGCTGGCACCTGCTCATTTCATCCCAAGGACCTGAGTTTAGGGAGAGTCTCAGTCCTAGAAAATCTCATGCCTACATACAACATGATTATTCATTCTGCAGAACTTGTGAGAAAGACTTTGTGTGTTAAAGTGAGATGATGGCTTCATCTGGCAATAACTGCTCCCACTGGTCTCCAAGGGAGTTGCTTGACATGATAGGGCACTGGCTTCTCAGAATTTTAGGCACAGTTGGCATGTGTGCAGTTTAAATATTATTGTCTTGCTCTTGAAGAAGACTGGACTACAAGGGAGTTCAGGCTAACACATTTCCTGGAGACTGGGAAAACAGCTAAATCTTTCAAGTGTTTTGCCTTGCTAGCATGAGGACTGACATTCAGTCCCCAGAACCCATGTAAAATAACTGAACGTGGTAGGACACCTGTTACCCCAGTGCTGGGGAAGGAAGGCAGGAAGACCCTTGGGGCTCACTGGCAAGCCAGCCTAGCTCTTTGGGGGAACTGGGGCTCCCGGCAGGGATAGACCCTGTCTGATGATACTAACAAAATGGTTTGTCCTTCATATGCACGTGTGCACATGTTTGCACACACATACACACACCAGTCCTCACACAAATATCATCCAATCAGTATATTATGAAGATCCCACAGTAAGTAGAGTTTCCTGCTGCGTTTAGCCCAGGTCATTTTCTTTGTGGGTGTTAGTTGGGTTGAATTCTAGAATAAAAGTGTCAGAAAGGACAGTCCACTGTGGATAGGATCAGAAACTCTCACTGTTTAACAATCCCTACATGAGAAAGCTAGGTGTCCATTTTGCTAATGGTGTGGGAAGCCTTGAATCCAGACAGCTGTTCAGCATGAGCATGTATGAAGGGAGCCTTGTAGTAGAAGCAGACAGAACAATAGTAAACAATAAACCATGCCTATTAGTGAGTTGTGTTCATAAGGGCAATAAACGCTGATGCAGGATGGCATTCTTTAGGCATTTGGTAGAGAAGCTAAGACAAAAACAGAGGGTGTGGACTGTGAGCCTCACAGAGTTGTCTCTGTCCCCGGCACAGTGGATCAGATCTAGCTACACAAACCTTTAGAGCTCCAGCCTGCTCCCTTCCTCTGAGGCACTGAGGACCCCACAGAGGAACCCTCTTGGCCTCTGCATCCCGCTCCTTCCTTCCTTCCTCTCCCCTTCCTCAGGCCTGTTTGGGGACAGAAGGGCTAGGTGCTCTAAGTGTGCCGTGACTCATCAGTTTACGGGGACTTTTCAACATTTCATTAACTTGGAGCTTTTGACTTCCTGCTTATTCCCAACCTTCAGGGATGCTGTTATCCTTTTCCTTTCCTCTTCCCAAGCAGTGCTGCTTATGGAGAGGATGTTGAGTTTGAACATTCCAGTGAAGGCTCAGCATCCCCTAGCTGCTGCTGCTTCCCATGCTCTTCCCCCACTTCTCCATCCTCCTTCTCCTCTTCCCTTCCTCCCCACTCCTCCTCCTTCTTCCCCTTCCTGTTCTCCCCCTCCAACCCCCATGGATCCTCTTTGTCTTAGTTACTTTTTCTGTTGCTGTGATAAAATTGCCCCAACAAAAGAGCAGCTCTCAAGGAGAAGACATTAATTTTGATTTACAGCTCTGGGGGATACAGTCATTCTTGATGGCGAAGATATGGTGGCTGAAGCAGGAAGGTGGCTGGTCACATTTCATCCACACTTAGGAAGCAGAAAGTAAACAGGAAGGTGGGGTGGGCTATGAATCCTCAAAGTCCAGCCCCATCATCTCACTAAGACATCCTTCCCAAACGGAACCTCCAGCCGGATACCCAGGGTTCAACCATGTGAGCCAATGCCCATTTCCCAATCAGTGAACAGCAAGGCCCTGTGTTACCGTCCCTTGCTTTTAACCTGCCTTCCTGTGGTAGCACACCCCTCCTTGTGCCCTTACTGCTGTTCTCCGGTGTGAAGGAACCAACAGTATCTCCTGCACGTCTTTCCGTGGCTGCGTGTCTCCATGCAGTCCTTTCCAAAGAAGCAGTTACACATTCTGTATTATTCAACCAGCAGTGACATCACTGTCACCCTCTTGGAAGGCCATGTTATGAAAGCAGCTGGGGATGGTATCAACACATATTCTTGATAACATCTTTCAATTTCTTATGTATTATCCTTGGATCAAAACGGTGCAGTTTCTCATCACATTTTCTGCCAAGTCTTGTTTATTTTTCCTAAACAAAGAAGAAAGCCAGAGAGGGGCAGAGAGAGTAAAATTCAAACTTCAAGGGCAGAATCCAAGATGCTAAACTCATTCCTGAGCCTTCCTGTCTTCCATATGTCAACACTGGCATTTTAGGGACCAAGACAATGTGCTAGAAACAGAACCGAACCTGAATTTGCTATTCAGAAACGATACCTCTGTTTCTGTTAGGACCGTGGCACTTATTAGTTAAGGGAGTCTGTGCCTCTACCTCTGTATCCTTGAGTCATGTACTTCCCCAACTTGGATGGCAATGTTGGGAAAAGTGAACTCATAGTGCCTCTCCTGCCCAGTTATCTTTAAAGGAGAAAAGCAATGCTACCTCTTCAACACTCTCTTGTGTGACCTTTCCTAGGGAGATGGGACTAAATGTCTGTTTCCCACAGATAGAGTTCCAAGGATCAGCCAAAGAAACAGTCTGCCACCACTCTAGCTTAATGACCTCTGAGGTTACTGAGGTCACATACAGGGGTATTAGGCTTCACTCATGGCTATCATAGGGTGTGTGTGGTTCATGGACCATGAGTTGGCATGAAGTCATTCCTTTAAGTGTGTAGTACAGTAAGTGTCAATAAATGCATTCAGATATGGAACTACTTCTGAAATCATGGTGCAGACTAGTATCACCCCAAAGTAAATGCTCATGTCCCTGAACAGCTAGACCTCCCCTTGGGGACATTCCAATGTGCTCCCTATCACCAGAGTGCCTCCTATGCTTGAACTTTATGAAAACATAACCATCCTGAGAGCATTGAGTCTTCTGGATGTGGCCTCTGAGTAAGTGTGACCCACAGAACCTTCTGGACTAGCATATCATCAGTGGGATTTTTGCTTATATAATTTTTTATATTCTGCTAATTAGAATTGTGTAGATACACCACAGTTCATCTCTTGGTTTATTACTTGATAGACAGTTCAGTTGTCTCCAAGGTAGATTATTCTGCAGAAAGCCTCCCTAAACATTTGTGCGGAAGTTTCCAGGTGATCGGAAGCATCATTTATTTATTTATTTATTTATTTATTTATTTATTTATTTATTTATTTATTTATTTATTTACCTATTTTTTGGTTTTTCAAGACAGGGTTTCTCTGTGTAGCTTTGCGCCTTTCCTGGAGCTCACTTGGTAGCCCAGGCTGGCCTCGAACTCACAGAGATCCACCTGGCTCTGCCTCCCGAGTGCTGGGATTAAAGGCATGTGCCACCAACGCTCGGCTGGAAGCATCATTTAATCTCAGGTCATAATGCTATTGCCTGGTTCTATGATAGATACTTAACTTTGTATGCACATGCCAAGATTTTCCAAAATGCATTTATGACTTTATATTCCCAGCAACACATGTGTCTTGTCCCACCTGTTTGCCATCATTTAGTATTTGTTCAGCTTTGCCATTTTAGTCTATCTATTGTGAAGTGGGGTTTTGTTTGTTTTGAGGTGGGTTTTTTATGTGTATATATGTATGTGTATGATTGTATGTGAGCATGGCATAAATGTATGTGATCTATGCATTTGTGTGTGCAAGTGTACATGCACCTGTGTGCACAGAGACCAGAGGAGGTCATCAGATATCCTCTCTAACTCTTCATATTATTCCCTTGAGGCAGGGTCTCTCATTTAACCTGGAGCAAGGTTGGCAGCCAGCATGCCTCAACATCTTCCTACTTCCACCCCCTCTATACACAGTGCTGAGGAAATAGATCTATGAGCAGCCAGTGCCAGCTCATTTGCATGGCATCTGTACTTGGGTCCTCCCACTCACACAGCAAGTGCCCTTACCCACTGGGCCATCTCTCCAGCCCTGGTGGTTTTAGCCTGCATGTGTCCTTTGATGCTGGTCATCATTCTCTGCATTTGTCACAGTTATATCCTCTTTGCTGACATAGGTCTTCAAAATTCCAGTTACATTGTGTGTTGTTTTGTGTCTTATTACTAAGCTAAGTTCTTTTTATTTGGGATTATAATCCCCCTTTATATATATTTTTGCTCCTCAGCCTGTCACTTGCCTTTTAACATTTATTTGTTTGTTTGTTTGTTTTGCCAGAAGAGAGTCATGTGCACCACAGCATGCATGTAGATATCATATATAACTATTATTATACATTATATATATATATATATATATATATATATATATATATGCATATAAACTTCTGGGTAGAAACTTGAAAGTTTTATTAATATTGTCAAATAGCTAGATCTTTTATGCTGACTTTTAAAATTAATTTTATTATTTGTTTTACATTTATAAGATTAATTTTCATTAATTATGTGTATGCATGTGTGTCTGTTTGAGAGTATGTGCCCATTAGTGCATGTATATGGTAGGAGGTATCAGATTCCTTAGAGCTACAGCTGGTAACCTACCTGTAGTGAGTGCTAAGAACTAAATCCAGGCCCTCTACAAAAACAGCAAACACTCTTAACTGCTGAGCCATCTTTTCATCATCCCCAATTTTTAAATGTGTTCATTTGGGGTGGGTAGGGCTAGTGTGTGTGTGTGTGTGTGTGTGTGTGTGTGTGTGTGTAAACATATATATATGAAATTGTTACATAAAATAAATATATATTTAAAAATTCTTAACTTGTTTGCATTTCTATTTTTTTCTTAACTTGTGTCTCCCATGCTCTTTAGCTTTCTGCATTCTTAAAAAAACAATATTTGAACATTTTTCATCACTTCTGTTGTGTCCTGTTATATTTTTGTGTTCATTCATGTCAAAATATTTTCTAATTTTCCCTTTGAATTGCAGGACATGTAGTGTTCTGTTTAATTTCGGAGAATTTGGACATTTTTCTAGGTATCATCTGTTACTCTCTGGTTTAATTCTACAATCATTGTAAAATATATTTTGTACAATTTCAATAAATCTTTAGTTTGCTGAGGCATCTTCTAATGATGGATATGATCTACCTCAATGAATCTTTATGTGAAAAGAATATAGATTCTGCATCTGGTGGGCAGACTGGTAGGTAGAAGGGTCTGAAAATGCTGCTTCCTGTCTGTCCTGATGGCCCGTGTCTCGTGCATGTGTTCTTTTGGCCTTTTCATTTCAGAGTTAGCTTTCTTCAGTGCTTCAGTGGGCTTCACTTCATACGTTTCAGAGTTCCAGCTGTCAGTATTCACTCCATGGATACCCAGGTCTGCTTGGTGGAAAATAATATCTCTATAACATGTCTTCATCTCTGGAAGCATTTTTTTCCGGGAGTTTATATGTTCTGATGGCTGCAGCTTTGTTTTATTAATTCTTGCATGTTTCTGTTATTTTAATTTGCATATATCTGTTCTCTATACACTGCATTTCTTTTATTCTTTTTTGGTTAGTTTGGGGGTTTGTTGAATCATTCATTCAATCAATCATTCATTTGGTGTTTTGAAGACCAGGTTTTACCATAGTAGCTCGGGCTGACCTTAAACTCACTATATAGAACAGTCTAGCCTTGAACTTCAAGTCCTGGCATGATAGGCATGCATCACTACATCTAGCTTAAAGTGGACTTTTTTATAGATAGTATAGAAGCCAGGTGTGGTGGCACACATACGTCTTTAATCCCAACACTTGGAGGCAAAGGTAGCTAGATCTGTTGTGAGTTCAAGGCCAGCCTGCTCTACACAGAGAGACCCTGTCTGAAAACAGACAGACAGACAACAACAAAACTAAAACTATGGATATATAAATGGGATTTGTTTTTTATTTAACCCAGTCTGAGCATCTTGGCCTGTTAATGTCTAAAACCTCACAAGAAGCTCACCGTGTCTTTCTACCTTCCCTGCTCTTTATTCTTTGTCCTACCTGTTCCCTATTTTCCACCTGACTATGGGGCTTCCTCAGCATTTCTTATATAAACGTGCTCTGGCAATGATTATATCAGCTTTTATTTGTCTAGAAATTATTTATTTTAACATTTTTGCCCCCATCGAACATTTTATTAATGAAATCATTTTTTCCATTTTCATGTATATCTTTGTGTGGTATTTATTTTTTTTTATTTTTTTTTTGCGTGTGTGTGTGTGTGTGTGTGTGTGTGTGTGTGTGTGTGTGTGTGTGTAGGTCTAAGGTTGTCAAGAATTATGCTTGGTTGCTCTTTTACCTTATTCATTAAGGTAGTATCTCTCAGTCAAACCAAGAGCTCACCAATTAATGGCTGGTTTTGTCAGCCAGCTTTCTCTGTGGGTCACCCATCTCCACCTTACAAGGTAGGAATCACAGGCAGGCCACCACACCCACCCCGTGTTTTCATGAGTTCTGGGGATGCAAACTCAGGTCCTCACACTGGTGGGACAAGTGTTTTAAACACTGAGCCAGTTCTCCAACCAGAAATTAATTTTGCAGCATTGTTGGGCTTTCTTCTGTTCTTCTCACCAGCCTAAAGACGGCAGTCCATCGTCTCCCGGCTTCCAGGTTACTAACAAGCAATCTGCTATCTGTCTTGGTTCTTCTGGAACCAAGACCTCTTGTCAGATGCTCTCATGATTTTACCTCAGATCTTCAAGCAGTTTGATCACAGTGTGACTTGTGTGATTTTTCTCTGTTTCGGCCTGGCTAGGATTCATTGAGTTTCTTGGATGCTGGGTTTTACGCTTATTTATTAAATTTGGTAACATCTGTGGTTATTTTTCATTTCTTTCCTCTGATTTCTTTGCTTCTATGGCTCCAGTAGAGCCTGTTTACTTACTTAGTGTTGACTCCTAGGTCACTGACACCGCTGTTTTCTGATTTTTTTTTCCTGCCTTTGTTTTCTGTGTTTTATTTTGAACCACTTATCTTCAAATTCACTGATGTTTCTTTCAACTGTATCCAGTGTCTCTGTTACTAATCCCATACAGTGTATTTCTCATTTTCACATAGCTCACATCCTAATGATTTCCATGTGGTTGTCTTTATTATTTTGATCCATCTTGATTGTGTGCAACTTTTACTTTGCATCTCCTTATAATTTTATAGTGTTAAAAATAACCATTTCAAGTTCTTGTGTATTAACTTCCTTACCTCTATCATTCCTTTTTCTATTCGTTCTGGTTTAATTCTCCCTTGGCTCTGAATCCCAATCACCTGCTCTTTTGTACACCTGGTGATTTTTAATTGGAACCCAGAGAATGTGAATTACACTTTATTGTATTTCTGTAGACTGTTGGACTTTGTTCTGGAGTACACTTTGCGTACTAGCATGTAAGTTTTATTTTTTCCAAGGCTTGCATTCAAGTTTTGTTATGACAGGTCTAAAGAGCTTTTATTCTGAGTACGATTTAATTTCACTCCTGAGGCTTGACCCTTCTTCGAATTCTGTGTTCCTCATACTGAAAGGCCTCACCTCTTCAGATGGTAGAAGCATCTTATTATGTTCTTGTGTGAGCTCCGGGAAGTATGCAACCTACTGCTTCACAGTAATTGTCTCAGTGATCTGAGCTTCACCTCACGCATGTGCTGCGCTCGGACAAGACTGTAGGGAAACCGCTGCTACCAGCTTTCCTCTCTAGTGCCTTGCTCTGCCAATCCTAGCTGCCAGGTCCCTTCTCCCTTAATGTCTGCATTATCTCTTCAATCTGACAAGACCTCCAGGCTCTGTATGAATTCTCTCTCAAAGTTCAGAAACCAAATCCAGGCAATTGTCTGAAGAAATTACAATCTCACCACAGTTTGATTCGGAGATCAAGTTCTGTGCAGCCTGCTGTCCAATTTATAAAGACAATAGTATAGCTTGTGTGTGTGTGTATGTGCATGTATGTGTGGGTATGTGAATGCGACAGTTGTATTCATGTATAGATGTTTATGGATATGTCTATGTATGTACATGTTTAGTCATATGTATATCCACGTGTGTATGTGTGCATATATATACTGTGTGTATGCTTGTATATATGTGTATATGTATGGGCTTGAGTATGAATGTGTATATGCATTGTGTGTGTGTGTGTGTGTGTGTGTGTGTGTGTGTGTATGTGTGTGTGTGAAATCATCAGTTAACATTTTTATTAGTTGCCGACTTAACAGGTCTAAATCTCTGCATGCCTCTTGATTTGTATGCTTCTTGCCAAATAAACTCTTTTAAATCCCTTCCCACAGCATCCCACCCCTAATTCATTTTCTTTCCTCTCTTCTCTCATGTGCTTTATCAAAGCAGATGCTATGCAGGCAGGTGAGATGGGAAGTAGAGGCAAATGTCTATGGGATGCATCAAGCTTGATATGGAGAGCAAGAGATTTAGAGAGGCAGAATTACGCATAATAGCCATCAGTGTCCATCAGATTCAACTAGATAACTGTTCACTTCTCACTTTGTTTTGTCAAGACAACTAGAGTGGAGAGAGGGAGGGAGAAGCGGGGAGAGAGAATATGAACTGAATGGAAACAAGGCTAACTTTTTAGGACAGCAATGTTGTACATTCACCAAGGAGAAACCACGATTTACTCGTGTGGGAATGTAATGAGTTTGTGCACAGTGTAGAATCAGTAAACATCATTAGTCTAGACCTTTAAAACATCTTCCAGCTTGAAAGTTGATTAAAAGAATGCACAGATACAGCTGTATTATAATCAGGTTGCTGGGCGGGGAAGCTAAGAAGAGATAAGGGGATAACAAGAAAAGGGGGGATAAATTGGCTTTTCTACAATTAGAAAAATGATGAACAAGGGCAGGGCTGGGACGAACCGTTGTGGTTCCACATCTGTACTGTACCTTAGAACGAATTCTACTGGGCACTGAGGAGATGGCTTTGTAGGTAAAGCACTTGCTTCCCAACCAGGAGGACCTGAGTTCAACTCCCCAGATCCCAGACAAAGCCAGATAGGGCAACACATATCTGTGATCCCAGCTCTTCTATAGCAAGATTGAAGGTAGAGACAGGAGAATTCCCAGAAGCTCTTAGGCCAGTTTGCCTGGCATATGTAGTATAAACAAGAGACCCCATCTCAAACAAGGTGAAAGTTGAGGGCTGACACCTGAGATGGTCCTCTGACCGCCACATGCATGTTGTATTACACACATGCATGCATGTGTGAGCGCGCACGCGCACACACACACACACACACACACACACTTTAGAAAACACTAATTTTGGCCGGGCAGTGGTGGCACACACCTTTAATCCCAGCACTCGGGAGGCAGAGCCAGGTGGATCTCTGTGAATTCGAGGCCAGCCTGGGCTACCAAGTGAGTTCCAGGAAAGGCGCAAAGCTACACAGAGAAACCCTGTCTCAAAACAACAACAACAAAAAAAAAACCACTAAATTTATTTAAGTTGATTTTTTTCAGTTAGGAAAAATGCCATGCTAGGAACGTCAAGATTTCTGCTCTGGGTGGGAAAGTGGAAGGGGTATGGTAGCCTGTATTTTATAGAGAGCTGAGGGAGCTTCATGCTGTTCTCTCACACATGAGAACTGTACACTCTAGTTGACAGTTCACTAAAGGAGAGATCTAGGCATCTAGGATCCAAGTCTGTTCATAGGTCAGTGACGGAGTACCACAAAAAAAAAAAAAAAAAGTCCATTAGCCTATACTTGACTACCCTGGTGAATATTGCATAGATGTATAGGCATTGTTTTCTAAGGGGTTGGGAGCTAACCTCAGTATTTTTCAGTCTGAAGGGATGATAGCCTAGAGTTCAATCTTTAATTTTCCAAGATCAAGAAATATCCAAGGGCTATAGAGTTGGTTTATTTGGTAAAATGTTTCCTGAGCTAGCATGAGGACTTGAGTTTGATCCTCATCAACCATGTAGACACTAGCCACCTCAGTACAAACCTGTAATCCCAACACTTGTGAGACAGAGTTAGGAAGGTCTTTGGAGTTTGCTAGGCAGCCAGTCTAACCAAATTGGCAAATTTCGGGGTTCAGTGAGAGATCTGTCTCAGAAAGTAAGGTGGAGAGAGAATGAGAAAGACATTCAGTGTGGATCTCCGGCCTCTTTGCCCACATGTACATACATACATGCAAATACCTCCATACATAAACACATACACACAAAAGAAACAGTAAAGTCAATAGAGATTCAGAGTTGTATAGCAAATCTGAGACTAGCCACCCACATAACTATATCAGAAGCCATTCATCAGTAGCAGAAAGGAATATGCCTTAAGGGAGTTTTTGCCTGAAGCTCTTATTATATATATAAATACAAGGAAGAGTTCTGAGTGCAAGGTCTACATGGCCATTGGGAACACATTTCTAACCTTTTTAAGTCTATATCCTTCCATGACATCCTACCACAATCATTTATGTGATGCTACTGCCCATGAATATCAGGTTTGGAGGGTATTGACCCAGCTTCAGGTGGTGCTTTTGGATGTTTGTTCAAAATAACGTTCCCTTCGACTTTACAAAGGGCTTTCATGCTCCACTTTTTTCCTTCAAAAATTTGTAATATAAATTGTTCGCTTTGAGTGTATGTATTAGCACACGCCTTGCACTGTATGTATTTTGAGGTCAGAAGACAACTTCGGGGGTCAGTTCTCTGCAGGCCAGATCTCTCTTGTTGTTTCTGCTGCTCTGTGTACCCCGGGGTAGTTGATCCCTGGGCTTCTGAGTGATCCTCCTGTCCCCATGCCCCATCTCACAGAAGGAATCTTGGAGTTATAGATGTGTGCTACTGTATGGGGCTTTTTGCGTGTCCCATGGATCAAATTCAGATCATCAGGCTTGTGCTAAGAGCACGTTGACTTGCTGAGCCTTCTTACTTCCTTCTTTTTAATGTTTAATTTCCTCTTAATGGTCGGCTTTTTTGCTTATGCTCGCTCCCTATACGGTAGTGAACCAAATTCCCAGCATCTGGTGTTTTTCATGCCAAAGAAAGCTCAAAGGATCACAAAACACATTCACATTCTCTTAAATGTTCTCCAAACCTCAGACGGCTTAAACCTGCTTGAACTTAGAGACTGGGGAGGATTTCCATGCATCTCAAGCCATCACATTGAATTTAACCTTCTAGAAGGTCGTTTTCATGCCACAGCCAGAAGTTACCAAATGACTGGAGATGAATCATCAGTTTAATCATTTTTTTTTTTTTGTATTGCCTGACAAAACTGTGAGGTAAACTTAAAACAGGTAACCTCCATTTAATAGATAGGGTTTTGGCAACTGGTTTGGATTTTTTTTTTTTTCTTAAGCTTATTTCAGCCAGGCAGATGAAGAGAGAGATGTGCAAATAAAGAAATCTGTGTCCCCATCTGTGGTTTAAGTTTTTTATTGCCAGCACCACACCATGTGGCTTAAAGATGTGTACAAACCTGGAGTTGGCATTTACCAAGACTTACGTACATGACCACTCAGGTTATAGGCAAGTTAGGAAAGCACACCAATTACTAGGATGTTCTGAGACTTGAGCACCCACAAACCACTCTTTTTGGCTGTTGACTTGTGATGGATTTTCATTGTGTATTTGGCGTGCCTGTGTACATGGAAAGTGAGAAATCAACCTTAACTGCCATTTCTCAAGTATTGCCCACCTTGTTTATTTAAAGAGGGTCCCTGACTGTTGTGCTGGGCTGGCTGCTCAGCAAACCTCAGGGTCCTCCACCTCCACGGCACCTGGTTTTCAGCCAAGAGTTTTATAGATACAGCAGAAGTTTTCATCGTGAAAAGAGAGAGATTTAAGTTTCATGTTTTCTGTTTTCCTGGGATCTCTGGGGGTTAAAGAGAGAAAATCATTAGTAATGTAATTCATTTGAATCCACAAGTGACTAGCTCCCTGCACTGAATCATAGCCTAGGCCTCCCTAGCGTGAGAGCCAAACTCTAACATGCTTCTCAGGCTTTGGAAATACAGATATCATCCTCAAAAGTTTTAGGTTCAAAAACTGAGGCGACAACTCAGTCTACAGTGTTCACCTCGTAATCATCAGGTCCGGGTGCAGTCTCCAGAACTGCTGTTTAAAAAGAAAAGCCAGACATAGTGGCACAGGCTTGTAATCCCAGCTCTGGGGAGACAGAGGTCTCTCTGTCTCTCCCTGGGGCTCGCTTGCTAGACAGCCTAGCTATTGTTGCAGTCTGGGCCAGTGAGAGACCCTGTCTCAAAGCCAGACCAAACCAACCAAACAAAAACAAGGGCGAAGACACCTAAGGAGCAACAGCCAAGGCTGTCCTCTGACAACCTGCACACACAAACACATTCACATCGAACATGTATATACACAGAACATACATATATGCGCATATCAAAAATGTTCTGATTTGGGAGTATTTCTGATTTTGAATTTTCAGAGAATCACCTAAAAGGTTAAGTGAATATTGAAAACAACTTGGAAGCAGTTTTGGTCCTAAACTATTTGGGTAAGGGATCTCAGGACGTGGTGACAGGTCACTGACTACAAATCATGTGAGCTAACCTTTAGTTGTTTGATGTAACATCCCAAGTCTATGCAAAAGGCAATGCCACGAACATCATTTGTTTGAGTTTTGTGAATAATGGTGAGGATACGTACTGGCTCCAAAATGGACCTCTCAAGAAAATGGCCCCTTCACTTTTATACACAAGACAGCTTACAGCCTACCATGGGTCCTTTGCTCCCTGTTCATCAGCTACTCCTTCATACTCCTGATGAGCTCATTCCCAAGGATATAGTTACCAAAAGACAATTGCTTAAGGTTTGTTCCATGGTTAAGAGCACTGGCTCTTCTTCCAGAGGACCCGGGTTCAATTCCCAGCACCCACGTGGCAGCTCACAACTGTCTGTAATTCCAGTTCCAAAGGACCCTACGTCATCACACAGACATCCACGCGGGCCAAGCACCAATGCGCATAAAGAATAAATCATTTGTTTTAAAGAACACATTAAAAAAAGATAAAATAGAGAGGTTGTTTAGTAAAATGTACCTAGCTGCTGTGGCGTCACCCTGGCTTCAAGGATGACAACTTGGTTTGCTTTGGATGGCCTGACTATATGGTGGTTAAGTGTCTGCAGGAGGCTTCTGTCCCCGCCTGCCTGAGGCTGCTAACGGAGACTTAGTGAGCACTGCTGCATCATCAGCTCCCTCCCAGACGGATGTAAAGAAATGAACTCTGATTATGAAAGTCAAACATCCCTTGATTTTTATTTTCTCAAAATCAGCAAAAAAAAAAAAAAAAAAAAAAAAAACACCAAGCAGGCCTGCAAATCCAGTCCTTCCAGACCCAAAGTCTATGGTTTCCTGTTTCATTCTTCTGAGTCTTCAGATTCACCTTGTTTATTGATTTGCGTGTATGTTTAGTGTGTGTGTGTGTGTGTGTGTGTGTGTGTGGTGCATGTACACATCAATGTGGTTTGTGAATGTGTGCATGTGGGTGTGTGTGAGCTTGCGTATGTGGAGACCAGAGGTGTCAGTGGATGTCTACCTCCGTTGCCTTCTACCTTATTTTTTGATAAAAGGTCTCTCCATGAGCCTGGAGCTCACCGGTTCGTCTAGCTGGCCAGTGAGCTCCAGGGGTCCTCCTGTCTCCACCCTCCCAGCTCTGTACCACCACACCGAGTTTTTCACCAAATTCAGATCTTCATGCTAACCCGGCAGGCACTACTGATGAGGTGTCTCCCCAGCCCCCAAGTGGGGATTTTGTGTGTCATACCTGAAGTTGACAGTTGAAGAAACCCCATGGGAAACATTTCTCACAACCTCCTCCTCCCCACCACCATCCCCGACAGGACCTCTGTTGACTGCCCCTGAGCTGCTGTTGACCTTTTCAGTAAGGTCACCTCCTTCGTCGCGCCCGAAGTCTGTGCCAGGTGAGACTCCTAAGCTGGATCACTTTAGAGAGGTCCTTTCAGAAATGCCCGTATCCGGTTCTGAGAAAGGGAAACACATCCATCCCTTTGCAAACCAGACATTCCCAGTGTGTTCACTGTGTCAGGAACAGAAGATTCTGAGTCCATTCCTTTGTCAGATTCCTCCGTGTCCGGCTGCTGACCAGCCTCAGTGCATCCCAGATGTGCCAAGATGAAGAGTGCCCACGTGACCAGTGTCCTGAGAAGTGGGATTTTTGTCAAGGACTCGTGTGGTTTTCGTTCTAACCTCAGCTTTGAAATGACTGGGCTGCCATGTCCTAAGTGGTCCCGAGAGACTCGTGGGGGTTGGTGGTGGTGACGACAGGTGTGAGAGCTTGCATTTGGAGACCAATAGGAGACAAATGGGGCAGTAGGAATAAGTGGGAGGGTCAGCCAAGGTCAGAGATGTAATTGGTGACCTTGGAGGACTGAAGCCTGCCGGTACATTGAATGACCCAACCCTTGAACTCATTAGCAAGGCACCTTTGGCAGCCACACTCACGAATACAGATATGAACTTGACATCTGTCTAGGGCAAGACCAAACCAACTCATTGGAGATTCCAAGCAAGCCTGGTCCTGTGAACTTTGTTCTGACTATAGCCATTTAATTATTTTATGAGTTCTTATAATTCTCTGAGAGGGGGAAATAACTGGCCTCAGAAGTACAGTATCCAACATTTTTTCAAGTTACAATATTTTTTTGTGAACTGCAGGAAACTAATAGTGCTTTAAAGAAACTACAGAAAGATGCATCAGCACTTTCAATACAATTCTGGCTGCCCAAGGTGGATGCATTCAGAAGGAATTTGCTTGAGGGTGAAACTCTGGCATCTGCCTGAGCCCTTATCCACAGCTCATTTCATAGGTTCTTAAAAATGACACCTTCACATCCTCCACAGTTGGCATCTGGGAATTTTAGAAATTAAAAAGAAAAAGTTGTTAATAGCAAATGGGTTTTGAGTCTGTCTGCACACATAGTCCTCAGAGAACTTAGGAATTCAAAGAGCCCCATTTACAGATTGTGGTATTGCAGTACTGTGTGCTGATGGGAAATGAAATAAGGGGGCAGACTCCAGAAAATTCCAGTCCTCGGAATGGCACTTACATAGAGTTCCATCACTCTTTTGTTTTGGACCCCAAATTTGTTCTGTTCTATCATCCACAATAGCTACAAGGTCTTTACTAGAGACCTAGCAGAAAGAGTCAGGCATAAGGGGTGGGGATCACTGAAAAGAAAATTAATAATGTCCCTTTGTTGTGTCTGTGTGTGTATGTGTGTAAGTGCACATATGTGCATAAACATGGGGAGACATGAGTTTGATTTCAGATAGATCCCTCAGTTTCTCTCTACTTTATCATCTTTTATTGTGTGTATGAGTGTTTTCCCTGCATGTATGTCTGTGAACCATGTGTGGCCTGGGGCCAGTAGATACCAGACAACAGTGTCACATCTCTTAGAACTGGAGTTACAGACAGTTGTGAGCTGCCATGTGATAGAATTGAACCTGGGTCCTCTGTAAAAGAAGCGAGTGCTCTTAACTACTGAGCTATCTCTCTAGCCCCTATCAATTTAAAAAAAAAATAACAAGGACTTTTACTAAACCTGGAGCTCACCAATTTGGCTCAGTTGGCTTACCAGCCAGCCTTGGGATCATAACATACTAAGACGCCGAGGATTGTTATATGGAAAGAAGGAATGTGGGGAAGGGAGAAGGGAAGGAAGGATGGACAGATGGACAGACTCCTGACAATGTCTTCTTATGCAGAGAACTCATCATCTCTCTCAGCAATCATAGAGTCTCCTTAACTGGAGAGAAAATAAAAATGGTGAATGTCTTAGTTACTGTTCTAACTAAGGCAACTTACAGAAGGAAGCATTTCATAGGTTGCTCACAGTTTCAGAGGGTGAGTCCATCCGTACGACCATCATAGTGGAGACCATGGCAGCAGGCAGCGTGGTGGGCATGGCGCTGGAGCAGGAACTGGGAGTTGACATCCTGATCCACAGGCAGCAAGCAGAGAGAGAGAGAGAGAGAGAGAGAGAGAGAGAGAGAGAGAGAGAGAGAGGAGAGAAAGAGAGAGAGAAAGAGAGAGAGAGGAGAGAGAGAGAGAGAGAGAGAGAGAGAGAGAGAGAGAGAGAGAGAGAGAGAAGGCATGATGGCAGGCTTTCGAAACCTCAGAGCCCACCCCCCAGTGACACACCTCCTCCAACATGGCCACACCTCCTAATCCTCCCTAACAGTCCACCAACTGGGAACCAAACATTCAAATATACGAGCCTATAGGGGCCATTCTCATTCAGACCACCACAGGAAATGATCTATAAGGAGAGTTGAAAGTAAAGCTGACCAGGTGGAGGCCCTGAAATGAGAAGGCTAGAATTCTACCCTTCTGATCTTAGGAGGGAAAATGACCTCTCAAAGCTCAGCCATAGGAGTCAGGGCCCCACAGCCCATAGCTGAACCAGATCCCATGGTGTATGGAGGCGGGGGACGGCACCACATTGAAGATGGGAGCTGTGCTGTGAAGTCCAGGTATCCTGTGAAGACGGAAGCCCCTCTTCATGCAGGAACTCTGCTTCTACATTAGCTACTTCGCTGTTGCTGTAATAAAGTATCATTACCAAGACAACTTGCAGGAGGAAGAGTTTATTTGGTCTCACAGTTCCAGGGAGATAAAAGTCCATCATGGTGACCATACAGAGCAGCAAGTGACAGGCATGGCAGCGGGAACAGAGAAGCTGAGAGCTCACATCTCAACCGTCAGAGGAGGAAGCAGAGAGAGTGACCTGGAAATGGGACAAGACAACTAACACTCAAAGCCACCTCCACGTTGTACTTTCTCCAACAAGGCTCCACCTCCCGGAGGTTCTGTAACCTCCCAAAATGGCACCACCTACTGAGAACCAAGTGTGGGGGTGCCTAAGCCTATGGAAGATACTTCTGAGTGAAGTCACCACAGCTTCCTAGTATTTCCAAAGAAGTACTAAAATTTCCAGGTCCTAGAGAATCCACCTTCTTTGTCTTTTTTCCCTCTGTATTAGAAAAGTTTCAGTGTGCCAGGTGGTGGTGGTGCACACCTTTAATCCCAGCACTCGGGAGGCCGAGCCAGGTGGATCTCTGTGAGTTCCAGGCCAGTCTGGGCTACAGAGCGAGTTCCAGGAAAGGCTCCAAAGCTACACAGAGAAACCCTGTCTCACAGAAACCAAAAATGAAAAAGAAAAGAAAAGTTTCAGTTTGCTGCTACTTACAACAAAGACGTTTAAGGAGGAGAGCGGGGTGATGGGCATATTGGAGTTTGCTACTAACTGATGATGAAGTGGGGTTGTATGCGGCACAGATAACGTTGTTTGCCTCTCGGGTCTGTCCTAATACGTCATCAGCACACTGAGCGTTTGACCCATGTTACCATTTATGATCCCGTCCCTTTTCTACCCTCAGTATGACAGGCGCCATTCTAAATTCCAGAGATTAGTCAAAGAGCAAACGTTAATACTTGGAGCAGCCTACAAGGAACTGTATCCTACTCTTGTGCAGAGACGTCCCCCCCCCCAACTCAGATGGCAGCCATACCACAAGCCACTGTGCCATAAAGCACTGGAGACATGGTAGCCAGTAAAAACAAAGATTATGCCATAGCCGTTCCACCCCCCTCCATGTCCAAACAGTGCTGAGTTGTATCTCCTACCCACTTCTAGACTTGCAAGGCCCCGTCAGATAACAAGGACATTTCATTCTGAAGTTTTTACCATATGAGCAGAAACTCTACATTACTACCAGATTTTGGAGGCTATCTCATTAGCTTTTATAAACCACATTTCCATCTTAGAAATTAAATAAGAAGTAATTTTTGACAGAAGTTTTCTACAAAAACATTTTCTGAAGATGAGATATAATGTACTGAATTTGTCATATGTGTGGTAAAAATTAGCTTAATTTGATTTAGAAAAATACTGGGCTGTCTGGAAGGAATGAAAAATCCAAAAGGTGGAACTAGGGAGATGTCTTAGTAAAATGCTTTACCATTCAAGCATGAGGACCTGAGTTTGATCCCCCAGAACCTATGGGAAAAGCCAGGAGTGGAAACAGCTGTAAACTAAACTGAGGAAGAGGAGCTCACTGGCTAGCTAGTCTAGCTGTATGGATGTGCCTCAAGTTCAGTGAGAGACCATGTCTCAAAAAGTAAAGTGAAGGGGGCTGGAGAGATGGCTCATCAGTAAAGAGCAAATGCTGCCCTTGCAGAGGGCTCGGCTTTGGCTTCCAGCACCTAGATGGCAGCTTACGACTCCAGTTCCCAGGAATCCATTGCCCTCTTCTGGCCTCCAGGGGTACTGCACTCATGGTGTGTGTACATACATTCAGGCAAAAACACTAATACACATAAATTAAAATATAAGGTGGAACATGATTGAGGAAGACACCAGACATTGACCTCTGGCCTTCACTTACACACACACACACACACACACACACACACACACACACACACACACACGAACACACACAAAGGGCTGTGATGAGTTTTGTCACTGCATAAAGTAGTAATTCAGAGTAGCCCTTCTTGAAAAGGTGTCTATCACACACGTATCACATGGTTATTGCTGCTCTGACCCCTAAGTGCATTTGGAATAACCTGTCCTCACTGTCCACTTCAGAGGCTGGGACTGAGTCAGCCACTGAGTGGTGATAATTCATGCAAGAGACATGCCATCCCCTTTGTCAGGACATCACCCGGGTCAGTTATGTGTGCTCATTACACACTTTATTTCCGTTATTAAACTTCACCTAATTGAAGCTGTAGGAGCCCCAGACTGAAATAACGATAATCAAAAATAATGGTTGGTCTCTAATGATGGTTCCTTTTTCTCTCGACACCCTAGAGAACTGTCTAGTGCATATGGGCGTGCAACTGTGGCCACCCGTAATGGGCCAACCTTCTTCTTACCTCCTTATGTGAAGGAGATACTTTCATATTCATCCATCTCACTGGATATTTAGTACACTGTTTTTCAAGTGTGTCGTTTTTCCTTTATGTTATTATCATCATCATCATGTGTGTGAATCCACACAGTGTTGGGGAGGGACATGTATGCCACAGTGGGCATGTGGAAGACAGAGAACAGGTCTATGGAGTGTTTTTCTCTCCTTCTACCTTTCCATGGGCACATACGGGTCACCAAGCTTCCAAGAGGAGTGTCTTTGCCAACTGAGCCGTCTTACCAGTCCTTTATGTAAATTCTTCTTCTAAGTACCTCCCTCTGGCTGCCTCCTTTCCTCCAGATCCTATCCAAAGAACAACTGTTGTTTTCCTATTTTCTGTCAGCCCGCTCTAATTTTTCCCTGTTTTTCTCTATGTTAGAATCAAACTGCCAGATGAGAACATTGGACAGTGGGATTGGAACCTTCCCTCTCCCAGACTCAGGAAACCGCTCAATGGGACGATACATATGCCAGCCGGGCTCCCCAGAGGACACCGAACCCCTCCCGCCTCTCCAGCCAGCCCCTTGCTTAGCTTCCTCTGCCAGAGCCCAAACCCTGGAACGTGAAGTGCCTTCCTCCACAGAGAGCCAGAACTCCTCTGAGTCCGCCATCATCCATTCCATATCGGACCCCAGCATGACGGCCAGAGGGATGCGTCCGCAGAGTCACCTTCCCAAGCCCACCTCCTCAGGTAAAGTGCCATCTACTTTCCAATGAAGTTGTTCCCACCTTAATAGCATGTTTGTTGATGAGCATGTAAAACTACCCAGCAGGAGACAAGTCACCCAGTGACCTCTGCCCCACTAAAATGCAGATTTATGGAAATCTCTGCGTACCCTCAACCAAAAAGTGGAACAACACACATGAGACCTTATCAGGGGCTGGAAAGATGGCTCAGTGGGTAAAGAGCTTACGTTAGCAAAACTCTAGTCCAATTCCTAGAACCCATGTGAAAAAACATGTCTGCAATCTCAGTGTTGAGAGTTAGAGAAAGACCAATCCCTGGGGCTTGCTGACCAGCAAGTCCAGACAAATCAGTAAACACCAAGTGAGAGATGCTATACAGGTGTCTGAAGAACAACACCCAAATTTTCTATCCATTCTCCACACAGCAGAGCACACACACACACACACACACACACACACACACACACACGTACACACTCATAAACATACACACATGTACTAATTAACAAAATGACATTATGAACTTATAGTATTATGTTAAGGGGTGGGCATTCATAAGAGGAAACAGCACACCAATAGACGGCTATGTAAATTGATGAAGAAACAAAAGCATGAAATATATATTCATGAGATTTATCTTTAAAAAAAACCTCCATGTAGGCCTTATTGAATATAGGGGTTGAAGTGACAGCTCAGCAGTTAAAGGTGTGTGCTGCTCTTGAAGAGGACCCGAGTTCAGTTCCCAGAACCTTCATTGGGCAGCTCACAACTGCCTATGACTCCAGCTCCGGAGGATCCAATACCCTCTGTGGCCCCTGAAGGTGCTGCACTCATGCACATGCCTGTACAGAGACACATCTACACACATGATTAAAAATAAAAGACATCTTTTAAAAAAGGATAAACTGAATATAGAAAAATTTAGCCCCAACACACTGATGTAAGTAGAATGTTGTGCGTCCTCTAAGCAGAAACTGTAAGTCTCCTGACATATTTCTATCTTATTACTGTACATTTACATGCTGCTAAACTATAAAGACGTAGTTTGATTGATCAGCAGCAGATTGTGTGTTGACTGAAGAGGAAAGTAACTTGCCTTCCCATCGAGACCTGGCTGCAATCAATGGAAAGACGCTTTTATGAGTAAAGACGAGGCCAAGCTAAGGGTCAAAGTGTTTCCATTGTCCCCTCGATTAAAAATATTTATTGCAGACCAGGATGATGCTCAATAATTCTTAACATGTGTGGTTGTGGCGCTGACAAGATGTGTATTAGCACATGAGCTAGAACTCTGAAACAATGCTTTTGTTTATGGCTAGAAGGTCGGAAAGGAGCCACATGTGAAGGTTATATTACAGGTTTCTGAGAACTTAGACAAGAAGGCTGTTAATTAAACATGTTTGAATGGATGTATCAGACTGTTCCTGTGACTAAATTCTTCACACAGAGACAGCAATGGCCAAGGGGCCTCATCAGGACTTGCGCTCCTTCCCAGCCAAGGTTACATTTTTAAAGGCCGTAATGCATATTATTTTTGAAATAAGTGCAGTGTTAATTAATGGCCCAGCCTCCAGAGCTTCAGGGGCGAAATCTTAGTTATAGATTATGTGCTCTATGCCTGAATAGTCGCATGTGTGACCTCAATTCGGCAGCGGGCTGCCGAGTAGACTCCATGATTAAACACTGTCATTATAACAAATTGAATAGAAACCACAAGCTTTGAATTGCTTCATAAGAAGGGGACAGGAAGGAGATTGTTCTGATCTTGCCACTTATATTCACTGCATCCAAATCCCAAGGGTTGTGTCTTAATTAAATTGTCACAAAGAGTTGTAAAAAGGTAGTATATGGGAGACAGTGAGGTGAGCAGACAGGAGGCCATCTTGGGGTCACCCACCCTGAAGTCTCCAGTCTATGACACCCACGGAAGCAGGGCTACTTTCTGATGCTTTCCTTGGTGACCATTTGTTAGGTGGAAAATTATGCCGTGCATAAGTTTCGGGAATGAAAAGGGAAGCGGGTTTCATTTCCTTCCTTCCCAACAGCCACTTCCTGTATGATTTACACAGTTGAACGTGGCCTTTCCTTAACCCCATTTCAAACATGGAAGCATCTGAACACATCTCACAGTGTTAATAAAAGTCTAATTGCCAAATTTTCTCAATCAAGCAAACTGCTATGGAGGACTGTGTGGCGTGTCCTATTGATAATTAGGGTGTTTTTTTTTAACTTATTTTTTAAAGTTTTCATACAAGTATATATATTGTGTGTTGTGCCTGATCTTTTTCAAACTCCCCCCCCCGTTCTTCTCTCTCCTACTGGTCCCCTTTGACCTCCTACATACTTTCCCTTTTTTTTTTTTTTTTTTTTTTTGGTTTTTCGAGACAGGGTTTCTCTGTGTAGCTTTGCGCCTTTCCTGGAACTCACTTGGTAGCCCATTCTATTTTTATGTCCTCTTAAATACATGATTTTTGTGTAGCTATATAAAATATGAGAGAAAACATACAGTATTTGTCTTTCTGAGATTGGCACAATTTGCTTAATATTTATTTCTGGTTGCATTGTTCTCCTGAAAATATTTCCATTCTTCTCATGTATGTTTTCATCGGATGTTCCATATCTATATCGATTTGTGTGTGTGTGTGTGTGTGTGTGTGTGTGTGTGTGTGTGTCCATCTATAGCTATAAATATATATGCCACAATAGGATGCTGACTTACAGAACACCTTCCTTGATCATTCTAAAAGAGAGTCATCATTAGGATCCTTCAGCTTCAACAACAAACACACGAGAAACATGCTCGTCTTCCCTAGCCATCAGAGAATTGTAAGTCAGAACACATTAAAATTCTATCCTACCACAGTTAGAATAAAGGTTATTAAGGAAACAAGTAGCAACAAATGCTGATGAGGATGTGGACCAAAGGGAAGCCTGATACACTGCTAGTGGGAATTTAAACAGTCCAGCTACTGTGCAAGTCAGTGTGGAGATCCCTCAAAAACTACTAAATCTTCCATATGACCCAGTTATATCACTCCTGGATATGTCTCCAAAGGACTCCGAAACAAGGCATCACAGAGACCCCTGTACATCTGTTCTCACTGCAGCACTAGTCACAAGGGCTAAGCTGTGGCACCAGCCTAGGTATCCATCAGCAGATTTGTATACACAGTGTGATTTGTATACACAGTGGAAATTGGTTCACTTGTGATGAACAAAGTCATGTCATTTGTGGCAAAATGCATACGACGGTAGATAAGCATACTAAGAGAATGACGCCCATCTCAGAAAGGCAAATATCATATGTTTCTTCTGACTTTTCTGTAGATACATAAAATTATGTGGGGGCGTATGCATGCGTGTGTGTGTGTGTGTGTGTGTGTGTGTGTGTGTGTGTGTGTGTGTGTGTTAAAAGTAAAAGTCAAACTGTGGAAGGGCACAAAGGGAACTAACAGGAGTGAGGGGAGGCTAGAAAAGGTGAGTCGGGGTGTGCAAGGAAGAATATGCTCAGCACATAATATATACATACACAAAGGTCTTATAAAAAAAACAGCAATGGAAAACAAGGATCCACTGCTCAATGATGTTTAGGAAAGGCTGAAAAATCAGATCTTTTCCATGGCAGTTCGTAAGGGATCTAGTATTAGTCCTCCAAAGTTCTCTTCTCATTGCTGTGATAAAACTAAAGCACTTAAGAGGGAAAGGGTTCATTTGGGTCCACAGTTCCAAGGAGATGGAGCCCGTCACAGTGGGAAGACAGAACAGACAGGAGGAGACGCAGTAGGAGCAAGAGGCTGGCTGGTCACATCGCATACACACTCAGAAAATAAAGAGAACCGGAAGGGGGTCCAGGCTATGAAGCCTCTCGGTCTCTTCCTCCTGACCCACTTCCTCTAGTGAAGCACAACCTTTTTAAAGGTTCCAGAACCTTCTGAAGCAGCATGGCCGGCTGGGACCAAGTACCCAGATGCATGAGCCTATGGGGACCATTTCACATTTAAACCTCAGCAGCCTCCAAGATGTGTTCATTATTTGATAAACAACATCGTTTGAAAGATAACCTTACTGTTTCCTTATGGTTTGCTTGCTGAACCCGTTTTAATGTGGAAAGTCTCAACCTGTTTTGAAAGACGTCAGATCCCAGGGCAATAAGCTTTAGGTCTCCTCTGTAGATACGTATACACAGTTATGCAAATATTTGGGCAATATAGACTCAAATGGGGAGCAGAATGTCAGGAGACGCAACTTTCCCTATATTCAGACCTTTATTTTAAATGACTCCCTCCTTTCCTGAATTTGTCAAAGGTCAATGAAAGTCTGTTTTTTATTTAACATGCCTTCCTTCATTTAGGAAAAAACAGTTTCCAAAAGCAGAATGAAGCAGAGTCAAAGACCCAGCCTGGCCCATCATTTGACTCTGCTGAGGATGCAGTGGCAAGTGGGCCCCTTTCAGGATGGAGAGGTGAAGATGCTACCACTGAGACCCAGGTGAGGGGGTACCATCTACCTGTCTGTCCTGATTGCAGAATCTGAGCTTCTTGAACCCTACAGAGATAGATTTGATTTTAAATCAAATCTTCACATGGGTTTACCAAGTCTGTATCAGTTACTTTCCTCATCTCTGTGATGAAATACTGGACAGAAATAATATAAGGGAGAATCGGTGCATTTCAGCTGAGTTTCAAGGGATTATGGTCCACGGTAGTAGGAGGGCAGCGTGGGTGGTTCCTTTCCAAGGCAGCAGAAGTTTACAGCTGGGACCTCTTCACCTGGTGGCAGCTGCAAGGAAGAGAGAGCTAGGCTGAAACCAGAGCTGGGCAGCATCTTCAAAGATCCACACGCACAGCAGCCCGGTGAACCACCTCCAGCATCCAGGCTCCACCAGGTTCTACCACTGAAACACTCCATAACCTCCTACAGTTTCTGTGACAAATACCCCAGACAAAAAGCAACTTTGAGAGGAAAGGGTTTCTTTGGCCTACATTTCCAGATCGTAGACCATTGTTGCAGGAAGTCAAGGCAGGAACTTAAAACGTTACCATATCTACAGTTAAGAGCAAAGAGAATAAAACCCTGGGTCCGGACTTCCTTGCATCTCCTCGCTTCCACTGTTCAGGAACCCCTGCCTAGGGAATGCTGCTCCCCACAATAAGCTCTTCTATCAAATTAACAATTAAGGCATTCTTCCACAGACATGCCCACAGGTGAGCTTGTTCTAAATAATTCTTCTCCTCATAGAGATTCTCTCCTCATGTAATCATATTTTCTGTCAAGTTCAGTTAAAATTAACCAGCTCACCCCTCAACACACCAACTGTAGGCATGGTCATGAGGGGTCCAGTCCACATCCAGTTCATAGCAACATAGAAACTTTTATCTATGGCTCAACTTCTACTCAGAATTAATATTAAACTGGAAGCTTATGCAGTCAGCAATTGGTTACTTCTTAAAGGCCATCTTCCATCTGGGGACAGAAAGAGAGTGATAAACCGGCAAGGACTGTTCTGTTCTTCTCACAGTTCTGTGCATTTGGACCATGTGACCTGCTTTTCTCATGACTTCTAAGAAGCAAGGAACAAAGCAATAGGATTCAGATCAATGAGAGATTCTTAGATGTTCCACAAACTGAATGCATGGGGCCATGATTCTCCACTGCATCATTAAGATGTTTCTGGCAACCCAGGGTGGATTCACAGAAAAGCAGACAGCAGACCACAGTGTGTTAAGAGTTCCTCTGTGAGGAAGTGCTGACTGACAGATCTCATGTAGCCCAGACCAGTCTTGAATTCATTCTGTAGTTTAGGATGACCCTGAGCTCTTTCACTTACTGCCTTCACCTCCTGAGGGCTGGGATTCCAGGCGTGCACCACCACACCTGGTTCATGTGGGACGGGGATGGAAGCCGGGCTCTGGGCACGCTAATCCAGCACTCTACCCGCTGAGCTACATCCCCAGCCCTGAATATACATGCTTCTAAATATTTTTTGGAGATTATAATTCATCATTTCCCCCCTCTCTTTCTTCCCTCCAAAACCTTTCCATGTACCTTCCCTTGCTCTTTCAAAGCATGGCTTCTTTTTCTGTCTTTAACTGCTGTTAAATATATGGTGTATGCATGTGTGTGTGTGTGTGTGTGTGTGTACACATAAATATTCCAAAATACATACTTATAAGTAACATTATACAGACTGAGCAGGTTATATTTTTGTGTTTAGGAATATACATATTTTTAAGTACTGAGAGAGAAGGATTTTTTTTTTTTCTATTGCCAATCCTGCTTCAAAAAGAAAGCTAGCCAGGGAGGTTGAACTTCACAAGCATGCTGTTCATAGTGGCACAAGCAACCAGCTGAGCCACATGCCCAGCCTGCCAGCTCGCTTCCTTGTATTATGTCAAATGCGACAAAACCTATCTGCCTCCCTGCTCATAAGGCACCAAGGCAAACACGCATCTTTTCTTCCAAAGTTGGTTTCTTTTGCTTGACGGAGAAATGTTAAGAGTCCACTTGTTAGCAGAGTCTGCCCACAGACGCAGGATTCCAGAGACTGAGTAGGTGGCCCAGTGGGTGAGGGAGCAGAGAGTCATTTTGTAGCTTTGTTTCCACGGAGCTACCCACTCTACTTTGCCAGCTGAGAAGAGAAAATATTCTTTCCCCACATGTGCAGACAGGGCCTCGGGCACTGAGGACTGCAGGCGCAGAGGAGGTAGGGAAGAGGGCGGACCAGAGCAGCTCCATGTAAGCCGAGGGAAGAAATGGAGAGGGACAGCAGGAGAGCCCCGCCTCTGGATGCAAAGACCAGAGGAAGGGAGTCTTAACTCTGCTGGAACCCCTGCATCTGGGTTACTTAAAAAGCAAATAATATGCTCTTGAACCACCAATAGCTGTGATAACTCGCAGCAAAAGATTGGGCATGTCAGTGTTCCATTGTGGAGGAAAGGACGTAGGTCACAGGGCCCCACCCCCGTCTGATGGTCTGTAGGAAGGTAATGGTTGTTGGAGAAAGGAGAAACATTTTCTTTTGTGGGCTAACCAATGGTAAGATGCTCATTCCAGTAACTAGCCCGCCACTAACACTCCTGTAGATAACCCCTCATCCACGTTCCTGCAAGCATCCCCTCAGCCCTGCATCTCTAAGTAACCCCTGACTCAGCCACATGCAAGAAACCCTAGTTAAAATCAACAGATGTGGGGGCAGATGCTAGTAGAGAGAGGACTCGTTGGGAAGAGGAAAGGGATCAGCAGGAGCGAGAGGGGGCTATAGAGGGTAATGGGGTTGAATGTGGTCAAAGTACATTATATACATGTATGAAATGGCCATGATGAAACCCATTATGTTAAGTAGTACATGCTAATCAAAGGAAGCAGAATATGCTGCTGGTGAGCTCCTGCCTCTTCCACATGGCCACCCCTCACCATCATCAGCTCTTCTGCCAGTCAACTCTCTGTTACTGCAACCAAATGACACAGAGCCAGCCAGACAGCCAGGCAGGGTGGCTCACACCTGTAATCCCAGCTACTCCAGAGGTCAGTGCTGAGGGGACCAAGAATAAGGGCACAGACCAAGCAACATAGTTAAGACTCCGTCTCAAAACTGGAGTTCTGGGGCTAAGACGTAACTCAGTAGTAGAGCACTAATACATTAGGGCTAAACATTTAACTCCAAGACCAAAGTCGTCATTATCATCAGCTTCCAAAGAAGAAAGGTCCAGTCCTTGATAAACTGCCTCTCTTGGTGTTGACTATGGAGAAGTGCATCCTGGCAGGAATCCTGGGATAGGGCAGGAGTGCTCACCTCATCTGAAAGGAAGGGAGGGAGATGGCTCCCTTGATCCTGATTCTTCAAGGCATGCCTCTAACGACTTTAAACCACCCTAGACACCACCTCTTGAATGTTTCCACCAGCTCCCAACAGCATCCAGTCGGTTACCAGGCCATTACCACATGGGCATTTGAGAGACAATCCATGTCCAAGTCATAGCACCAGCCCTGCCAGCTTAGGCCAAAAAAAAAATTAAATGAATAAATAAATAAATCCAAGCTGAATCTCCTTTGTTCTCTATAGAGAGCTGCCCTGCCTCCCAGGCTTTTCATCTCCAATAAATGCCATGCACCATCACTTTAGAAATTCCCACAGTGTCCTTGGCTCTTCATGGTCTCACCCCATTTTGGCTATTCCAAAGTCCTGCTAGCGTCCATCCCGCACATGTCTTAGCTCTGCCTCAGGTTCACCTCCTCCGCCCCTGACACAGCCTGAGTCCTCAGCTGGGTTATATGGCCCCATTGTCTCCCCATCTACCTGCCCTGGGCCCAGTCAGTTCCTTATCTACATTGCCACCAATGTACTCTCCTCCAAATGCAGTATGCCATGACATGATCCCTTTGCTTAAAGCTTTCCAGTGCATCTTCATGACTTACAAAATCCAGTCTCCCAGGAGACCTGACCTCCAAATTCATCAGTCTGCACATATTAAAATATATACACCTTGTTGTATGGCGATCATACCACAACGAAGTGAATTTTTACTTTCATTTTAAGTTTTCATGCATATATATTGGGATTAAATCACTAGCAATCCACAGAGTCAGCGTAATAATCAAGGGAATTTATTTGGGGGTTAACTCACAACCATGGGAGATTTATCACAGGGTCTGGGAAAGCTGAGCTATGTCCCCCACTGATCTGTTTGGTCCAAGATCTCAGCATCCAAAACACGAGGTAGCCAAGAGAGAACTGCATACATGCGTCCCAGGTCTTAATAAGGGTCCCCGGTGGCCACACCCCAGGGGCAGGTACGTCAAGGTCATAGACAGATGTAACAGCTACAGCTACCTCACTAGGGGTGGTGCTTCAGGGCATGGCTCAAACACACACACACACACACACACACACACACACACACGTATACATTTTATGTTGAGCATATGCCCCCCATACTTCCTTACTTACCCTTCCCTCCTCAGATTCGTGCCTTGTGTTCCCTAGATACTCTCACATCATGTATACATCCATGAGTTTATATTTCTGTATAAAACCTGAGAACTAAAACTAAGAGAAAATACATGATATTTGTCTTTCTAAGGAGAGCTTCATTTACCTAGTGTGATTATCTCTCTCATGATGCATCCATTTCCTTACAAATGTCGTAACGTCCTTCTTTTTTATGGCTAAGAAAATTTCCATCATGTGTGTAGACCACATTCCTCTTTTGTTGGACACCTAGATTGATTCCATAACTTAGCTATAGTGAGTCATATTACAGTAAACGCTGATGCCTGTGTACCTCTGTGCCATGCTGACGTGGAGACCTTCAGGTAAACACTCAGAAGTGCCATAGCTGGATCATGCTGTAGTTCCACTTTTCGGTGCTTTGGAAAAACCAAACAAACTGGCAAAGCCAGGTCCAGTTCCCCCTTTGCCCTGGGGCTTTGCCCGAGAAATGTGACTTGTTTTTTTTTTGAACCCTTGGTTTCCCTCTGGGAATGGTAGCAGGACACTCTAGCAAGGATACTTACATTTGCATAAAAATTGGCTCACCCGAGGCTCATGGACTAAGTATGTTCTCCCTGTTCCATTTCTATGGAAGATACTGTTTATTCCTCCTTGAATTCCTTCACTCTGTTAGTACAGCATGCAGTGGAATCCTTTGCATCCCAGTCCACAGACTCTGGCATTCCTGATGGTACTGGCAAGTGGACTGTGAAAGGCCAGTGGCTTCTTCTTCAGTTTTTCTCACTTGTTCCTCATGAGAACTTTATGAAAGAGATGTTTTGTCTTGATTTTATAGATGAAGAAATCAAGCACCCCTAACTTGACACTGACTGTTCAAGGTTCACCGAGCTGGATTCACTTACGGGAATCGCCAAGGGTTTGGGAGTCTGTGCCCCTTCCGGAAAAGGATAGTGTCATGTCTCAGAGAAAGACCTCGTGCAAGATCTGATATGCTATAAAAATCTGCTTATTGAGTAAATAAATGTCTGGCTCATGAACCATGTTCATTGATGTTGATTAATACTGATTTTAAGATACACTTTGTAATGACATTCTCAGTTAATTCTGGTAAAATAATACTTTTAGCTCCCGACTGTAGTCACTCAGATGGCCCCCTGGTCAGTGGGTCACAGAACAAAATGAATAGACTTGTACATAAGAGAGAGATTTGAGGGGAGGAGTTAGCAGTAGACAGGGTGGTAGGGACATGGGAGAGAGTGGATGTGAAGATGTTCACTGTGTTGTGTACATGTGTGAAATTGTCTAAGAATATAATTTTAAGATTAAAACGTATTTTTTACTAATCCCTTGAGAATTTTTACAATGTATTTTGATCATATTTATCCCAGACTCCTCCCAGATCCAGCACACCTCTTTACACACACACCCAATTTCCTGCTGTCTTTTTAAAAACTAACCCATTTCTTCAATGAGTGCCACCCATATACTCTTGAGTGTTAGGCCACCCACTGGAACATGGTTAATTGACCAGGAACTACACCCTTAAAGAAAACAAACTCTCTTCTCCAGAAGCCATCAACTGTCCATAGCTCCACAGTTAGGGGTAGAGGGTTCCCAAATCCTCTTCCACTCCATGCTAGCATGTCAACTGTCTTGATCTTTTGGAGGCAACCACTGCAAGTTAGTGTCCAGAAGCCATTGTTTTTGCTCCAAACCTCTCCAACCTCTGCCTCTTGCAATTACAGTGATTTGCCCTTTCTTCTATGGTGACTGACTAATTTTATGTGTATAAGTATCTTGCCTGCATGTATACCACATGCATGCAGTTGCCCACAGAGGCCAGAAGAGCATGTCAGATCCATTGTAACTTGAGTTGCAGGTACTAGGTACCAAGCCCAGATTCTCTGTAAAAGTAGCAAATGCTCTTAACCGCTAAGATCTCTCTCTCACCCCCATGTGTTGTTGGTTGTTTTTTACTCTTTGGGGGGCCCACCATCCAGCTCCAAGTTAATCACACATGGAGGCTTAGTCTTAATTATCAATGCCCAGCCTTAGCTCGGCTTGTTTCTTGCCAGCTTTTCTTAAATTATCCCATCTACCTTTTGCCTCTGGGCTTTCACCTTTTTCTATTTCTGTGTATCTTCCTTTCTTACTCCATTGCTGGTTGTGTGGCTGAGTGGCTGGTCCCTTGTGTCCTCCTTCTTCTCTCTCTTGCTCCTTCCTCTCCTCTTTTTTCTCCTATTTATTCTCTCTGCCTGCCAACCCCATCTATTTCTCTTTCTCTCCTCGCTACTGTCCTTTCAGCTCTTTATCAGACCATCATCTCTTCATCATATCTAGATAGGCAAAGTGTCACAGCTTTACAGAGTTAAACAAATGCAACATAAACAAAATAGCACACCTTAGAATAATATTCTACCACATCCATGAATCAATGTTAATTAAAAATTAGTATTTGTATGCATACATTAAAATTTTAAGTACCATTTTGGGAAAAATATCCAATCCAGTCCTTCTCTAACAAGGGCCCTAAAGTATACACTGGCTTTTTGCTCTTCCCCACACTACTGTTTGTTTTTTCATTTGTTTTTCACTTTCCTGTATTACACTAGATGCCCTGTGGTCAGGGGAAATGATTCAGTTGGTAAAGTGCTTGCCATGCAAGTATGAGGACCCAAGTTCAATACCCAGAACCCTTGTTTAAAAAAGCAAACAAAAACCTGACAGTTTAGTAGTCCAGAGCTGGAGAGGCAAAGACAGGCAGATCCCTCAGGATTACTGACTGGCCAGCCCAGCTTTCGGTGCATTCCAAGCCAATAAGAAACCCCATCTCTAAAGACAGGGTGGACAGCTCCAGGTTGACCTCTGGCTTACATGCTCTTGTGCACATGTACGTACATGCAAAAGCACCCTACACATGAACAAGCATCCACATGCACATACAAATCTTCAAATCAAACGCTACAGGAGTCTATAGATCACTACGATATGGGGCCCATTGAAGAGGACTCCCTGTTTCTCACAACCCATGTACACAAAATGCAGTGGTTAAGGGAAATAAGCAAAGCTTTTGGACTAGGTTCTCGCGGCCACCTGACGATGCTCACCTCGTCAAGCTCCAGTTTGCTGAATAAGAAGTGCGTTTTCTGCACTTCAAGGTAATTACAGCCAACAAATTACACAGAGCTGGGGCAGCTGAGTTAAAAACAATTGGTTTTGCAGTAATTAGAAAAACACAAGGAAATGATGACTGTAGGACAATATTGAAAGGGACACTGAGCGATGAGGGCCCTGGTTCCCAGTTCATTCTTCAGCTTGAATATTTAGAGATTCACAACTAATTATGCAGAGATGATGAATTTTAAAAAACCTGCCATCACGCCTTCCCAAGGCCAAAGGCTGCCTATTAATAGAGCTATCAGATTTTGCTGTATTATAGAGAATTCACACAAAGTTGCATCTATTTTAAAGTGCTCATCTGGGGCATCACTTAAAGATGACGAATCTGTGTAATGTGCAGAATCAGCATTTGGGTTAAACTAAAATCTAAACTCATTACAGTCACTCCAGATTTCCCCAGACAGATTCTGTTGTTTAAAATGGACACTAGAGCTACCTTAGTTCAGGGCATTGAACTCAGGTCCTGTGAAGGTGAAGACTGAAAGATCCCTGGAGCTCACTATCTCCCTCCATGTGCTAAGATTACAAGCATGCACCAGCACGCTGATGTTTCTAAAATTGTATTTTTTAAACTATGTGTTTGTGTATTTCTCTGTGGGGGTATGTACATGTTAGTGCAAGTGCTTCCAGAGGCTAGACACATTGAATACTCCTGGAACTGGAGTTACAGATAGTTGTAAGCCCCCAGATGTGGGTGCTGGGAATGAAACTTGGGTCCTATGGAAGAGCCGAGGACGCTCTGAACCCTCTCTCCAGCACACACTTCCACACTCACACCTCTATCTTAACTGCAGACTCTGAGGATTGAACTCGAATCTTCACGCTTACAAGGCAAGCTCTTTATCAATCACCATCCCCCATGCCCAGTTTGCTGCATTTTTGACAAGTCCACTCCAGCCCGGAGTGGAAGGGCAGGAGCGCTGACATGCAGGATTTTGTCACCTAGCGTGAAAGGAGGCTGACACATGTAAAGTACTGACTGCAACCAGCAGTCCGCTCTGAGTCCCTCAGCAGGACCAGCCTCTCCAGTTTCTCTGCATCTCCACTTAGGGACCTTCAGAAAACCAAATGCCTTCCAGTTGTTCACTTTGAATCCGTGGCTCTCTGAGGTTGGAGGCTTCCGGCGGCCCGAGGTGTCACATGCAATAATGAAACAAACAAAAGCAATCCAGCCAGCTTCCCAAAATCATGTGGTCAGGAACTAGCTATCAGAAAGAACCCACTGTGCCCTCAGACAGGCTGGAGAGGGGAAGCTGGGACATGACCTGCATTTAATTACTTGAGCAGCATGCACTTCGTAAGGCCCTTAAGAAAGCAAATGCAGTGATGGACAGAATGAGTTTACCCTCCTGTCCAAAGAGCAACATGCCGTAGCGAGGACATCACTCAATTAAATTGGACTGCAGGAGATGAAAGAGATGGAGGCCAAGCCTGGAAACCCTAATGAGACATTTGGAGGGAAGAGATGCAAACCCTCCAGAGTTTGTCCTCTTTGATGGACATTCTTGACCCCCTGTCATTACCATAGCATCCTCAGTGTTTTGCCCCTTGAGTTTTTATTGTGACTCAAAATATTTTTTTTTAGAAAAGCTTTTCAGTCCTTGATTGGTAGGAATTAGGTGTGTGGTGGGGTTGGGGGTGGGGTCCGAAGGTTTGTTTTACTTGGTGCTGTGACTCCTTGGCCACCAGGGCTGAAAGAAAACCAAACCATGAAGCTGAAACTAAAACAGAAAAAAGGATGTAAGATAGGCTGTGACTTTGTTTATACACAGTACATGCTCCCCTCCTGCTTCCTGTAAGAGGAACAGCATGAAGTGTGGCATGATAAGAGCTATAAGTGTTGCTTCTGGGAACCCCAATATTTATGCAATCCTGTCCATGTGACCAAGGATGACTTTTCTTATGCAGAGCTCCCTACCCCACATAATATATTGAGAGTTCATACCCAATCATCAAGCCACTGAGTTGTGCCCTGTGAGGGAAACAGTTGGCAATTTCTGGAGATATTTGAGTTGTCACTGCTCCAAGGGGCCAGGAGCTGTTGTCTGGAGCTGCTACAAGGCTGTAATGCATAGGATGGCTCCCAACAGCAAAAAGTAAATGGGCAGATGTCAGGAGTGACAAGCAACAGCCTAGAGTGGATTAACCTTTGGGCACAGGAAATGTTCACCAGGTCAGAGAACCTGTCAAATGTTTGAGTCAGAATATAACAGCAGCCACATTCTCCATGCCCCGCAGGGGCACTAAGGCCAGTTCCAGCTGCAAATCCAGCCATTACAATGTGCGTCCTTCAAAAGGGATTTTTAAAATTAAAATTTAAGTTGTGTGTGTGTGTGTGTGTGTGTGTGTGTGTGTGTGTGTGTAATATGTGTGTGCATGTTCCTCTGGGAACATAGCTGCTTGCATGCCATGGTGTGCTTGTGGAGGAGGCCATAGAAGTGTCAGTCCTCACCTCCTACCTTGTTTGAGACACGGTTTCTTGTCCTCGGATGCGTACACCAGGCTAGCTGGCCCGTGTTCTTTCAAGGGTTCCCGTGTCTCTGCCTCCCATCTTGTTGTAAGACTACTGGGTTTACAGATGTGCTCTGTCACATCTGACTTTTACTAGGATTCTTTGGATCTGTCCTGAAGTCCTCATACTTTTTAGGCAAGTGCTTTGCCTCCTAAGCCATCCCCTTGGCCTCCTGGGCCTTGCAGACGTGACTACTGACCAGTTTCTGGCGCCTTTGTCAGGAGTTAGGAGGAGGCTGAGCACAGACCGTCAGAGGCTGCGGCACACAAAATCTCTCATTAGTGTTGCAGTTCTGTCCCTCTTAGGGAACATGTGCCCCGAGGAGGCAGAAATCCTTCACAGACTTGAAAGTGACTCCAGGATGCTTAATCCTCACTGTGCTCGAGTGAGGCAGGTAAATTGCAATTAGATGGGAAAAGGAGTGAAAGAAAGAACCATTGTCAACAGGTGTTTAAGGTTCCTTTGGGAACACAGAATTTCATATTTGGCTTAAAAAGTACATAGTGACATTTGGAGAGAGTCCCTTGCCAGAAGTATTCCTACTGAATGGTTAAGACAAGAAAGATTAATAACAATCTAATGAAATCCTCAGGTAGATCTATACAAGACACTTCCTTGAAGAAGTGGAGCAATTAGAGTAAAGAATGAAGAAAGATCTTTCAAGAATTATTATAGTGTGCAAGAGGAGAAAAGCCACATTAAGCCTCTGAGGTACTGGCAGGGAGGTGTGTTAGTTACTTGTCTCATGGCCGTAACAAAATTCCTGATGAAGGAACTTAAAGAATGGAGGCTTTATTTTGGCATATAGTTCCAAGGGATGTAGACCATCATGGCGGAGAAGGCGTGACGGCAATAGTGTGAAGCGGCTGCTCACCTGGCATCCACAGACAGGAAAGAGAGGGAGATGAATGCCTGTATCAGCTCATTTTCTCCTTTTTGTTCAGTCCAGGACCCAGCCCATGGGATGGTGCCGTCCACATTCAAGGTGGATTTCCCCCACCTCCATTAATCTAATCTAGAAACTCCCCAGAGGTTTATCTCATAGATGATTCTAGATCCTGTCAATCAGTACTAGCCATCACAGACCAAGGCAGGTAGGTTCCTATCATTCTGTGTACCTTACTCTGAGACTTTAAGAATCTAGGAAGAAACTATATTCAAACATTCGCTCAGCCTGTCTGCCCTGCTTTAGGCCCAAACCTAGAAATACATACTTACTGTACACCAAAGCAGATTATCTTGGAGGAGAGGGATGGTTCCTTCCTAACCAGCAACCAGAAGTCTTGCCAAGAAAATTATCAACCATTATTCAAAGCCTCACACAATGGGATTCTTTCTAGAATTCTAAAATCCATAGCCCCAAAGCCATCTGGCTGTGTGCCAGAGATGCCCAGGTCTGGAAGGGATACCTGGTCTCTAGCCTTGGCTGTTCCAGCTGTTGGCTTCATGATCTTGGAAGGAAGATGCTGGCCTCTCTGAGCATGCTAGAACTCTGCTACATAACACCCATCTTGCCACCTTGCCAAGGCACATTTCAAATATGACAGTAGACTGTAGAATTTCACCCCACAGAGTGCTCACAAGGTGAGAATTATTCTTTAGCAAAAGAGCAAGAGAAGCTGGGTTGGGCGGTGCACACTTGTAATCACCACTGCTTGGAAGGGTGAGGTTCAAGCCCAGCATGGACTACCTAATGAGATTTTACCTCAAATTAAAAAGGGCTGAGATAGAGCTCAGTAACAGAACGCTTGCCTAGTATGCACAAAGCCCTGAGTTCAATCCCTAGCAGTGGGGAAAAAAAAGGAGGGAAGGAAAAATATGGAATAATTTAAAGTTTAGAATGTTCAAATAAGAGCACAGAGCACAGGGACTTTAAAATAATGTGTAAGCTGAATAATATAAAGCTGAAGCCCCAGAAAGGTAAGCCACCTCGTAAATTAGCCAGGGCTCTACAGTTTCATTAGGGGAAATATCTGTTGTTCAAATTCATTCTGAGGAAGAAAGAACTGATTTAAACGTCCCTGAAACAAGGCCAGCAGCATTCTCCTTCCTTCGTATTTACTCTGGCAATGAGTAGTAATATCCCATACCATCACTCAGCAGCACTGTGTGCTGACACCCCTGTATAGGGGTTGGAAATACTGTGAGGCTAAATCAGGGAGAGGGGAGTTCTTGTTCAATTAGAGCAGGGACTTTTATGATAAAGGGCTAAATCAACTCACTCTCTGAGGGATTTAATTAGAGAGGAAGACTTCCTTCCCATGGACTGAGCTGGCTCTGGACTGTGTGCACACAGAAAGGAGGTAGGGGATTGACTCCCAAATTCCCTACTGTCTTGCACTGTTTCAGAAGCCCCCACCTCAGAGGCATCATCTGAAGTGTTTCTTCGCTCCTACTTGACTTTTCCTTGCACCCCTCCTTTGTCTTGGTTTGTTCAGTCCTTCTCATGCTGTGATGCATCGCTTTGACTCTTTGCATTCTGTGGTATTCCTCCTGTGCCGGCTAGTTTATGTCAGCTTGACCCAAGCTGGAGTCGTTTTGGAAGAGGGAACCTCAGTTGGGAAAACCCTCCCACTAGATTGGCCTGTGGACAAGCCTGTACTATATTTTCTTGATTGGTGATTGATGTGAGAGGGCCCAGCTCACTGTGGGCACTGCCATCCCTGGCCTGTTGGTCTTGGATTCTATAAGAAAGCAGGTTGACCAATCCGTGAAGAGCAAGCCCATGAGCAGCACCCCTCTGTGGCTTCTGCTTCAGTTCCTGCCTCACTGACTTTCTTCTGTGATGGACTGTGGTGTGGAACTGTAAGCTGAAATAAACCCTTTCCTCCACAAGTTGCTTTTGGTCGTGGTGTTTATCATGACAAAGAAGCCCTAAGACCCCTCTCACGAGGTCCCTCTAAATATATTCTCGAGTGTGAATAGGATTCTTCAGAAGGCACGACTATAAGATCGGTTGTGTCTTTGTGGAAGACCTACAGGTATGCTCACATCGATTATTTCTCCCAGTGTCCCAGGAAGTGTTTGCAAGACATAAAAGGGCCTGAGAGCACCAGGGAGACAGCTGAGCAGATAAAGCACTTGCCATGTGTGCATGAGGACCCGAGTTTGGATCCCCTAAAAAAAAACGACATAAAGTTGGATGTAGTAGCATGCATCCATATTTCCAGTGCTCCCACAGATGGGAGACACATGGGAAAATTTCCAGAAACTCATGGGCCAGCTAGCCTGGCATACACAGTGGCAAAAATATAAGAGACTGTGCTCCTACAGGGTGGGTGATGAGGCCCAATGCCTCAGGCTGCACTTTTACTTCCAGATGGGTGCTGTGACACACACACACACACACACACACACACACACACACACACATACACACACACACACATACACACACACACACATACACACATACACACACACATACACACACACACACATACACACACACACATACACACACACACACATACACACACACACATACACACACACACACACAGACACATACACACACATACACATACACACACACACACATACACACACACACATACACACACACACACACACACAGACACATACACACACACATACACACACACACACATACACACACACACATACACACACACACACATACACACACACACATACACACACACACACACACAGACACATACACACACACACACACACACACATACACACATACACACACACACATACACACACACACACACACACACATACACACACACACACACACATACACACACACACACACATACACACACACACACATACACATACACACACACACACACATACACACACACACATACACACACACACACATACACACACACACATACACACACACACACACACACGAATGCACAACACAGGTCATCCAGGACCATTAAGAACTTGGTGATTGTGGAGTAGCCTTTGTGCACCTGTGATAAAATAGCCAATGTGAAAACCTTAAGGAAGAAAGTATTTAATTTGCTCATAGTTTTAGAGGTTTGGGTCCATGAAGGAGGTGAGGGTCAGGTAGATAGAGCAGCTCATATCATGATAGGCAGGAAGGAGAGTGGAACCCTAACAAGATATTGCCAGTAGACACGCCCCCCGCCCCCTGACTAGCTACCTCCAATCTGGTCCCATCTTGCCCAGTTCTCCCACTTCCTGGTACTCTGTTCCACTGAGTCAATCAGTGGAGTAAAGCTGTTATTGGCTCAGAGTCCTGATGATGTCGTCATCTCTGGAACCCCCTCCCAGGTGTGCACAGGTGGCCTGGATGCCTGTGTCTGTGAACCTGCTGGTGACGGTCACAGAGTTTTCACTTGCCTTGTTAGTCTTTGTCATTACAGTTTCCGTAAACTCTTCAGAGTCAGGGAGGGGTTTTCCTTCTTCTTATATCACACTGGGATTTCCACTTGCCTGTGACATCCTCATGTGGAGTTCATGTTTGTGCATGTTTCATTTTTATAATGTTCAAACATCAGTTAACTCTGACTGAAATCTCCCCTGTTCCCAAGTTAATGTATCAAGCTTCATAATTCTCCCAGGGTATTTGTACTTTGGGTTTTATCTTTATATATGAATGCGAAGTATTTTTTCTGTGTACGCATGTATATTATGTGTATGCTGTATGTTGTGTAAGAGCTGTAATTGTTGTATGAGTGTTTTGAGTTTTTGTGTGTCTGTTGCAAATGTTGTGTTGTTATGTATCTGTTGTGTTTCTATTATATGTATTTGTTGTATATGTTCTGTGTATATTAGTATGTGTTATGTGTGTGTTGTGTGCATGTTACATATATGTCTGTTATTTCTGTTGTTTCTGTGGTATCTATGTTGTGTATGTCTGTTGTATACCTGCTGTGTACATGCCGTGTGTTGTCTACAATGTGTCTATCGCATGTCTTATGTATGCTGTGGGTGTGTTGTCTGTGTATGTGCGATAACTGTAGAAGAAACACAAGGCCTCGTGCTTGCTGGGCAAGTGCTCTGCCACTGAGCTGCATCCCCAGCAGCTAGCTTTGCGGGTGTCTTAAATCATTTTCATATTAAAAAGATAAAGGGCAGAGCAATCAGTTGCTTTTATTGCCGAGTGTGAAAGAGGCCATTGCTAACCGGATAAGATGAATTTGTCTCCATTTCTTCATTGCTGTGATTAACTGGCTGGCCGGAAGCTCTCACCCCTGTCTGGAGTTTGCTACATCCGTCACTCACCATCAGGTGCGGTTAATTACAAATGCTTCTTAGGCACACAAGCAGGGAAAGGAGGCCTTTAGTTTGCACCGGCATCTTGAGGATGCATGGCTGTGCTGTCCCTCTGTCCCTGTGCAATTGCCTGTGGGGGACTTTCATTGCTGACTTGAAGACGCACAAGAAAAGGCAACGTGTGCAGGAGGAGGATTTAAGTGAAACCTCTGCCTGCCATGATTCTGTGTGTGCTTGGGGACGACCTCGGAGACTCCCGTGAATCATCACTCTTCTGGTTACAGTGACCTGACAAAGGCAGCTGAAGGAAGGAAGGACTTGGTTTGTCTGTTTGTCTGTTTGTTGTTTTTGGACTCACAGTTCCACAGGGACACAGTCCATCATGAGGAAGGCGTGGCCGAAAGCACAGGGACACAGTCCGTCATGAGGAAGGCGTGGCCGAAAGAGTAGGAGGCAGCTGTGTCCTCCACAGTCAGGAAGCAGAGAGTAACGAATACTGGGACTCAGCTCACTTTCTCCTTTTTGTTCACTCCAGCTCACCAGCCCATGGAATGGTGCCGCTCAGATTTAGGGCAGGCCTTCCAACCTCCATTAGCCTGATCTCCCTCACAGACATCCTCAGACATTTGTTTTCATAGACAGACTTTATCCCTTCTGGTTGACAGTCAAGATTAAGCCTCACAGACAAGAAGCTTTGGTGCTTTTGGGAGCAGGAAGGAAACAGCACGTAATGCAGCCCTGCCCACAGAGCTTACAGGCGAGTTACAGAGAAGACACAAGGGAATTTAAAGAGCTACCAGCGGCATATAAGGGCCCCAAAATATACAGACTCCTTTCCATCCATGCCTTATCATCTTGTCATATAACTTCATGATAGTCCATGACAAGATTATATTGTCCTACGTCAAGTAAGTACTTGGAGATGATCATTGCAAAAGGTCAGAACATCGACACAGGCTGAGGCCCCTCCTCTGGAATTCCATAGCATTTAAGTTTTCTGCTGATGGTGATGTGGCTATTATCTTCCTCTGACCATTCTGGTTGTCCCAGGAAGGATGATATTTCATATTAGATTCCAAGTACAGGACAAATGTTTATGGAATATTGGCTAAAAGGCTGTGTGGAGGATTGTCTGTGACCACTGATCCTTAAGAAAAAGGAATTAAGTAATCAGAGTTTCTTCCTGGAGGTAATTTCTTAGGTGAATCTTGAAGAATTAGGTTTGAGTAGATGGGAAAATGTAGTTTCTCGTTGGGGTGAGTGAATTGGGGGATAAAAGCGTGGTTGGAAGAGAGTAATGGCATGTACAGACAGTTAGAAGAACAGAAGTGGTTTTATGAGCGTGACTTAACGCTACAGCAGCACACCCACACTGTAAGCTGTGTAGGTCAATGTGTCAACTGTTGAGCAGAGAAGCAGCCAAGAACACAGACGTGTGCAGGCCTGGATTTGTACTCACTAATCCCAGAAGTCATCCTGAAATTTGAGTCTTTCTGGCAGCTATTGCTTAACACATTGAAAACTCAATTCTGTGTTTCTACTTCTCCCTACTTAGTGGCGTAGAACTTTTGTGTTGGAAGAGAACTTAAAAGTCCTGCCCTTCTTCTCATTGGAACATGTGTCCATGAGGACAGAGCCTTCTGTTGGGTGTCATAGTCTCGTAATTCCTTGTATTTGATGGGTATTTATTGGATGGATAGAGGGATCCATGCTTCCATGCATGTATAGGTGGATGGATGAATGGATGGATGGATGGATGGATGGATGGATGGATGGATGGATGGATGGATAAATGGGTGGGTGGGTGGATGGATGGATGGATGGATGGATGGATCAATTAATCCCACTTCTTTCCTTTTTCATCCTCAGCTTCACTTTACCTATTGACAGGTAACTGTGGGCCATGACATTTTACAGGTCAGTATACTCCATTGGAAGGAATTCTAATTAAAACTTGTGCTTTCTAATTAGCTTTATAATGCTATACCCAATGATGAGTAAAGAAAGGCAGACCTGCCTCCAACTCAGAGCTAGGGGAAATGGATTTATTTGGAATTTCCATAATATGGAAATATTTATGGATTATGGATAAGAACTACATTCAGCAAGTACTCGAGAAAACAAGAAGTCCTACATTCTCTTTGATATGTAACTTAGTAATTACTGACATGGTGAATTAATGAATTAATTAATTAATAATTAATTAATTAATTAACGAAGAATTAAAGAAATAGTCTTGAAATATGTCTGGAGGTTTTGGTGTCAACTTGAATTAGTGCCAGTCAGTGATATTCGTGAGTCACCTGTTCCTCAGATTCTCAACATTCAAATAGCAAAGACAGAAAATGCCGGTCATAACAAGACACTGTATACAACATGCCTTCTTTAAACTCATTTTTTAGGTTAGCATAGAATGTCTTCTTGAACTCTTCATACACAGGTGTCATTATCCTTTGTTCTCAGTCATTCCCCTGCTTCACCACTCTCCCCGTGCCTTCTCCCTCTTCCAGCTTGTCCCCTTTCCTCTCCAGTTCCGCTTTGCTACTACTTGTGTTCCACTTCCGGCTCTATGTCCACATCTCCCTAAAGATCCCTTTCCTCTCTCTCCTGTCTGCTTTCTAGTCTTATAAAATATAAACACACACATATAAATGTATGCGTGCATGTACACACACATATAAAATTTAAACTTAGGCTGTACCTGTGAGTGCATACATGCAGTATGTGTCTTTCTAGGTCTGACCTATTTCATTTAACTTAATTATTTCCCAGTTACATCCATTCCTCTGGAAATGTCATGATTTCATTTATCTCTACCCCTACATAAAATTCTGTTGTGTACATATACCGCATGGCTCTTGTCTACTCCCTTTCCTGACTATTGCAAACCACACAATGATGAACAGTGGGTGTGCAAGTGTCTCTGTGGTGTGTAACATGTATTTCCTAAAGGTAGGCTTGCAACACTGCCTCCTGTTATCGTTATAAATAGATTTGCTAAGAAAGGCTCCATGAAGTATAGTTCTTGTAGGATACAGTAGCCAAGATCTGAAAGGAAATCAATATGAACATTTTTTTCTCGTACCTAAAAGACAGTACCAGGAGATTTGGAGGGAAGGTTCACCTAGGTGGGACCTCGTGGTGCACCCTGATGTTGACTGAGAACTTCCCCATCATGCCTCTACCATTCATGAAGCATGAGGAAGGTCTTTTTTTTTTTTTTTTTTTTGTCAGATGCTGTATGGTGGTGCCTAGAAATGAGCCCAGTACACAGGGAACCAAAGGCATCAGTAAAAGGTGGAAATGAATAGCTCCCTCCATTCAATACTACGGCATGCTCAGAGCAAGGCATAACTGAACAACTATTTTTACTAACTTCTCAAAAGTGTATGGGGGGAGATCATCTAAAGAAATTGTCATTTCAGTACCATAAAATGTCTCTTTAGTTCCCCTTGGAGTGCAGAGTTCACTCACATAATACATTCAAATTGCAAATGTTATTCAGTATAATATCAGTTAGATCAGAAGGAGGAGGGGAATTATGGGCTAAAACACCTTAACTTCTGCATCTGTTGAAGAAGAAAAATCAAAATGAGTTCATTTCCTTGGTCCCAAAGCAGGATGCTATTTAGCCTGGGTAATACAGACGACTGTGTCAAATTATGGTTTTCCTTTTTCTGCACTCTCTAAGTCAGCTTCAGAGATGTGACACACTGCCTAGCTCTGAGTTTTATAAAAAGAAATTTCATCATGATTTTGGGGGTGGAGAGGAGTGCTCTGCCTCTGCAAGGCTTATACCTTGGGTCTGAGGAGTCACTGTTGAAAGGAAGGGTCCTGTGAGAGGAACAGGAACCCAGACTTCCCAAAGAAAGCTTTTCCTGTTGGCAGTGACCTGAAGTGCTGCTCACAGGCAGTCTGCCTTGTTGCTGGTTTTCAATCAGACATTTCCCATATTCCTCTACTTAGAATTATGCTCTCAGTTGTAACTTCTTGTTCTGGGTTTTAATCATCAGGTTAAGGGTCTTCTTTTCTTTTCTTCCTATTTTGTGGTGCTGCAATTGAACCCAGGAACTCATACACAAGCAATGAACTACAACTCCAATCAAGGAGCATTCATTTCATGTTCTCTCTGTCTCTCTGTGTCTCTCTCTGTCTCTCTCTGTCTCTCTGTGTCTCTCTCTCTGTCTCTGTGTGTATGTGTGTGTGTGTGTGTGTGTGTGTGTGTGTGTGTGTGTGTGCTGACACACATGCCATAGCAATCATATTGGGGTCAGGGGACAATCCTGTATGTTGGTCCTTGCTCTCCACTTCCTTTGGAAGTCCTTCTTTTCTTGTTTGATGCTGCATAGAGCAGACTGGCTGGCCTTTGAGCTTTTGTGGATTCTCCAGTCTCCACCTCCCTCCCCATAGTAGGGGTGCTGGGATTACAGACCACACCCCATGGCATCCAGCTATACATGGGTTTGGGAACTAAACTTGAGCTGTCTCCCCAGCCCCAGGAATTGTCTATTAATACCCATTAACAATAGAAGCTTTTTGAATCACGTGTTCATGTTGAATTTTGTCAAAAAGTATGTACTCATCTGTTGGGATAACGGTATGACTGTTGTTATTACCAGTGTAATAAAATAGAAGACATTTATACGTGTTAGGAACTGAACCAACCTGTATCCATAAGTTAATACAGTGTTGCTGTGAGTTATGGAGTCCCTATGGAATCTGCAGTTTCCTCTATTCTTTGTTCATACCATTTGTCTCTTTTAAGATTTTTACTTTTATTGTCTTTTAATTATGTGTATATGCATATGTCTCCTGTGGGTTTGTGCTCCGGAGTTCAGTGCCTGAGCAGTCTAGAAGAGGGTATTGCATTTCCTGGAGCTAGAGGTACAGGTGGTCATGACTTTAGGAACTTGGAACTTTCTTAAGCCAAATGCACAAAAAGCATTAAAATCTCCTGAAAATTAAGACTGTTTGCATAAAATTAGAAGCCCAAATATGAACAAGAGGTTGGCATTATATACAGGCAACAAGGATTAACACCATATATATTTGAATAAAGTATAGTATAATAATGTAATATAATTAATGTAATATAAGATTATATAACAATGTGTACATTAAGAAAGAAACAAAAATTTACTGTTTTTAACATTTTTTAACATTGTGTGTGTGTGTGTGTGTGTGTGTGTATGTGTGTGTGTATTTACACTCACACAGAACACATGAAGGTCAGAGAAGCTAATTCTCGGCTCTTACCATGTGGGTTCCAGGGGTCTAATTCAGCTTGTCACAGAGGTTGGCAGAAAGCCCCTTACCCACTGAGCCATTTGGCTGTTACTGTTTGTAAAGAAGAACTAGACATGAGAAAGCATGTGAAAGACTGGAAAATGAACACAGGTAGTGGAAGAAATGTCACATACATTAGTACTCAGGAAAGAATTATAAGGACAGCATTCATACACTGTTTATAACCATTTGACAAAAAATTAACAGTCTTCTAATATCTTGTGCTGGTGAGAACATAAATCAGAGAGTATCTTTTGTGTTTCTTTCATGAGTTTAAATTGTCAAAGCACCTTGGGAAAGACTTTGACCTTGTCTCATACAGATGATCACCTGTATTTCTTTATGCATTAACTCTACTCTTGGAAATGTGCCCTTGGGATGAATTAACCTGTAGATACCAGCAAAGCTGAACTATATCATTTTACAAATAAAAACATCCAGAAACCTCTAGAATGTTCACTGATAGGGTAATGAAAAAACAAACTGTGATGCATTCACCTAGCAAAATATTATTCAACAATAAAAAGGCTGGAAAGGAAATAAATGAGAGCATCGGAGTTTGTCTGCAGGCAACTTTGGTAATGAAGATGCATGACTAGAGATGAGAAGAACAGTGAGGTAAACATAAGCAATTCAAATACCTTAGCCCTTAGACTCAGTGATGGTTCCACAGTTGTTCATTATGTTAAGTAAATAACAGCATAATATGATAGTATAGTGCTTAGTTCATTGATAATGCAGCATGGACACTAGATCACGATCAGCCCGTTTGTGAGAATCTGAAAGCCAAGTTTGCAAAATCCCTATATTATATCATATGATATCACATCGTATCATATTATATTATATTGTATTATATATTGATGCCAAGAAAATCTGACCAGTAAAGAGTAGCATGGGGTTTGGTAAGTCACTCAGTGGTACAACACTTGCCTTGCGTGTTCAAGGCATTGGCTTCTCAGGCCCCAGCTCTGAAGTAGGGGGTAAAGTAGCTTGAATTGAGATTTCTACGATTCCAAAAAATTTCTAAATGTCACATTTCTTAGGCATTAATTATAAAAGTTTGTACTGCTCCTGATTTCTGTTCTTGTCTTACCTTCTTAGAGTCAAGAGTGTACTCTTCAGCTCTGTTAAGTGCCACATTCCTACTAATTACAAGGTTCTGTAATTGACGTTACCCAGAGAGACAGAAGTATTTCAGGATGGATGGGAGAATGGATGAGATAGGATGGGATGCATGGGCGTATGCTGCATGTATAAATGGATAGATGAGTAGAAGATGGGAAGGATGGCATTAGTGGATGGAATGGGATTGGTGGAATAATGAAGTAGATGGATGTATAGGGTAGATGAATAGATACATGCATGAATGAAAGGGTGGTGGAAATGGGATAATTGGAGGAATTGGTTCACGTGGTTATTGAAGCAGAGAAGACTAATGATTAGCCACCTGTGTATAGACTAGGACCAGGGAAGCCATTCTCATAGCTTGCCCATGTGTAAAGATCTCAGAACCAGGAAAATCTATGATTGTGAGGCTGAGGCCAAAGACCTCAGAACTTGGGGCTCACTGGTGCAGGTCTGTGTCCAAAATCTATGGGACCTAGAGTTCAAGAGCCATGTATGCTAGTAGGCTTCATATGCTTCTGAGACCAGAGCCACTATTAGGGCACCATTCCAAAGCAATGCAGTGCCTCTCATTTAATTCTCCTTTTTCTTATCTTCTTCCCCAGTAGCTTCGGTTTTATGTTACTTCCTTCTCCTCACTCAAGAGCCTTGCACTCTCTCCCTTTGCCAATTTATTTTTCAGTGTCCACTCAATCCCCAGTAAACAGTTGGGTAAATGTAGCCAGAACCAAAAGGCAAATCAGATGGAAACAGGCCCGACCAAAACACAGAGCAGATCGTACAGTCATGCCGTCTGGGGAGCCAGCCAATGTAGACAAAATATACAAGGAAGTGGCACAGAAGCCCAGAGCTGAATGGTGAGGGGCATAGGGCATTGTCTTAGTACTTTTCCTGGTGCTGTGATAAATACTGTACCAAAAGCAATTGAAGAAGAGAGGGGTTAATTATGGCTCACAGTTTGAAGTTCAGTCCATCATGGTGGGGAAAGCATAGCAGCAGGAGCTTGAGGCTGCAGGAGCTTGAGGCAGCAGGAGCTTGAGGCAGCAGGAGCTTGAGGCAGCAGGAGCTTGAGGCAGCAGGAGCTTGAGGCTGCAGGAGCTTGAGGCAGCAGGAACTTGAGGCTGCAGGAGCTTGAGGCAGCAGGAGCTTGAGGCAGCAGGAGCTTGAGGCAGCTGCTCACTTTGCCATCAGGAAGCAGCAAGTATTGAACGTTGGTGCTCAACTTCCTTCCTCAGCTTAAACAGCCTAGGTTCCAAGCAAGGAAATGGTGAAGGAAGCAAGGATCCCTCAAAACTGGGGTTACAGGCAATTGTGAACCTCCTAATGTGGGTGTTGGGAACCAAACCTGGATATAAGAGGAATAAGCACTCTTAACCCTCTGAGCTATCTCTCGAGCCCCAGCCTTGTCTATGTTAAGGCCAAACTCCTGGGTCCTTTTAGTTTCATCATTGGTTTTGCTTTCTCCTAGCATTTCCCATGTCAACGTGAACATTTCTCATTTCAGAATTCCATACCACCGGGAATTTGCATAGCAAGTTATAATTCAAACGTGACTAAACTTTTAAGTGTGGATCACGATTATTAAAGAATTCTCAAATTGGAGAAAAAGATGAAATCTGTCAAATGATACATTGCATAAGAACTGAGAATTAACCTTTGGAATAATATAGAGGTCATTAGAGATCATGGCAGGAGTCTCCTCTGTAGAAAGATGGGCATGTCCTTCCACTAATGCAGATTGACATCAGATTGGAGAGGCCTCAAGAGAGGAGACGGAGAAGGATTTGAGGAAGTAAGTGTGTAAATCTTTCAAGGACCTTCCTTTTACTCTAAAATGGTATAGACAAATGGGGTCACTTGAGAGAGCTTTGTTAAGGATAGAGAGAATCACCACACATTAAATGCTGATGGCAAAAATCCAAGAGAAAAAGGGAAATGTGGAGCTGTAAGCAGTCTGTCCTTAGGAATATGACATTCATCTACAGTGATAGGGGATGGGAGGAGTTATGGGAAGGTGCTTTTACATATAATGGGACTTTGTTCAACTCTCTTGACTTCTTGTTTTCCGAGGGAAATATAAAGAATAGTCCTCAGCTAAGAGTAACCATGAGTAAGCAGGTGTTTCAGTTTTGAAGAGAGGGGACATAGAAGGAGCTAGACAACTCTCACAGGATCTTGTGAATGAGAAGGGGGTTATGAGCATGGCTGTGTGTTTACCACATCCCAGTTCGGAACCCAAAGGAAAAGTGGGGAGGGTGTTGTTGGCCTTAACATGTTTCTGTTAAGTGGTACAACCAAAAAAGCAGCTGTGAAGTGGAGAACATTTAAAAGAAAATGATAGACTGAGGCTGTGGCTCAGTTGGTAGAGTGCTTGCCTAGCACACACAAAGTCCTGGGTTCTACACCCATGACTACATAAACTGGACATGGCAATACATGCCTATAATCCTAGCACTCAGAGGTGGAGGAGGGAGATCAGAAGTTCAAGGTCATCCTTGGCTACATAGCTAGTCTGGGCCAACCTGGACTACATGAGATCCTGTCTCAACAAAAAAAGAGAAGATTATAGTGATGAATCTGGAAGAATAATCTGAGTAAGAATGGAGGTAGGCATCATAACCAGGAAGGTGTAAGGAACCATGGGACAGAATCAGTGGAAGTATGATCTGATCTAAGGATTATGGGACAGAATGACCAGGGAGCCTGAGCAAGAAAACAAGCGCATGCTCGATGGAGAACAGTGCGTTTTTAATTGAGACTGTGGAGAAGTTGACTGTATTGTTGGTGTTAGTGTGCTGAAAACAAGATCCTGAGCTCAAAATACTATTAGGGGACTCAAACATAATGAATTTTTTAAAATACATAAATATAGGTATAGGGTCTTAATCACATAGCCTAGTCTATAGGATAAATATAGGCATAGGGTCTTAATCACATAGTCTAGTCCCCCTTGTTATATTTACTCTGCTGTCTCTAAAACCTGTCACAATATTTACACAGAATAAAGGCTCAATCAGTGTTTGAATGAATGAAGAATGAATGAATGAATGAATGAATAAATGAATGAATGAATAATAAAACTTGAGGGTTCAGTATCTAGCTATTTCCAATGATGGAGACAGAAAGCCCAACTTGTTCAGTTTAATGTCTGTATTCCTTAAAGGGAGCACTCTTCACTCACTGGAAATGAATGTGGTTTGGTCTAACAATGTCATTCAAGAGCAAATCTGGTGTAGCTAAGCAGTCATACTATTTTAGGGTCAAAAACAAACTGTGAGCTTAAAGTAATGAGTAAAATTATGAGATTGGGTCTGAAAATAAGTTCGAAAGAACAATTCCCAAAGTGAATTATAAAGCTAACTTTACATGTATTCCAAAGTTACTATAATGAAAAGAACTCTGTGTGTGCGCGTGTATACATGCGAAAAGTGCTCAAGGGACATCTGTGTCAACCTGCCCCCTACTCCAGGATCAGGAAACATCTCAGAAGAGGACAGAAATGATTCAGAGCCTGAGGATGGGGAGGAGTGCTGTGACAAGCTGTCCACAGGACATGATATGACTATAGCAGTCATGAGCTCGTAGTCACTATGGTTACCAGCACAAGATCAAGCCGGTTAATAACTCTAAGAGGCTCCCAAGGTCCCATCCCCAGCTGAGGCGCTATTGGCAGATGACAGCTTCTGGGGGAAGGAGAGTTAGTTTCCTTTGGCAGTGTGGGCACCAATAGGTCCATGCCCCAGGGAATGACGTCATACTCACATGAATACAGGCAGTGCTAATTCAACTCAGTAGGTTAAATAATAATAAATTATATACTTACAAATATGTATATATTATACTATACTATATTAAATATTGTATTATATACATATTTGACTACTGGAATACAACTATTTCAACTATTTATATTTATCATGTCATAGATAAGCTAGTACAGCAAATAACTTCATCCTCCACTGTTAACACATTCAGGACAATAAAAACTAAAATTTATTCTGTATCCAGATTCCTGCCCCATGGAAAGGAAGAGATGGCCTAGAAAGGCGCATGCCCTCTGTTTAAGTGGTGTGAACAGACTGAAGCCCATCCCACCCCATGCTGCCTGAGTCTCCAGACTGGGGATTCAGGATCTAGGCTCAGGGCAGGAGGCGTTGTATCCCTGGAGCTCTTCCACCCCGCTAAAGTGATTGGTGTATGGGTTCTTCAGTGCTTGTTTGTTTGTCTGTTTGGTGTGTGTGTGTGTGGGGGGGGGGGTGTTATTGTATGTGTGCATTTACCAAGAGGACAGCTTCACTGTACACCTCCCTTATCTTGAGGCCAGGTCTCTCACTGGCCTGGGGCTCACCAGTTTGATTATGTTGGCTGACCAGCAAACCCCAGGGATCCTCCCCTGTCTCTGACTCCCCCCTTTGGGGAGTGTATGCCACTGCATATGGCTATTTACATGGCTTCTGGGAACCCTCCTGCCTGTATGGCAGGCACTTTATTGGCTGAGCCATGGCCCCAGGCCAGTTGATGGTTTCTTAATCTTGTTTCCTCTACCCCCTTTTCCAGAGGCCAAGTGACAGCCTAAAATGCTTTATTACCCAGGAGGAGAGAGGACCAGCCAGTCATATCTAGGTTATTGGAAGCAGCTATATTGGTATCAGCCATCCCCCCACACCATCCTCATGAACACTGCCACAGTAAAGGTCAGAGGTCACTGCAGAGTGTGCTACCTTTACGAATTAGAGCTAGGCCACCAGTGACTAGCCATCCTCCATTGTGTGGAAACAGATTTATCCCCAGAGTAGAAAGAAGCATGCTTTCATTCCTTGGAGCTTTCTAAGTCTGTGTGGTAGGCTTAATTGAAGAACATGTGAGGCCATTTGTCCAAAAGCCTGATGGATGTCCCCATAGTGAATCACATCACCACAAAGAGAACAGTCATCCCTGTGTCATTTGCTATCAGGGATCCCTGATTCCTCTAACTCTGAAAAGGAAAATTTAGGTTGGATTCTGGATTTTCATCACTGTTTTCCCAGAGTCTCGAACCATCCTCTCACCATTTGAATCTTTCAGATTAAAGTGCTCTGAAGAGTCACATTATTCAAGGAACAAATAGGCAGAAGGAAGTGGCGTTTGCCCCAGGCACAGCAATGGATTTGTGACTCTCCCCCTGTCTCCTTGAGCACCCAACTGCATCCTGTTTCCTGAGTCAGAAGCCTGGAATGGTCTGGGTGCATGTGTCTGACATCCCCTTGGGGACTTGCTAGTACTTGGCCAGCATTTTTTATATGTAGATTCACCTCTGCTTCCTAAGATACTGTCAACACCACCAGGAGAAAGGCAGCTGGGGAAGCGTAAGCATAGGAGTTGCTACAGCAGCCAGTCAGCCTCAGAAACTTGCTGAGAACTTCTCTGGGTCCTCAGGGTTCTCATCTGAAAAAGGCAATTGGATTAGACCTGCAAGCCTTTTGTAAGCAATAAAAAAGTTATTCTGGGCAGGGTTGGGGGCAAGGAGGCTGATGAGATGGTTCAAGTGGATGAATGTGTTTGCTACCAAGTCTCATGACTTGAGTTTGATCCCCAGACCCACAGGAGAACTGACTCCTGGAAGTTGTCCTCTGACCTCCGCACACGCGCACACACACACACACACACACACACACACACACACACACGGGGGAGCAATAAAATTTCAAGTGTGAAAAAAAACATATCATTTTGATGGCTGGTCATTGTTTTATCACAGCCATGGAAAGCACACTAATACACCCACTTAAAGTATATTTTTACTTGAGGCATAATTTCTAGTGTAAGATTATTCCAGTTATTCATATATGATATATTATGTATTTCTTTATTCTACATTGTATTTAGAATAAGCATATTAAATGTGTACATATTAATATTGAAACGGTCTCATAGAGCTGAAGCTAGCCTCAGACTCACTGTGTAGTTGACGACTCCCTTGACTTTTGACTCCCCTGCATCCACCTGCTGAGTTCTGGGATGAAAGGCTTTCACTAACATACAGAGTTTTATTCCATACTAGGAATGGAACTGAGGGCTTCAGGCATGCTAGGCGAGCATTCTACCGTTTGATCTACATTCCCAGGTCCCCTATTTTTCTTTTTAAGAATAAGAAAAAGGGAGCCATGGAGGTACCTCAGCAGTAAAGACACTTACAGTTAAGCATGCTGACCTGTGTTTGATCCCCAGAACCCACAAGGTGGAAGGAAAAACTGATGTTTTTCTGTCCTCTGACTCCCACAATCACCCGTGTCACAGCCCCTCTCACCCACCAAATAAAATTAATTTACCTAATCATTGTTTTCTAAAAAAAAAACTTGGAAGAACAGCTTTCTGTGTTGAGTCATACCTTGTTATGTCTGCACTCACAAAGCAGAGGCAGGAGGATTGACTTAGTTCTACATCATCCTGGGCTTCAGATGAGTTCCAGGCCATCCACAGAAAGATAGAGAAACATTATCTTTAAGACAAACAAACAAAAAGATGAAAAAGTTAAAAATAAATGAAAAGAACAAATTTGGCCCCTTTTCATTATCATTTTTGTTTGCCACCACCCTGCTCCCTTCCCCAGCTTGAGCTATTGTTTTCAAGCAGAAAGAGATGAGCATGTGTGTAACATAGAGTTCTTCTGTAGCGGGCTCTAGCCAGCCGATCTTGACAAAACAGTTCCATAGACCTCAGTGACAGTCCACAGTTGTTTTTTTCTGCGGAACACATTAGCATGATCATGACTCCAGGTCAGGAGCCCCTGAGCTCTCCCAGTGCGCAGCTTGAAATATGGACCAAAAAAGGCACAGGATGACAGTTTACTCCTGAACCTTCAGCATCATGGCTCATGTTTTCCACTTTTTCACAAGCAAGCCGGAAACCAAACCCATGTAGCTCTGGTGAATCCCTTGAAATGAAGAGAAAGTGCAAGTTGGACAGGAAGAGAAGCTGTTCCTGGAATAGCTAATTTGAAAACCTGAAAGACACTCCCTCTGTCCCATTGACTTGCAAACAGCTATATATCTAGTTTTTTTTTTAATTATTTTACTCCCTAAAGGACTTCATGTCTTACATAAACAAAAAGTCATTTCTGAGTTTTCTGCAGTCTGGACAACAGATCATTTCCAAAAATGAGTGCTGTGAATGGAAGAAATTGTCTTTCCCAAGGAAGAGCCCCCAATTAGTTATCCTGTACCAAATGGTCAGCTCTGAAATCATATACATACAAGTAATATTATACGGACTGAGCAGGTTGTATTTGTATATTTAGGAATATATTATGTATCATATATTGCATATTTAGAAAAATATATGTATATATCTCAGAACAATTTTAATTATTTTTTTGTTTTTGTTTGGTTTCGTTTGGTTTGGTTTGGTTTTTCAAGACAGGGTTTCTCTGTGTAGCTTTGGAGCCTGTCCTGGATCTCGCTCTGTAGAGCAGGCTGGCCTCAAACTCACAGAGATCTGCCTGGTTCTGCCTCCCGAGTGCTGGGATTAAAGGTGTGTGCCACCACCGCCTGCCTATCAGAACAATTTTAATAAATGGCAGTGAACTTGAAAGAGAGAAAAGGAGGTGTGTAGCTAGAGTTTTCCTGCCTGGCCCACAGTCAGGACAAATCTCTCTCACCTACCAGTCCCACAGCCGCTCAGACCCAACCAAGTAAACACAGAGACTTATATTGGTTACAAACTGTATGGCCGTGGCAGGCTTCTTGCTAACTGTTCTTACAGCTTAAATTAATCCATTTCTATAAATCTATACCTTGCCACATGGCTCGTGGCTTACCGGCATCTTCACATGCTGCTTGTCATCATGGCGGCTGGCAGTGTCTCTGACCCAGCCTTCCACTTCCCAGCTTTATTCTCCTCCTTGTCCCGCCTATACTTCCTGCCTGCCACTGGCCAATCAGTGATTTATTTATTGACCAATCAGAGCAACACACTTGACATACAGAACATCCCACAGCAGAGGTGCAAGGAACGGGTTGGGAGGAGGAGCGAGGCATAATTCTTTTTTAACTTAAAAAAAACAACAATAAACTAAAAAAGACTCCAGAGAAGTAATACAGCCATTATAGAAATCAGCATAGAGGAGTCTCAAAAATTTTAAATATAACTATCATATGACCCAGCTATACCATTCCTGGGCAAATACCCAAAGGACTCCATATCCTACCACAGAGATACCTGTACACCATGTTCATTGCTGAACTATCACAAGGCAATGAAACAGAACCAGCCTAACTATGCATCCACTAGTAAGTGGAGAGTGAAAATGTGGTCCATATATTCAATGGGATTTTATTTAGCTGAAAGGAAAATCAAAGTATAAAATTTGAGAAAAAAAAAAATGGATGAATCTGAATATTAGAGTAACTCCAGACGCAGAGAGACAAATACTGCATGCTCTCTCTAATAGTCTAGGTTTCAGTGTGTGTGTGCATGTGTGTGTGTGCAAACACACACTACGGAACTAGAGAGGAGATGAGGGAGGACAGAGGAAAACAGGACACATGGGAAATTAAACTCCAAAGGCGTATACTGGGGAAGGGAAGGCACAATGGGGATGGGGGCAGCAGAGATGGGGAAGAATAGGAGAGGAGAAAAAGCAATCAGTCAAACCAAATTTTGTTTGAAAATGCCATAATGAAACCTAAAACTTTGTGTACTAATTGTCTTAGTTCGGGTTTCTATTGCTGTGAAGAGACACCATGACCACGGCAACTCTTATAAAGAAAACATTTACTTGGGGTGATTGGCTTACAGTTTCAGGGGTTCAGTCCATTATCATCATGACAGGGAGCATGGCAGCACACAGGCAGATGTGTTGCTGGAGCTCAGAGTGCTACATCTTGTAGGAAGTCGACTGACTGTCACACTGAGGGAAGCTTGATCAAAATGGGGGGCACATTCTGGCTGGATTAGAATCCTTGGCTCAAATCCAGCATTTTCCAATTCTTACTAGGTAGTTGAATCTGCATTTATTTTAAAGAAAAAAAAATAGAGACTAAAATCTTAATATGAGTCTTGGATCAAGTGTACATTTGCAAGAAAATACTGCTTTTACAGCTTCTCCATCACTCTTTGGAGTTGACCTAAACAAGCCAGTGGGCCAACACTAAAAAAAAAAAAAAAAAAACTTTCCATGTGATATTGCGTCCAGCTGTTTTCTGATCAACTAAATATAACTTCCTTTCTTTCTGATTACTTTTCCTTTTCAAATGAAGTCCTTTTTTTATTTTACAGAATTAATGAAATCATAATTTCAAATGACAGAGTTAAACCAAAGTGCTTTTTTCATCTTCAGGAATCCTGTTTTTAAGTTCACTAAACAAAAAAGCTCTGAAAGAAAAAAAAAAAAAAACCCAGAAGTTTGTTCTTTCTTCTTCCCATTACTTAAAAAATTAAACTCCTCGTGAGTCTATGATCATGGGGTTTTAGTGTTGCAAGGTCACCATGTTAAGGACAACACGTATTTTGTAGATAACCTGGGCTGTTTCCTAGGGGAGATTGTAATAAACTGCCAGACACTGGGAAACTTAAGGAAATAAAGGAGTTTCTTCCCATTTCTGGAGGTTAAAGATCTGAAAACAGAGCCTCAATGGGGGTTCAGCTTCTCTCCAAGCTTCTGCTGGTGGCTGGCAGTGCTTGGTATTCTACATGACTACAGACTCTGCCATCTCTGCCTGTCACTGTCATGACATGTCACTCACTCTGTGTGTGAGGCTCATTGTAGCGTTTTCCATATACATCCTGGTTCTTTGTGTCCTAGTCTTCTCCTCCAGTGACATCAACTGTTTGACTGAGGCCCCACCCTACTCTGGTGTGATCTGTCCTTTGTCTGTGTGTAGTGTGTGTGTGTGTGTGTGTGTGTGTGTGTGTGTGTGTGTTCATGCGTGTGTGCTTGTGTGTGTAAATGTCCATATGTAGATGTGTATGTATGTGCAGGTGCACAGGCACATGTGTGCACATAGATGGAGCAGCTAAGGGGTCACCATGGATGTCATACCTTGGATGCTATCCATTTTGGGATTTCTCCTAAATTTTGTTTTCATTTTTTAATTATCCTTTGAGAATTTAATACATATATACAACTATATACAACTTACTAGGATCATATCCACCCACGTATTTCCTCTCCCAAGCTCCCCTGATCTCCTAACACATTCCTCTCCCAACTTTGTCTTCTTTTTTTCCTTTTAATATCCACTGAGTCAGTTAGCGTTGCTTGTATGCGCCTAGGTGTGGGTTCTTGTCTGGAGTGTGGGTAACCTACTGGTGACCACACCTCCAAGGAAAAATGACCCTATTCCCTAGAGCCATCCACCTGCCAATGGCTGGCCCCTCAGCTCAGGGGAGAGCATCCCAGCTGGGATTTTCACTGGCTTGATCTGGTGTAGGACTTGTACCGCATCCATCTGTCTCTGCATCCTCGGGGCCAGGATTCTGAGCACCTATCACCACTCTTGGGTGTGTGTGTGTGTGTGTGTGGGTGTGTGTGTGTGTGTGTGTTTTCATGCGTGTGTGCTTGTGTGTGTAAATGTCCATATGTAGATGTGTATGTATGTGCAGGTGCACCTGTTTTAACCTGAGTGTTGTGTGATTTTTCCAAGGAGAGATGAGTAGACCTGTACTCACCCCAGATAGGGCACTGACACACCAAAGAAATAATTCTTCCAGAGTCTAACCTGGAAAAACAGTGACGATAGGGGTCACCATGTGCAGCTTTTCCGCATAGGTGCTTGGGATCTGACCGTGCGTCCTTATGCAAGGGCTTTATCATGAGCCATCTCTCTAGTCCTGCTGTGCCTTGGCTTATTAGAACATCTTGATTACACCTCTAATGAGCTTATTTCCAAATAAAGTCCAAGTGTGGGGGCCTGAAGTGTCTCTTTTGGGGGGACTTAATTCAATCTACAGAATCACCCAATGCCCAAAGCAGAAGATGCTAGGATAGAGAAATTAATAAGCCTTTGACTTCAGCGAGGAGAAATCAGCTTAGACCTGCTGGGTTCTTGGGAAGCTGGCACAATACATCCCTTAAACAAACAACTGCAGGTAGCTGTAATTTGTATCCAGAAGAAGCAGTTGTGGAAGCCTGGATAGCTCAGAGATATTTTTCTAGCTTACATAATCAAAACAAGCCAACCAAAGGCCTTTACCTACAAGTCATTTGGTCCCTATGACACACGCAGATTCCAAAGCTGTCGTCTCAGCTACTTTTCCTGCAGCTGTGATGTGATACCCTGAGAAAAGCACCTTGAGAGACAAAGGGTTCTTCAGGCTCATGGGTCAGGTTCATAGAGAAGTCAGGGCTGCGGGAGACTGGAGCAGTTGGTCACATCCACAGCCAGGAAGCTAAGAGAGATGAACGCATGCTCACCAGCACTCGCCTCCTAGTTCCGTTGTATGCAGCCCAGGGAGTGGTCCTGCCCTCAGTCAAGGTGGGTCTTCTTCATGTCGGTGAAGGTGATCAAGGTCACCCCCACAGGCTGCCTCTTGGGTGAGTCTAGACTCTGTCAGGGTGACAGCACTCCCCGTCACCGGACTATCTCCCAGTTAGAACAGGGGTACAAGGCGTGGTGCCCCAGAGGTGGCACTGGGAGCAATGAAATTGCAGGGAGGTAAATGGGAGACGGAGCATGCCCTTTGTGCACTTAGCCTGTGACAGAGCTAGCCAGCAACTCCCTGGTTTCCATCTTTAACCGTGTAGTGACTTAATTGGAACGATGTTTACATGTTTGCCTTTATTCTAACACTACAGCTAATTATTTCCCAGCACTGCTTGTTCTTCACAGTGTGATATAAGTCTCTCATTTATGATTCATTGATTCAAGACTATTTATGTGGTTCATGCTGTTTAATAGGTGTCATTCTGGGCATGGTAGATAGAGCAAATTAAAAAAAAAAAAAAAAGACGAAGTCCTTGCCTTATTTCAACTAGGAAGGAAATAAACAAAATAGAATACAGTCGGCCTCCATAAGCCCCGCATCCAAGGGTTCAACCAAGCCTGAATGGAAAATCCCAAAGTGCACCTGTACAGAACATATGAAGACACTCTAAGTCATTATTCCCTAAACAGTGCAGGATAACAGCTCCAGCATTTACAGTGTGGCACGTGTTAGGAGAACTCTGGAGCTCATTCACAGTAGACGGGAGGATTTAGACAGGAGGATTGTAACCATATAGGTGAATCATTTGAGCACCTAGGGGTTTGGACATCCCTCACAGTGTGTGGGGGAACCACTCCCTGTGGCTCCTGACAAATGACTATAAAATGTCAACTAATGATGTATGCTTTTATGTAAAGCATTTATTAGGTTGTGTGTGTGTGTGTGTGTGTGTGTGTGTGGTGTATAGATGTGTGACCACATGAGCACAGGCACCATGGAGGCACATGTGGAGGCCGGAGGACAGTTTCCTGTAGTTACGGTTTCTCTTTCTTCTTTGTGTGTTTCTGGGGATTGAATTCAGGTCATCATGCCTGATGACAAGAACCTTTCATCCCCGAGGCGTCTAGGCAACCCAGTGATGTACATTTTTAAATGGGGGAAACTGGGTACATGTGAAATAATGAGTCCGCTGCCTCCAGGGGGGGAGGACTCTCTGATGAGTGAATACTTGAACCAAAGTAGGATGTCGTGTTGTCATGGGCAGAGTACAGCAGGTACGATGACATGGTTGGTATGTCCCCAGGCCATTGTGGACAGAGCACATTGGTAGACGGGATGGAAGTCGGGGTGGAGAAGGATTCAGGAGCCAGTTATGTTAGGCCTGATTGGCAGTGAAAAGGCTCGAGGTTCCAGTCCCAGCAAAGGGAGCGGTGGGAGCAACTTGAACAGGGTACTGAGTGAATCAGTTTCCGGGGAGTGTAGTGGCTTCTGTGTGGAGAGCCGGCTTACAGGAAGTGAACATGGGACCACACCTGGGAGACCACTGAGAACATCCAGGAGAAAAATGATAGCAGCAGAAAGCAGACAGTAAAGAATGACTGGGCTTAGTTAGAGGTTTTTAAACTATTTTAGTATTGTGTGTGTGTGTGTGTGTGTGTGTGTGTGTGTGTGTGTGCGCGCGCACGCGCTCATGAACATGTCATATGGGGTTCAGAGAACAACTTGTAGATGTCAGTTCTCTCTTTCTACCATGTGTGTTCTGGCGAACACATGCAAATATTCAGGCTCAGCAGCACGCACCTTCACAGGCTCAGCATCTCACCAGCCCGAGATGATCGTGTGTTTGTAAAGCAGACTACGGAGAACTTGCTGTTGTTATTAGCCAAAGTCTAGGGTGCAAAATACCTCAGATCTTTACACTGATGGAATTTGATACAAGGTTTAGTTTCTTCAAAGAATGGACAGGCTGAAGTGCTGAATGGGAGGCAGTGGTGATCCAGAGTTCAGCAGAAGCAGGAATTCACAGCTCCTGTGAAAATGGAGAGACAATGGCAAAAATGTCATGAGGGGCCAAAGGCTGGACCACTCCATGGGAACCCAGCCCACCAGTAAGGTCCCCTGGGAACAGGTGGCAAGTGGGAGGGAAGCAAGCTGTCACGCTCAGTGTAGGACCAGGGCGGGAGGAAGTACTTCCTTCCTCCCCGCTTATGCCCTTGACTCTGATTGACTGAACATCCCCGAGAATCAGAAGAACACAGGAAATATAGCTATGGTGACGCAAGGAAAGCCTGGAAAGGAGAGTGATAGAACAAACAGGAGTTTATTAGAAATCGGAGAGACATGAAAAGTGACTGCAAGTCTCCATTCCTGAAACATCGGCACGCCTAGCTCACATTAGCTGTACACAGTAACATGGAGATATCTGTAATATCTGTACACACACACACACACACACACACACACACGAGATGGGGAAAGCCAAATAGCTTTCATCTCAATGCCAACACAATTCATAGACAGCAGTTGCCTGAATTGCTATATTAAGAAGGATTCTGAGGCTCTATCTATGAACATCCTGTGCTCACTATGACGTGGGAAGAGGAAGGGGCCACATCTGTGCCAGGTACTGCCAAGCAGGTGTCAGCCAAGCCCCTCACCTTGAGAGTGTCATGAAGGGAATCTCTTGTTTTCTTGAAGGTGGTGGTAGCACCTCACCCTGAGTCCCCTGTGGAAAGAAACAACCATGATTAAGCTGAAATTCCTGGAACACAGGTATTCTTCCTCCTTCTCGTCCCCCAGGAATTTAAAGAGATCATTTCCTAGATTCATTTCTTCCCAAAGGGTTTTCTTTTGTTTATGTGGGAGGAGTTGTTCGTGGGAAGGGAATACACGCATGTGTGTGCTGGTGCGCACGTGCATATGGAGGCCAAGGCAACCTCGCCTGCTTGCTCCCAGGTGCCCTCCACTTGGTATTCGAGACAGGGTCTCTCACTGGCCTGTAACTTCACCAAGTAGGCTTAGCTGGCAAGTCAGTGAGCCCCAGGGATCCGCCTGTCTCTGCCTCCCTGTTGCTGAGAATTCAAGCACTTGCCACTGTGCCCAGCTCTTACAGGGTTCTGGGGCTCTAACTCAGTCCTCAGGCTTGCGAGGCAAGTGACTGAGCCATCTCAACCCTGGGTTATGTTTTCTCCGTAATAAGTTGGACGTGAGGCAGCACACGAGCCCCTTGGTCCTTTGATCTTTCCACAGACTCTCCAGGCTGTGCGCGCCGCCATAGAAACGGACCTCTCCCCTGACACTGTCTTTGGAAGTTATCTAGAGTGGTTAGGCCTGTGCAGGTGAAGTATGGCACCACCCTGTGATTACAACCCCATGGACCCGCCGCCACAGAAACGGACCTCTCCCCTGACACTGTCTTTGGAAGTTATCTAGAGTGGTTAGGCCTGTGCAGGTGAAGTATGGCACCACCCTGTGATTACAACCCCATGGACCCACATGCCATTCTAGTGATTGTCCTGCATGCCCCAGGGTCCTTCCCGTATGGGGCCCAGCTAGATATCTGGTGGGTAGCATCCTTTAGGAATTCACCCAGAGAAGCAGGGGGGGTCAGGCCGAGGATCTTTTGTAGAGAGGAAATTTTTAAATCAAATCAAGTGGTTCTTCAAGGAGTCAAACCTTGGGGATTCCAAGGTGCACCTCCCCCAGAGGGATGTGACCCTGCTTGCAGCAGGTACCGTGGCCAAGCATGTTCCTAATCTCCCTGCTTATCTTTCCTCTGATTTTTATTGTGAGAACTCTTTTAATCCCCCCTAAATGGGAATTTGTAGGATTAACTTTAATATTCTGTCAAAGCCTCTGGTGCATGTTAATTATCAGTTTAACTAACTCAGAGCAATTTATGTGGTTATTACCTGAAGATAAAATATTTTACTTTTTTTTATTTTTAATCTCCAATAGAATAACAAGTTATTTTATTATTCAAATAGGACTCACTTCCTGCTGTGTTCAATACAATTTTTAATAAATATGTAAATTCTAAAATTAATTTACAGCATGCATTGGGAGGCATGATTTTGAGATGACAAAAAACTTGATGGATTGTAAAATTATCCCCCTCCCCTTAAAATCATCAGTCACTGAGAACAGAGTGTGCCGACCTCTTATAATCTTACAGCTTTTTCTTCATCTTATTTTGTTAGGGACTCACTTTAAATTGATTATAAAGTAGTATGTTTCTTGGACCATAATTCATTCACAGATTAATTAGATATTTTAGTGACTGTCCCACTGTGAGATGGCACAGCTGTCACTCCTGTTTTGTTGTTGAGGGTCTCGGGAGAGTAATCTTAATAGCTGTCTCCATGTGTCCCCATGTGACTGAGGTTGCCGGGCCTCACTGACCAAACTCTGGCCACATGAAGTAAGACGTCCTTTAAGATGTGTGTGTGTGTGTGTGAGAGAGAGAGAGAGAGAGAGAGACAGAGAGACAGACAGACAGACAGACAGATAGACAGACAGACAAACAGAAATGCACGTGTGTGCCCATGCATGCACATATAGAGACCAGGGGTCGGTCAACATTAGGTATCATCCCCTGTAACTTCCCACCTTATCTTTGGAGATAGCTTCTCTCACTGAACCCGGGGCTCCACATCAACTCAAGTCCCCATGATCTGCCAGTGTCCATCTCCCAGCAATAGAGTTACAGGTGACCTCCACCATATCCAGCCTTTTGCATGGTTACTGGGGATCCAGATGTGGTCCTCATATTTGCATGCAAACACCATACTCACTGAGCCATGTCTGTGGTCCCCCACTATGTTTCTTTTCTAATTGGTATACAGCGAGGTATCTTTATTGGCTGTGACCAGTAGACCAAAAACGTACACTGACATTCTTGTAGGTGGTGACTTGGTTTTTTTCCTTGCTTGAGATGAAATTTCTGTAGCTGCTCTCTAAAATCACCAAAAGGAAGAGAAACAAAAGTGTCCACGCGAGTGTGTTTGGACTCCCAACACACCTCTCTTTCCTTGTCCTTTCCCTGTGGATACAATTTTTCGGTCAATCTTATAATTTTTGGTAATCCTATTACAGCCCCTCTCCTTCCCTCTTTCTCTTTCTCTCTCTCTCTCTCTCTCTCTCTCTCTCTCTCTCTCTCTCTCTCTCTCTCTCCCTCCCTCCCTCCCTCCCTCCCTCCCTCCCTCCCTCCCTCTCTCTCTCTCTCTCTCTCTCTCTCTCTCTCTCTCTCTCTCTCTCTCCCTCCCTCTCTCTCTCTCTCTCTCTCTCTCTCTCTCTCTCTCTCTCTCTCTCTCTCTCTCGATGTGGGGGGGTGTTCTTGTGAAGTGAGAGGGCTTGTGTGTATATGCACAGAGATGCCGAGGCCAGAAGACAATGTCAGGTGTTGTAACTGAGTCACTGTCCCCTTATTTTGAGACAGTTCTCACTGGTTTGGAACGCTCTAGACAGTCTGGCCACCGAGCCCCCCGGGATGGGTCTGTGTCTGCCTCTTCAGGTCTAGAATCACAACCACACCGCCCCACCCTGCTTCATACGTGGCTGCTGTGTGTGGGACTGAGCTCCTCAGGCTCGCCTGACAAGCACTGTAATGACTGAGCTCTTATCTCCCCAGCGCTGCACCCCCAACACAAACTATGTCGGTAACTTCTTCAGAACAGATCTAAGGAAAATTAGTTTCCAAGTCAATTAAGAAAACTGGAGATATGTGTAGCAGGGAAATCAGGCCTGGAACCCAGCAAAGAGAACCACCGGCCTGCTCACATTTAAGTAGCTGGAAGTCTGGGTTTTCATGAAGCGGAGAATTAGGCAGTTATCTCCCTTTCACCCTCAAACCTATGTCAGTTTGGGCATGTGAAAAAGTTGCTACCTATTACATGAGTCGGCTTTTGCCATCGTGTGGTTCCCTGTGTCTTGGGACACAGCCTGGACCAGGGGCCTCTTCAGGTGAGGAAGTCATCACGTAGCATTCCATCCTGGACAAAAGCCTGCTGAGGACCCCAGGCCTTTCCACATTTCTCTTTAAGTCTTGTGTTTGTGTGTGATGCACATGTGGAAGCCAAAGGACAGCCTTAGGTGTCATGCCTCAGGGTGTCGTCCACCTTGTTGTTTTGACTGGCTGGCTGGCAAATCATCGCAGGGATCCCCCTGTCTCCTCCTCCCCAGCGCTAGCATGGTGAGTGCACATCACCACGTCAGGCACCTTCACATGGGGTCAGAGAACCAAACTCATATCTCTGTATTTGCAAAGCAACGCTTTATTGACTGAGCCATCCCTCCAACCCCATTGCTGTGTGGTCTGATCCCTACTCACTCTCAATGTGCCTTTTAATCACTATCCTTTCAGGGTTTGTGTCGTGGATTCTTTCAGGGAGCCTCGCTTACGGCAGTAGAGATGCTCCTTCAAAGTACATGCTAATCAAAGTTTTCTGAAAAACAAATTTTCTTTTCCAATTTACCTCTTGGGGAAGTAATTATGTCCATGCACAAGTCCTAAACAGAGGAAACCTGGATGTCTTCTGGATGGTGAGACACTAACTTCCCTGCAGGATATGAATAAATTTCCCACTGGAGAGGCCAGCATCTCGTTCTTGGAACCCAGTCACTTTCAAAGGCATGGAAAGGTGTTGCAGGGTGAAAGATACAGTTCTAGAGAAACACAAAGGACCAGGAAAACAAAGATTCTCTGACACATGTGGTCTGTGTGTCAGGCATGTGGTACAGGGGCATGAAGATACGTAATCACGCTACGTGGGTGATGGAGCCACATCAGCAAACATGGGCACTGTAACATTGTCTAGCTCTTCCCACAATGCCGCTCTGAGGAATGAAGGGAGAACATGCTGTCTCCTAAGCAGAAAATGATGAGATTTCCCAGTGCCTCTGTTAGGAGTGGGTGATGGTGATCCTGAGGGATAGAAGGTCATGTGGGTTTCCCAGTGCATTTACATGTGTGCACATGCATTCATATGTACATGCAGATTCTTCTGCATGCATACATATTTATCTGGGTGCTTGTGTATGGGAGTACACATGTGAATGTGCATTTTTTTATGTGCAGGCACATGTGCAGGTGTGTGTGTATGCATATAGAAGCCATAGGTAACCTCAGATGTCATTCTAGGACACTCCAACTTAGTTTTGAGACAGAGCCTATCACTGTTCTGGAACTCACCTATTAGGCTAGAATGGCTGGCCAGTGAGCCTCAGAGGTCACCTGTCTCTACCTCCTCTGCACTGGCCACCATACCTGGCTCCTTTTACATGGGTTCTGGGGGTCAAAGTCACGTCCTTATGTTTGTGTGGGAAGCACTTTTGTTGACTGAGACATCTCATCAACCTGGGGGAAACCTTTTAGAGAGAGTAAGATATGTAAACCTGAGCCTGCAGACTGCCTTGCTGGGCTCAAAATTCTGCCCATTGCTATCCCCAAATGGCTAGTTACAGAATATGCTTGATATCTATCTGCATGCTACTGACCTTCTGTCAAGATGTTGCTGAGCAGTCTTAATTTTATCTGCAAATCCTGGATCACTGGTGTCCTGATTGCTTTTCAGATTGCTCTTTGCCCCCTGTGATCCTTGCCCCTGATGCTTCTGGACGCTACATGGTTGAGCCCATCGATATTCTGAGCTTGTCTGGCAATTAGAGAATTTTCTGTTTTCCCCACTTCCTAGAGGACATTTCAGCTTCCAGTTGTCGTTTAGTTTTATCAAGGGGAAGATATTTATTATTATTATTATTATTATTATTATTATTATTATTATTATTATTATTAGTGGTAGATGCGCCACTTGATGTATGTATGTGGTTGCAAGTACCACAGCATGCATGTGACTTTAACTTTGCAGAGCTGGCTTTTTCCTTCTGCTTTTGCATGGCATGGGTTCTGGGTACTGAACTCCGGTCATCAGGTTCGCATGGCAAGTGTTTTTCCCCATCGTGTCAGACACTGGCCCTAGGATCTTGCATTTTTCCTGAAGTTACCGTCTATGTCTTCAGCTGCCCATAAACTGAACAGGACTCATGTACTAGAACCATAAAAGATGGACAGGTGTCTCTGGCCCCTGAGAAGCCAATCCCGTTCTCCTGTGTGCAGCCCCACAGTCAAATCCTGGGGAGTTGCTGTTTCCCCTGCGGGCCCCCACCTACCTCTCAAGAACCTTGCTTCCATGGGGAGGAAAATAGGAAGGACTCCCTTCTCCCTCCGCTGCCTGGGGAGGAGGGACTATGGCGTCAAGGGGTGTAGAGAGAGTTCATTATCAATCTTAGCTCCCAGACTTATAAATCAGAAGCATATTTGTCTAGATGGTGGGAGATGTCTTTAGCTGGAGCTCCCTTTCCTTTAGGTAATTTATGCATGAGCCAGGTGCTCTGCCTCCCCCCAACCCCCCGAAAACCATTCATTTCCCAATTACTTGGTGAAGGGCTTTGGTGTCTCCTTCAAGGTCCCTCCAAGCATTATTTCCTGTGGGTCTTGTGGAACGGAGTCACTGGACCCACAGCAGCACCTGAGTCTCTGCTTCATACAGAGCACACAGCTGCTCATCCACAGATGAACACATCGACACTCTCACAAACATTTTCCCTCTCTGCAGTTTTTTATTTTTTTATTTTTTTGGCCTGAGGCAGGGAAAGAGACCTTCTCATTATTTATCTTGAGCATTTGATAGGCCACCTTTGAGAAGGTCATTGTCTGCTATGGCAAAATAATCACGGGATTTCCAGGCAAGATGGCAAGAGAAAAAAATGATTCATTATTTCAAGAATTATTTTGCCTTCAGTCTCTGAAATGGATGGAGGCTTCTAACAATATGTGAGCAAGAGAGCAAGGCTTAACTTATTACATGAAAGGTTGCACTTTAAAGAGAAAAGAAGTTCAAACATTTCATATTTAGCTCCACTGTAATGTAACAAGGGTCAAGGCAGTCCGCCGGGTACCACCATGAGCCTTTGGATAATATAGTACGTCTCCCTGAATAGGAGGAAACTCACTGTGCTCCATTTCTCCTCATTTGCCTGCACAGATGAGACCTGAGGAAAGTCTCCAGGCTCTGTTCAAACAGCAGCATTTCCTCTGGTCCCTTTGGGATGTGGGACTAGATAGTCCATTTTACAGGATCACCCTGTCTGCCCAGCACTGTCTCCCCTGCCACATATAACCATATATCTCAGTTTCTTTGCCCGATGCTGTGATGAAACACTCTGACAAAAGCAACTTAAGGGAGAAAGGGTTCATTTGGACTCAGAGTCTGTCATGATGGGGAAATGAAGGCAGATAGAGCTCAAGGCAGCTGGTCACATTGTTTCTGCAGTTAGACGACAGCACCCAGTGATGACATCCTAGTGCTCAGCTCTCTAATTCTCAGTTTCTCTAATTCTACAGTCCCACATCTGGCCAGGGCATGATGCCACTAACAGTGAGTTGGTCTTTTCACCTCAATGAACACAATCAAGATTAGCCCCAATAGGCATGCCCAGAGGCCCATCTCCCAGGTGATTCTGCATTCTGTCTGGTTCACAATGAACAGTAACATCAGACCATGAATCCCATCACTGTTTATTTTGCTGATTTTGAAGGGATTAGGGATATACAGCTGCTTAACAGCTATGGATATCATCACGTAATAGACCAAAGGTTAGTCTACAGGGCTGGAGAGATGGCGCAGCAGTTACAAGCATGTGCTGCTCTTGTGTAGGACCTAAGTTTAGTCCTATCATCCATGCCAGCCATCTCACGACCACCTAGAACTCCAGCTGCAGGAGATCTGACACCCTCTTCTGGCCTCTTTGGGTACCTGTATTCACCTGTGCGCGCGCGCGCACACACACACACACACACACACACACATAATTAAAAACAAGTAAAGGAGGCTGGGCTTTGGTAGCCTACACTTATAATCCCAGCACTTGAGAGGCAGAGGCAGGCAGATCTCTGTGAGTTCAAGGCCAGCCTGGTCTACAGAGGGAGTTCCAGGACAGCCAAGGTGGTTACACAGAGAAACTCTGTCTCAAAAAAATCAAAAAAATAAAATAAAGTAAAGTTAGTCTACCATGTAAGAAGTACGCTCTATGTGGTACCAAGACATGTATTATGTGGTGTAATTTTTAGAATAAATTTGGTACGGCCTAAGTGCAAGGCAGCTTGCCCGAAATGATACAGAATTTAAAAATGAAAACAGGAGAGGCTGGGCGATCGATATGACCTTGACTACTTATAAGCCAAATAACTTATGGAAATAATGTGGAGACCCCTGTGAACTCTTTGGCCTGACAGGAGGGCTTTAAATAATATTTTAAGAAAACCAAGAGCAAACATCCCTTGGACCTTCTTTTCAGATTAGATCTGAAATGAAAAACCCTGAGTAACACAATTAACTATTGATTTTGTTGATCCATCTTTAATTCTCACAGCAATTGAGTTGTGTTTACACAGTCATGCGGGGCAGACATACCTCACTGGGAGCAAGGCGCCTTTTGCTTTTACATTAATTTAAAAATTAAATTGTTCTGTGCATGAGAGACAAAAATAAAGTTTATTTTTTATTTTCACGGGTGGTTGACTTAGAGATCATAAAGTATTATTAAGCCAGCTGAGATGGCTCATGAAGAGACTGCCTTTGAGAATGCAGCGGTTAGTTGTCTGGGTGAGTAGACAGTGATCCCTCTTCACCCGTAAGAGTTTTCTTTTCCAGGCTTCCAGTTATCCAGATGCTATGGTTTGGACGTGAAATGTCCCCACAGGCATGTGCCTCCAGTACTTGGTCTCCAGCTAGTTCTGCTCTTTAAGACAGTTTCAGAACAGTTAGGAGGTAGAGACTTACTAGAGAAAATGAGTATCTGGAGGCAGGCCTTGAGATTGGATACCCCACCCCCTTCTGCTTCCTGAGTGCAGATAGGATGTGACCAGCTACCCCATGCTCCGGCTGCCATGTCTTCCCCACCGCAGTGAGCCATATCTCTTCTTAAGCTATAAACCGGAATAAGTCCTTTTCACTTACATTACCTCTTCTCAGGTGTTTGGTCACAGCAATAAGAACAGCACCTGATACAGCACAGTCAAGCACAGCCCACAACTAAAGAATTCATCAATGTTAGCTTTGTACACACCCTTCTGAGTCGCATGATGAACTCTCTTACTATCCCACCCTGCTCTGGATGGGAACTACCCCTCCACTCAGCACATCCACACTGTCTACACTACCCACTCTTTACTTGCTGAGCCACAATTCCACCCAAAATATCCGTAGTACATACACTACCTACCCTTTGATTCTTTAGCTACCCCAGTCATCAGATCAACTGTCACCTCGTCAGAGTGCTGTGTTCAGTTGCCGTTTGCTTACTGTCTCATTCTATGCAACAACACAAAAGTCATTTTTCACCTAATCGCATCACCGAGACACTGTATCATCTCATACTTTCTCAAGAGCATGAGTACAGTACAGTAAGGTATTTTACAAGAGACTACATTCACATAAAATATAATTATAATTAATAAAAATAATTCTGTTAATTTCTCATTTACCTAATTTGTTGACTAAATTTTAATCACATATATGGATAGAAATAATGATAGTGTATATTAAGTTAAGTATTACATGTGATTTTTGGGCACCCACTGAGAGGCTTGACATATACTTCCCACAGATTGGAGGAGACTGCTGTACCTCAGGTCAGGGGAGGTGTCACATGCTGCCTGGTGCTTGAATGTTGGTGTTAAGATAGGTATAGCTTAATCCCCCTACAGTTTAATTTCTAAAATTGTCACACTAGTAATATTTGTAGGTTTTCACCGTCAGTCTTTCTGTTGCCTCTAAAAATATCATCAATGTGACATTATACCCTGAAACACACACACACACACACACACACACACACACACACACACACACACACACATACATATCAGCAACTCTCCCCTTGCCTGAAGAGTATAGGACTCTGGGCTTGAACAAATGGTCTAAGGCTAGCTCAGACCAAGTGAGGCATTTCTTGATGGCTGCATTTAGGGAAAGGGAAAAGCCAATGTGTGCACACTCTGCCATGGGTCTGCTTTTTTCAATAACATTTTATATTGGCTATTGTGTCTGGATTTTCAGAATATAATTGCAGCTGGTGGTTTCTGAATCTTTAGAAAAATTTCCACAAGGGAGTTTTCTCCTTAGAAGAACAATCAATAAATTAGTGTCACTTCTGAGTTGCCCCGGCTCTCAGGATTCAATATGTCAAATGATTTTATGCAAAGCAAAAGCCGACCAGCCACTGAACTGAAACATCAACCACATTAGGAGGTGAATAGCTTACACAAGAGTAAAGCAACACCCTCACCTCCCAAGAAATCAGTGCGCTCCTGCATGAATTTTAGGCTGCAGTCCCACTTAATTCCAGAGCTGTTGTAAGATGGCTGAGAGACTGGAGGTTGAGGTGCATGTAGTATCCCTCCCTACTCTATCGAAATGAATCCTGGTTGTCTAGTCATTTCTAGTGAGCCATGTGAAGCCAAGGATAGCTGAGAACTAAACTCAATATACAAAACTGTAAGTTTACTTAAAACATTACAAGACTTAGTTTGTACACATACATGCGCGCGCGCGCGCGCACACACACACACACACACACACACCGAATGTAATTACACAATTCTTGAGTATGAACGTCATAGATGATGACCTTGACTTGCAATGCCAAGTCCTTGTAGGATGCAGACTAGGGAGATGGCTCATTCAGTGGCATGCTCACTGCTTAAATGTGAATTCAGACCTCCTGTCCACAAATGAGGTGGAGGTCAATTGAGGAAGACTCAACAATGACCTCTTGCTTCCACACACGTGCATACACATGTATTTGTAAGCAAATGTGCACATACTCACTCAAACATGTAATACACATGGCTAGATAACAGAACATCCCCCTGGGCTTTGACACTCACTGGGTGTCCTGTTAACAAACACATAACACTCAGGTATAATTTCACGATCTCTACCCCTCTAAAGACATTGGATGTTTTCTCCTGAAAAGAGAATTTCCAGGACTGAGTAAAAGTCATCGTGTAATTTTTTATATAGATTGACCTAATTCAAGAAAAAAATGTATTTTACTTTTCTTGTAAGAATAGTCAAAACCCTGTCACTCCAAAGTAAAATCATGGATGTGTGGAGAAGGCACGGATGTTCCCTTCATGCTACATTTCCTTTGGCAAAGTCTACAGGCCCTCTGTGCTGCAAAGGCCTGATAGGTGTGCAACTGTATTTAAGGTACAGAGTGATCCAAAGGGCTATGGGGGAGAAAATTGTCTAGTGAGTCTTTGAAATCAAGCAAGTAGCATATGTGTGTATGTCTGTCTGTATGTATGTGTGTATGCATGTGTTCATATGTATTTGTGGATGTATAACTTTACATATATGTGTGTTTACATGTATATGCATGTACATGTATGAATGTGTGTATGTATACATGTGTATGTGTTTATATATTTATGTGTTTTATATGTGTAATGTGTGTGTTTGTGTGTATATATGTGTATGTATATGTATGTGATTTTTGTACATGTATATATGTATGCACTTATATATGTGTGTGTGTGTGTGTGTGTGTGTGTATAAACTCATTCATAATCGTGCCTGTGATTTAAAGACAGTCTTGATGTTCACACTCTCATCAGCTGACACCAAAATTGACCAGTTTGGAGGTTTCTAGCTCAGTGTTTGCTCCATTCTCATCCCTAAATGGTTTTTAGTTGCATTCTGTGCAGAGAAGTGTGTTCCATTTAGTTGCACAACTTATGCAAGTCGCTGCCAGTGGACTGGCTTGTTTGCCTAATTCCAGGTCACCATAAAATAATGCCTATTTTACTTTTGGTAAAATGGACCAATTCTCATGAAATCTGCATTGAAAAGCTTATTGTACTACTTTTTATATGTGTCTGTGATGTGTGTTCATATATCTATGCATGTTGCACATATGTGGGAATATATGAACACTTTGAGTGTGGAGGCCAGAGGTTTGTGCTGGGGATCATCCTCTGTTGCTCTTCTACCTTATTTATTGAGGCAGGGTATCTCAGTCAAACCCAGGGCTTGCTGATGAGACCGGTCTTGCTAGCCAGCTTCCTCTAGGATCACATTTGCACGTAGGCCTACATTCCCATGGCTTCTGGTGTTCCAAACAAACGTTTCCTCTTGCTTACCCAGCAGGCACTTTACCCCCTGAACCATCACCCCAGCCTCAAGCTACGCACTTAGGATGCATTTACTACCAGGAATGGGGATGGGAGAATGAAAGTTTTCATATGGGCATTTCAGATGATAGCTCCCAAATCAGAGTTTAGAAATAGCAAGTGTGTTTCCATGTTTATTCCAGTTTTACCCATCAGTATGCCTTCCCTCTTCCCAAGTGCCCTTCTCTGACTTAACAAAGTTGTGATTTTCTTTGTATTGTATTTTACTAGTGAAGGCTACATTTTTGCCTGTTTTACATATCTGAGAACATACCGCATTCTAGTTAGTTTTTTGTCAACTTGACACAAACTAGAGACACCTGGGAAGAAGGAACCTCAACTGAGAAAATGCCTCCATTATGTTAGCCTATGGACATGTCTATAAAGCCTGTGGGGATTTTTTTTTTCATTACTGATTGATGTGGGAGGGCCCTGCCCCCTGTGGTTGGTGCTGCCCCTGAACAGATGATCATGGATTATACAAGAAAGCAAGCCTTGGAGAACACTCCAGTAAGCAGCTTTCCTCCCTGGCTCTTGCCCTGACTGCCCTCAGTGATGAGCTGTAATCAGAACATGCAGACCAAATGAACCCTTTACTGCCCAAGTTTATTGGGGTCATGGCATTTATCAGAGCAACAGAAAACAAGCTAGGAAACCATCTCTTTACAAAATACTTTTTCATCAGTCCTTTCCTCTTGCCTTTACATGGCTCTGTGGCCTTTGTCTCTTTCTGGTGTCCATCCCTCCATTTCCATGAAACGTACCATTCTCTAGCAATCTCAAGCCCCTCCAGTTTCCTTTTTTTTTTTTTTTTTTTTTTTTTTTTTTTTTTTTTTTTTTTTTTTTTTACAAATTCTTTTTTCCCCACTCTGGGTTCAAGAGTTCCTGCAAAGGTCATTGAAAACCATTGATCACAGTTAAAGACAGCAATGGAGTTAATTTAGTCATAAAAGTACATCTCAGCTGGAAATTACTCTTTCACCTAATAAAACCAGTTTGCCCAGGAGATGCTAAAAAATTTGCAAGACCCCAGTAATGAAACAGCGTGCCCCCAAAGTACTGAATCACAGATCCCTGCCTGGGGTTGAATGGAGAGAAGGGTTCTGTTATAGCGGGGTCGTATTAAATTTTCAGGAGAGCAAGTGAAGTCATGTGTCCAGTTGAGTTAATACAAGGGATGCAGTGCCAGGAGAGGGTAATTATCTGTGCTGGAATCTGACCAGGTTAACGGGGTTAACACCACAACTCTTGAGGAGAGCATGGAGGGGTCTCTAGTGCTCACCAAAGGTCCTGCTGTCTGTTTTTATGGTTCACTCAGAAGGTAGCTCCACCAGGAATATGGCACAAGAGACATTATGGAACAGATTAACTAGTGCCTCTGAGCTAGGAGAAATTGCTGCGTTGCTACCCTTGAGATGGGCCTGCCCCCAGTAAATGTCACTTAAAATGGACTTGAAGTTATACACAACCTTCTACTAAAAGACCTATCTTAACATGCCTCCCCCACCCCAATCTCCACATGAGAGGATGACAAAACTCCACACAGTCTCTCTTCCCAGTGCTCAAGGTGGGGAAAAAATTTGCACCTTCAGCTACAAGTCTGTCTGTAGCTGTTTGAATATGAAATGGTCCCATAGGCTCATGTGTTGGAGCCCTTGATCTTCAGCTGGGAGCACTGTTTGGAAAGGCTACTGAACCTTTGGAGACTTGCAGGAGGAAGGGGATCACTGGGAGAGGCCTTGAGGCTTTATAGCCCAGGGATGCTTCCTGTCTGCTTTTGCAGAGGCAATGTAGACAGAGGCTTTCTACTCCTGCTGCAATACTTGTCTTGCCATGACAGACTGTATCCCCTCAAACCATGAGTTAAACGGTTGCTTCTTGACAGATAGTTCATCCTAGCAACAGAAAGGAGAAATAATACAAAACCAAAGCCCTGGCTTAGGCGGCCTCCTTCACTTGACTTACCTGCTTCCCAGTGGAAGCTGGCTTCTCTTCCACATCTGCTGGGTCACCTCCCTCCCGGTGTCCACACCCAGAGAGGCTTCTCTGCCCAACCCATTTCGCCAATGTCCCTGAATTATCTTTGTCTTCTTGGCCCCAATGTGGCCTTGATGATTTGGTTCAAGTCTGCATTGAAGAGCCAGGCAGAGTGGGGTCCATATCTATCATCTCAGTACTTGGGAAGCTGAAGCAGGATAATTGCAAGTTTGAAACCACCCTGGGCTACAGAGCAAATTCAAGGCCAGCCTGACCCACACTGTGGGCTCAGAACAAAGCACTAGTGGGGGAAGGGCACCGTGGTGACATAGTCTCCTAAGACTGGGTGTGTTCTTCCAAATGAAGAGAGCTGCTGAGGATGACCCTTCCAGCCTCTTGTGTCTGGGCTCCTCATGCACTTCTCAGCAGGGAAGGGAAGAGTGACTCAGTTCCTTAGCAAGCTCAGGAAACGTGGTGGTGAGATGATCTTTTTGTATACTGTGAAGGTGTGTCTTTCCCAAGGCACCTTCTGATTGGCTTAATAAAAAGCCGAATGGCCAATGTCTAGGCAGGAAGAGGTTAGGCGGGACTTCCAGACAGAGAGAGAAGGAGAAGAGATGTTTCTAGGCACAGGAGAGATGCCAGAGGACACTGAGAGGAAACAGGAAGTGCAAGATGGAAGAGAGGTAAAAAGCCATGAGGCAAAACATAGATTAATATAAATGGGTCACTTTAAGTTATAAGAGTTAGTGGGACACACCTAACCTCTAGGCTGAGCTTTTATAATTAATAAGTCTCCATGTTGTTTTTTGTAAGCTGGTGGCCTAAAGAAAAATCCGTCTATACAGAAAGGCTCTGGTAATGCACAGAAGGACCTCCCTTCATCTCTCTCAGGTTGGGCTAGCTATCAGAAGCACACATTCTTTTTGATTGTGTGTGATATGAGGTTTGTGAGAAAGTTCACTCCCCAGCTCAGAGATGCCAGCTATGATGCCTCGTTTCCCCCACCCCTGTGTGTGTGTGTGTGTGTGTGTGTGTGTGTGTCTGTCTGTCTGTCTGTCTGTCTGTCTGTCTGTCTATGGGCATGCGTGCACACATGCACGTAGAGGCCAGAGGTCAACCTCAAGTTTCTTCCTCATTTGCTCTGTCTTTATTTTTCAGCCAGGGTCTTTTACTAAGCCTGGGGCTCTATGATGGTGCCGGGCTGCCTGGCTAGTGGGCTGCAGGGATCCTTCCTCCTCCGCTTCAGAGCTGGATTATGGGCAGGTGCCACTCTGGCTAGCTTTTCTCAGTAGCTCTGGACGTGGAAGTCGAGTCCTCGTGCTTGCCAGGGAAGCTCATTATTTCCCCACACCAAAGTGAGGAGCTCACTTGTTTACAGACGGGAACCTCATTCTCTAGTTGACGCTTTCTCAGTAAGACAGTTGATATTGGAGTTAACTGTCAGCCTTTCACTCTTCCTTTTCAAGTCCCCAAGAGCTAAGGTGGGGAGGAAGAATGTTAAGGCTGTTTATTGAGCCAGTAATAGATGCATACAGGACACCCCATTAAGTCTCCAGCACTTTATAGAGTGGGGAGATTCAGAAAGAACTTTAATGTAAAGAACCAGAGTGTCAGAGGGATTACACAGCTAATTAGCACACTGTCAGCAGTCATATGCTAGGTTCCAGATACCTGCTTAATGTGTACTGATGCATTCTGGATTCTGCATGTCTTTTCTCCACTCCCGACTCTCTGGCAGATTAACCATGCATATTTGGACTAGTATTTAGACCTCTCTGTCTGTATTTTCCCATTTGTGTAATGGGGTTGATAATCGGACTCTCTCGTGGGATCGCTTTAAGGATAAAATGAGATAATTCATGCAATAAAGTCACTCTGTACTTGACACATAGTAAAAATACTTTGTAAGTTTGGCTATTTGCCTACCATGTGTTTTCCTAGGATGATTGGCAGTGATTCTCTATAGCAGTAGAGAACTAAGAGACTCAGAATGTTAATTAAGACCCTGTTTGCGCTAATTTGGGCCAAGGACTCTGATGCTGAGTTAGTGCTCATCTGAGGAAGGAAGCTCAATTTGAATTCCCCCAGCAGCTTTGAATAGCTTTCTGACATTTTACAGTAGGCATGAGAACCAATACCTTTAAGACAAAATCTACAATGAAAATTTATTTGAAATGATGAAATAGTAGCCTTAATCATAGAATGATGATTCATTTTGCTGTTTCATAAGTTTACTGTGTATTTCTCTCTGACTGTGGGCAGGAGTTTCTAGCTATAAAACTTAACGTGCATCTCTTAGAAGTGGACATTAGCATACACAGATAGGTAGAGGCAGGTAGGTAGGTAGATGGATGGATGGGTGGGTGGGTGGATGGATGGATGGATGGGTGGATGGATAGGTAGATAGATAGATAGATAGGTAGATAGACAGATAGATAGATAAATAGATAGATAATAGATGGATAGGCAGATAATAGATAGATAGATAGATAGATAGATAGATAGATAGATAGATAGATAGACGGATGGATAGCTAGATCACGCCATTGGTAGGTATAGGTATATAACTATAAATGTATCTCTTTTGCTGGTTTAGTTCCTTAAGTTTTTTGGTCTCTCCTCAAATATCCTCACATCTTTTGCAAGAGCTTGTCTCTCCTCCTAATTGATCCTTCCTAACATTATCAGTGTTGCACTAGGCAAAATTTCTTTTGTGCATATCCTTGACAGTGAAAACATATGCTATGTGTGTCTGTATAAAAAACAAACAAACAAACAAAAAACAAGCAAACTAAATTTCCAGGTCAAATTTCACCTGAATCTTAAATCTGTGCAAACCACAGGTTCCGTAAGTATCCTGTGTAAGGCACAGTCAGCTCTGGCCTCCCTTGCTGTCTATGTTGATATTAGAGGTCCATGAGAATCTAAAGGAGAACCTGTTTGGAAATAAAGTTCTTTCTTCCCACCTACTGTGCTGACAGTTCTGAGAGACTGACTGGGTCACTGAGCATCTCTTTGTCACATCTCATTCTGTATCTCCAGCTTTACAGCAGGTCTGACCACTACAGAATCTACTAGACCGAGAGATAGACTCCCATGACGTATGTTGACCGGAAGTGGACGAGCGACCAGTGTACTGAGACAGCAAGCGCCTGTTACATGGCATCATACTGGAGTACTCACTCACTTCTTTACTGTATCTTAAGTCTATTTACCCTTCAAAATAGGACCAAGAGTACCCTCTCTTATGGAGTATCCTCTGGGAATCATAACCATGAGATTATTTATGCAGAGTCAGCCATACAGTAAATTAGTTTGATTGATTACTGTTTGACAACAAGGCATTAAATTAGTTGCAGTGTGATTCTCAAGAGATTTTTGGAGCATACCTCCCAGTTCCTTGCTAGGATTACCACTAAGAAGCCTGTGTTTGCACAGAAGACAAGAAAATACGCTGTGAGTGTGCAAAGATGCTCATTTCTAGCCCAAAAACATGTCCTGTTGGCTGCTCAGCTCTGCTCTTGTTCCCAAGTGCAAGAAAAAGCCCCAACAAGGAAGTCACTCATACAGCTGTTGCCACCTATAGGAGACAAATTTAATACAATAATTTTATTTTAATTCCGGTGAAATACAACACATGTGAAGGAATGGGATATTTTATGGAATGGACAAAATTCTCATTGAACACTGATCTGTGCTGGGCTCATCATTATTGTTCTTCTGTAATTCTTATTTTTATTTATATTATTTTTAAGTATGTATGTATAGATGTGTGTGCATCTATGTGTACATCTGTACATATGAATACAGTTTCCAAGGAGGCCAGGAAAGGATATCAGATCCTCAGGAGCTAGAGTTATAGGCTGTTGTAAGCCACCTGACATGGGTGCTGGGGACTGAACTCTGGTCCTCTGCAAGAACAGTATTTGCTCTTAATTGTTAAACCCTATCGCCAGCCCCATAATTTTTATTTTAGGTGTTACTCTTAAAGACACAGTTGACTGATACTTGTTAAGTGCCTTTTCAAGGTGAAGGTTAAGAACCTGGGCTCTGCAAGCACACTGCCATACTCAAACAGTACTACAGCAGGACCTTAAGTGAGTTCCTACACCTCCTCAAGCCTCGAGGCGATAAATGGAGATGCTAATGCCAGCCTCCACATTGAAGCAATTTGGGAACCAGGCTTATTACTGAACTCTCACTACTCCGGAAGCTGAGGGAATAGAATCACAGCAAGTCTGAGGTCAGCCTGGGCTATATAGTGAGTCCCAGGCCCAACTAGATTACAGTTTGAGACCTTATCTCAAATAAATAAACAAACCAATAGAGCTAGAAAAATGGTACCATGGGTAAAGTGTTTGCTATGCAAGCTTGAGGATGTGTTTTTGAATCCCCAGAGCCTGTAAAAGCCAGACAGGGTAGAGCATGTCTGTAATGCCAGCACTCCTATGGTGAATTGGGAAGCTGAACTAGGGCAGTCCTCAGAAGCTTGTGAGTCAGCAACCATGGTGTATGCAGCAATGCACAAAGAGACCTTTTCTCCAGAAAGGCAGAAGGCAAGGCGGACTGGTACCCAAGGTAGTCCTCTGACTTTATACACCCGCTGTGGCATGTATGCACCTGAACTCTCACACATACACACACATACATGCACATACATATACACACATCATGTGTACAGAAAGGATTATAAAATGAATGAATGAAAGATAAGGAAAGGTAAAAGGTAATAATTGGAAAGTGATAATCCCTTCAATGTCCTTAGTGTCTACTGCAGTTAACGTGAGCTGTCATCGCTGGGGTTAGTGAGTGACAGTCAGACTATTTTGTTACCATTTGCCAAGTAGATCGTGAGCACCTTACTGTTTGACCTCAATCACTCCTTGTATTTAAATGAAAAGCCAGTGTGGCTTCAAACATTTATAGATAAATGGCGTCTGACAAGATAGTACCCAGCTGACGGTCCCAATGAGAAAGTGCTAATACACCCATGCTTCCTGTTCCATAAACAAAGAGGAAAGGAAGATATCCAGGACAAAGACAAAGGTTGGGATGGCAGAGCTACAAACAGCATGAAACAAATAATGGAAAATTACTCCGGTGCCACTGTCCTAGGACTCTGTTTGCCTGAGACAAGAAGGCTGCAGATCTGAGCGAACTCTGCAGTTAAACTGCTCGGTCAAGGAGAGTAAAAAAATACTTTCCCAGTCACACCTATATGAACGGCACAGGTTTCTCTTCCCCCACCATGAGCAGCAGACCCAAAGAACCACAGAGCTGCATGGATGCTACAGGGAGGGAGTGGAACTGAAAGGCAGTGAAATGCGCATGCTCATGCAATGCAAATAGCCCAAGCAATCAAAGCCTCTTAAGCCTCTCCATCCCTTGCATTGCTTCTGCAGGGAATTTTCAGAGAGATGCTGGAGATCATGCCAGTGCCTGGGGTGAATGGGGCTGAGGGCTTAGCTACTGAAGCACACCTCAAGAACCAAGCCACACTTGAACACTGCAGAAAACACCAACTAAAAACCCACAGGTGCTAAAAATAAATAAATAAATAAATAAATAAATAAATAAATAAATAAATAAATAAATCAAATCAAATCAAATCAAATCAATGACCTAATCCCAGAGTCCAAATCCCAGCAGAGAAACATGAAAAGCCAAAAACAACAAGACTTCTCTAAGTTACCAATCCTGTAGTGATGGATTCCAATAACAGCAAATTAGATGAAACATAAGCAGTCAAAGGAATGTATAAGAACATCAAACAATTTCAAGGAGAACATGAAATATACTGAGTGAATGCAAAGAGAATGAAACAGTGCAGTGAAATGAAGGTGTGAACACAGGACATGAAAAAGGAGATCCAGTAAAGTAACAGAAATGCTGAAAACTTCAAACTAAAATTTTGAAAATGAGAAGCTCAATTAAACTAAAAACTCAGTGGAAAGCTTTACAAACAGAAATGATCAGATGGAAGATGGGACTTGGGGACAAGGTAGACAAATTAGAAAATTTGATCAATAGTAAAGATAATAATGTTAATAACCTCAAATTTCCAATCAAAAGATAAGGAGTAGTAGTTAGGGTTAAGACAGGATCCATGTACTTGTTACCTTCAATAAACACACCTCACTGGCAAATATCAATACAGACTTAGAGTAAGACAACAGAAAAACACATTCTAAGTGATGAAACTAGGAAAAAGCAGGTGTAGCCACATTGATATCTGACTAATTACTGAATTAGCAGAGATTAAGAATATCACTTCACATTGGTTAAAAATAAAATTCATCAAGAGAATAATTCTAATCATATACATACCAAACATTGGCATGCCCAATTCATAAAACAAACACTGTTAAATGTAAATGATAGATCAAGGTGCTAGAGAGACGACTCAGTGGTTAAGGGTCCTTGCTGTTGAGTTCAATTACCAGCACCCACATTTAGTGTCTCACAACTGTCTGTAACTTCAGCTCCAGGGGATCAGACACCTTCTTCTGGCCTCCCTGGGTACCTGCACACACATGCACACTCGTAACATAATTAAAAATAAAATGTATCTTAAATAATAAGTAAATGCTACTGACCTCAACATGCAGTACTAAATAAGGAAAAACTCAAACTTCCCTCTAAAATCTGGACTAAGACAAAGGCGCCCACTCTCTCTACGCGTATTCAACACAATGCTTGAAGCCTTTAGCTAGAGCCGTAAGACAAGAAAAGAAAATAAGAGGACATGAATGGAAAAGAAGATGTAAGATTGTTCCTATTTGCAGATGATTTGATCCTCCTGTCCATGAGACCCCACAGATCCCACCAGAAATGAGACTGGAGGACAGAACAGAAATCGTGGGAGATGGGGGGAAAGGGAGGGCCGGGGTGACTGGTCAAAGGGAAAGGTATGCCTCCGTGGAAATGTCTCCGTGCAAATCCATCACTATGTGCCATGAATGTGGACCACTAAAACATAGACTAAAAAATAGACAAGTAGAAAAGGACACAGCAGGATGCCTGATCCATCAGCTCAGATATGGCAGATACTGCAGGCTGGTGTGCAGGTGGAGATTTTATTTGTTTTTTGCCACTGTTCTTTTTTTTTTTTTTTCTTCCTATGAGCAAGTGATTAAAAAGCATAGAATTTTTAATGAATGCAAGCAGTACCTAGATTTCTCACCTTCTAAATAAAAAAACTCTGGACACATGTTTCTTATGTTAGACACAGCCCATGTTCCTGAACCACTGTCTTCATTACTTCCTGGGGCTCCCAGGTGAAGAGTGGCCCTTCTTGTCGCTTGCACCAGTGGTGTGGAGCTAACAGTGTGAACTCACATTTCATCCACTTCACAATGAGAAGGCATGTTTTCCTTCTCTCCATAACCAGTATGACCAGAGTCAGACGGATAGATGGTAGACACACAATTTAGGTAGATTCTAAAGATAGATGATAGATAGATAGACATATACATACATACAAACAAACATACATACATAGCTTGTTTCTTCTTTCCATTCTTGTATTTTATTTTGGGTTGTGAGCCTAGCCTTTAACAGCTGAGACATCTCTACTGCTCCCACTCTTTTATTTTAAAGCTTTCATACTTGTATTGTCTTAGTCAGGATTCCTACTGCTGTGATAAAACACCACGACCAAATCCAGTTGGGGAAGAAAGGGTTTATTCAGCTTACACTTCCATATTGTTGTTCTTCGTTGGAGGAAGTCAGGACAGGAACTCACACAGGGCAGGAACCTGGAGGCAGGAGCTGATGCAGAGGCCATGGAGGGGTGCTGCTTACTGGCTTGTTCCTTATGGCTTGCTCAGCCTGCTTTCTTACAGAACCCAGGACCACCTGCCCAGGATTGGCACCACTGACAATGGTCTGGGCCCTCCCCCATTAGTTACTAATTAAGAAAATGTCTTACAGGCTTGACTACAGCCTGATCTTACAGAGGCATTTTCTCCATTGAGGCTCCCTGCTCTCTGATGACACCAGCTTGTGTCAAGCTGACATAAAACCAGCCAGCACATGTATATATTGCATATTGAGCATGTGTCAGAATCGCACTCTGAGCTTCTTTAAAACAAGTGGCAGGGCCCCAGATTTCTGATGTAGCAGGTCTGGGTGAACACCATGGAACTGCATTTCCAACAAGCTCCTTGATGTTCCAGTGGCTGCTGCTAGTCTAGAGAGTGAACTCTGAGAACCACTGCCATGGACTGATAATCTGTGTGTGTGTGTGTGTGTGTGTGTGTGTGTGTGTGTGTGTGTGATATGAGGTGTGTGTGTGTATGATGTGAGGTGTGTGTGTGTGATGTGAGGGGTGTGTGTGTGTGTGTGTGTGTGTGTGTGTGTGTGTGGTGTCCTAATGAGTTTCCTTAGGGCTGTTCACAGACACAGGACAGATCATGTGTTTACAGCAGTACTTACCAGCAACTGCACCACTGAAGAAAATGTGCATGAAGCAGCTGCTGTGTGGCGAGAGCTGTAAGTGGCTGTGTTCTAGATTTTCCTCAGTGCTTAAACAAGGTCCACCTGTCACCATTCACACCTGAAGGAGGATGTTGGTGGCACAGCCAGGCTCTAGCTGACACACTCAGGTTGTCTCCCTCCAGGGCCTCTAATTAACCCACTTCACCATGTGGCCTTACATCCAAACTTTCCATCTGCCTTAGAGTAGCTTTCTGAGAAGTTTTTGTTGAGTGAATCTGAGATCCATATAGACCAGGTACAGGTAAGAAAAATGCTTGTGTTTCTTGAAAAGGAGTAACAAACACATCCAGGTGATGAGAAACTGTACTGAAGACTCTTTACTTGCCTAAATATAAATACATACTCATATTTTGTGATAGACGTAAACATTTGCTCTCTCCAAGCCATTTCCTACTCACCACCCATTGTTAATATTGTGCCATGTGTAATTTAGGGGGGCAGGGACCAAAGGCCTAAAACTTGGCAGAACATTAAAAAGCACTTGCTTGAGTTCTTCCTGATGATGGAATCATCATCTATGCGCAGCTAGGAATCTGTGGACCAGCCCCTCACCATGGTTCCCAGGCAACCATTTAAGATTGAAAACCAGCCAGGCGGTGGTGGCGCATGCCTTTAATCCCAGCACTTGGGAGGCAGAGCCAGGCGGATCTCTGTGAGTTCGAGGCCAGCCTGAGCTACCAAGTGAGTTCCAGGAAAGGCGCAAAGCTACACAGAGAAACCCTGTCTCGAAAAACCAAAAAAAAAGATTGAAAACCAGGTCTACAAGTAATACTTCAGCACATTGAGTAATTAAATGAACACTAATTCAAGGCATACGTCCAGATCTTCCTGTAAAATGACCCTACTCTCCAGTGGGGAACAGAGAAACCCCCAGCACTGGCCCTTGAAACACTAAAGTCATCCACTTCCATATCTCTTTTCTCTTTCTGTTGGGTACTTGGCATTTAAGCATCTCCAGGTCTTGACTGCGTCTGTCTGTCTGTCTCCATCAGTTTCCTCATGGCATTTCTAAGTCCAGTATAATCGTATGGGGCATGGTGTGGGTAGTAGAAGAAACTGCATATATTCAAAATGATTTGACAGATCATTGAAATGAAAGATTGAGGTAACAAAATTTAAAAAACAATCATGATGATATTGTTGTCCTTTTTTTTTTTTTTAAACATAAGGGGATAGGTCCAACCAACAGAAAGCATAAAAGCCCCACACTCAGCCATCCTGACATCAGATGCCACTCTCTGCCCTGCAGGGAAGCTGCAGCCAAGTGACCATCAGGATGAGCCTTGTTTCTGATTTTGTATTCCTAGAAAAGTGAGTTTTGTTAGCAGTATTGTGTGTTTCCAAATAGCTATAGAAAAGGGTTTTGACTTCTTGCTACAGTGACTAAAGTTTGAGTTAATGGAGATACTAAATATCGTGTGTGTGTGTGTGTGTGTGTGTGTGTGTGTGTGTATGTGTGTGTGTGTGTGTGTGTGTGTGTGTACAGGTGCACATTTTGTTCATGCATGTAGAGGCCAGAAGACAACCTAAAGAGTCATTCCTCTAACACTATGTAGTTTGTTTTGCTTTGGATTTGGGGTGTGTTTTCTCTCTAAAGATGGGTTCTCACTGGCTTAGGACTCACCAAGTAGGCTGGGCTGGCTGGCTATGGAGCTCAGAGAACGTCCTTTCTCTGCTTCCACAGCACTTGGATGGCTAGTGTGTGCCACCACACCCATTTCTTTTAGATTGGTTCTGAGGATCAAACGCAGGTCCTTATTCTGGCAAGGAAGTAATACACTGAGTGAGCCATCTCCCCAGCCCAAGAGACCATTACTGGACTATTACACATCCTATACAAGAATGAAAACACTGTGTGCTGTATATAAGTAAGACTGTTATATATCAACTAAAGTGAAATAAAACTTGTAAAATAACCCATGGGCCAGAAAGCGAAAAGAAATGTTTACCTTGCAGGTTTGTGAGAGGCTAATCAAATCTATTAAGTGTCTTTGTCCTAGTCGAGGCTGAATGGGCAGTAGCTCTTGCCATCATATTTGTTGCTGCTTTTCCCTGGGTAAGGTGGGATTCTTGCCTCAAAGAACAAAAGTTGATGGGAAATGCTTTAGAGATGTAACCACCCCACTCTTCTCTTTGCCTCTGGCATCTCTGCCTCCCTGTGTTCTCACCCCAGCCTGATAGCTACTTGAGCAACTGAACACACTCATGCTTACAGAGTACCTACAATGATTGTCTAGTATAACTTCAGTATTTTATGGAGTCTTGGGGGGTATTAAAAACGTGCCATAAATACCTGGGGAAAAATTGGTATGGCTGGAGTCTTCTGGAAGGGAAGGGTTACTAAACTGCAGACCCGTTACTTGGTTTTTATGCCTCTAGCCCTTCTGGAATATGCAGTCAATGACTTGGAGCTCTCCTTCAAATATCTTAGGTGCCTAAAAGGGACAAAATTCAAACATGACAATATTCTTAACAAGCTTAATATGTACTTAAATTTTATGGCAATCTAAGGGATTTTATGCCTTTTCTCCCTGAATAACTGTAACTTCTGGCTAAAACTCAATCCGTATCCCTTTCAAAAAAAAGTGCAAGGAATTTTATTAAGAAAACAGAGGGCTTTGAACCTTTGATAAAGAAAAATATGACACTTTACCTGAGCAAATTTCAAATGGATCCATTTAAAATGAATTAAGTGGCACTTAACTGGTTTGCAAATTGAGATCTATTTATCTCAGTAAAATGATTAAAGTCTTGATTTATCCCTAAAATTAGCTTTATTATTGCATTTAATTACACTGAAAGATTGTTAAGGACTTGTAGGTTCCCTCTGTCCCTTTAAACTGTACTTTATTCCGACAATAATTGAATATCAGATAGGATAAATTGATTTTTTCCAAAGAATTATGTTTCTAATATTTTCCTCCTTTTTATTGCAGGAACTGAAACAAGTTGAAGAAACAAAAGAAGATCCTGAGAATAGATTATCTGAAATTTCCCTGGAGTCGTTCAATAAATTTAACAGCAATACTGTGATTTTATTAGGAACAGAGCAGTCTCCAAGCACGGTTAAAGGACAAGAGGAGGAGGAAGGCCAGAAGACAGACGTGCCATCGGGTGACTCGGCCAAGCCTGGGGTGGACAACGTGGAGGCTCTCAGTGACTCTCTATATGACAGCTTCTCCTCTTGTGCAAGTCAAGGTTCCCATGATGCCTAGGGGAGCACCCCTCAGTGAGACCTGAGCACAGAGCTGGGGGTGCAGGGAGCACTGACTCCAGAGAAGCTGAAGGCAGCCAGCACACACGAGTTTACTCCCCTAGTGGACTGATAAATATCGCCGCAACTTACTGTGTTTCATGAGGATTAAAAGCAAAATATGATAGAGAATTCTCAATTTTTGCACTTTTTTTTTAGTATTTGTATAAAAGCTGTAAATTTGGGGGGAAGAGAAATTATATTTCTAGGGGGAGAAAGATAGCAATAAAAAGAGTTGGCGCCATGCTCTTGAAATGATGTATTAAGTTTTAGAAGTTGATAATATATTTTTAAAAAAAAAAACTCCAACTAAGGATTTTGTGAAGTGAATCATCCTGGTCCTCAAATTATTTGTGTGTACACTGTGTCAATCTGAACAAGGGGCCTGCAGAAAAGTTAGAGGGTTGAGGTAATCACTGTCTCTCAGAGTCTCATTTTGATTGAAAATTTGAATGGTGGTCCAATTTCCACCTTGCCACTAGGAAAACTGACGTTGTAATGCCATCCATTGGTAGTGCTTCTGCTGTGTGCAGAAGGGGGCAAGTCTTAGCAGGCTTCACCCCCAGCATCTTCCATCTTCTCCATTGTATTTCTCTACAATTCTGAGTGTTCGTTGACTTTTTTTATCTCCCCGCTTTTTTAAATTAAAATCTGGGTACTCTATTTGCCATATCCACTTTATAGAAATAAATGAATGGTTGGTGCTATGAAAATTTCTTACTTTTTAATATCCTTTTTTCTATTAAAGACTGTTTATATGTGAGGATAAATTCTATTTTAAAGGTTACGTGTATTTTTTCTAGACGTGCACTATTTATAATTCCTCCTGTACAGAAGCCTGCAGACCGGGCAGAGTAGAGCTGTGTTTAGGATTTGTGCGGTTGCCTTAGCACACCTGTATCTTTATAGAGTATTGTATGACCAGTGTTATTTTATTTGTGCAATTTGTTGTATTTGGATTTTGTTATCCTAAATTCAAATTGTGTAAAGCATCTTTGTCTTTCAGACTTTAAAAATCCTTTTGTTGTTTCACTTCATTTCGGAATAAAAGTCCTATCACACCCTCTAAGAGCAGAAAAGAACTTTATTCAAGGAGAGATTGGTCCCGTGATTATCTTAATCGTGTCCCGAGCTTGCTCTGTGAATAGGTTTCCCTGAAGGAATAAATAAGCCAGCCCTTTTTGCTCCTGTAACAGTAATTCGAACAATTGTTAAGATCCACACTGCAGACAAGCAAGTAATGGTCAAAGCATCCCCGTCTCCCCAAGGAGTTAACCCGCTAGAAATGAAAGGAAGGGGGTGGGGGAGAATGAGCCCGAGGCGGCTGTGGACCGATCTCTGCAGAGGAATTACAAGAAAGTCATTTATGCCCCTTCCAGACCTGCTCTGCTGGCAAGGTGGGGAAATAAATGATCATAGCCCAGCCGCGGGAGGCACCGCGGGAGAGAGGTGAAGCTTAGCCACGGGGGTTCCACTGAGGCTCCCAAATCCGGGGTGGTGGGGGTGGAAATGCGCGGGGTTGGGGGCGGGGGCACCAAGAGCTTCGGTTGCCAGCTCTTTGCACAGCACAGCCTTCTGCAAAGCTCCACCAGGAAGGAAAAATAGCACCGTGGTGTCCCGGGAATATGCAAGGTGGGTCGCTTGGCATTGTCAGAAAGGGGGGTGGGGGTTGGTGGCATGGGAGGGAGGCAACTGATGACCAAGTCCTGGGCGTGCAGAGCGCTGTAAGGAGTGTATACTCATATCGTGGCTTGGGGGAGCTGGCAGCCCCATTCGCTTTTCAGTGAAAGAAAGCACAGATCCCGGTGTCCACTCGCCAGGATGGCTAGGCGACCAGGGCTGTGTCGCTGCATCCTCCAGCGGTGAGAGGATGGTCTGGCCAAGGGAGCCACCTGCGGTGGGGTCACCATCGTACTCGCATGCATTCTGCCAGAAGATCGGGGTGACCTGTGTTGTGGGTTTCTCCCAGGAAGAGGCGCGGCTGCACCGGACACCCCAGGGAACTAGCGACCGTGCAACTTTTCCAGGTGCACGGAAATACCTTTTCACCTTATCCCAGACAGTCACCCAGAGGGTGGTAGGTGATAGAAGACCCCGGGCTGCGTGGGTCTTCTATCACCTACCCAATTGCAGGGGTGCTAGTTAGCGCCGGGAGGGAACAGAGCACCTGGAAGGGAAGGGTATCCCAGTGTGCCGAGACCCAGCCCAGCACTCGGATCTCCGAGTTCTCACAGGACAGGTCCTGACCTGGCGGCACCTGCTGCTCCCGAGTCACCTCTGTATTCCTAAGCTCTCTAAATGACTACTCCCGAGCCCTGCAGGCTCTCCTTTCCAAGGAACTGGAGGAGGTAGGCTAAAAGGGTAGCAGAAGGGGGTGGGGACAGTAGAGAGACAGTCCCAGCCTTCCCCGCCCTCCACCCCCACCACAACTCAGCAGCCGTCACGTGGTACCCGGAGTGGGAGGGGTGGGGGCAGAAGAGGCGAGACTTTTTTGGGTGCTCGGGATCGCCAGTAGTTCTTCAAGCCTCAGCAGCCAACTCCTCCGGAGGCGCTGCGCTCCACCCCAGGGAGCGCGAACCGGAGGAGCCCGGGACCAGCCTCTGGGAGCCCCGGGCGCGGGCGATGCGGGCGCCGCGGGCGACACCTGCGGCTCCTCTCGGTGGCAGCCGTCGCCTGGGCGGCAGCAGCGCAAACCTCGGCAGCTACAGTCGCTGCGGCCCGGACAGCCTCTGCTGCTGTCGCCTCCGCTGCGGTCTCGGTCTCTGATGCTCCTGCCCGCTCCCGGCCCTGCCGATCCGGGAGGATGTGGGTTCTCGGCATCGCAGCAACTTTTTGCGGATTGTTCTGGCTTCCAGGTAAGAAGACGGAGAGGCCAGCAGCCTGGCCAGACACGCTCATGCCATCTCTCCGCGAGCGTCCCTGCTCTAACCCCCCAGTGCGCCCATCAGGGGTCCGCGCTGCGCTGGGGCTACCTAGCGGGAGTTTGGTGCTGGAAACTGAGACCCAGAGGCGCCAGACTGGGACTCTCTCCAAGTCCCGCGCTGCAGGAGAGCGGCAGATTGGCACGACTCTCAGCTGCAGCTGCTTGGGGTACACAGTCGGGGATGCAGAGCTGGGAGTGGGGAGGGTCCTTGAGCCGGGCGAGAGGGGAAAGGGGGAGGCAAACCTCCAACCTACTCAAGTTATCAAGTGTTTGTGGCCACCTAAGGGAGCGACGACGCGGACAGGTGAGCGACACACTGGACAAACTACAGCTAGGGACGGGGGACGGCCCTCCCAGGCTGAGTTATCTGTGCTCTGCATATGATCCGTGGGGTGCTAGGAAGGGACACACTGTGAGCGCTGGACATGGAGTCCAAAGAGAAGCTCCCAGATCGGAGGAGAGCAACCAGGCAGATATGGTAAGGCTGGACCTAGTCCCTGATCATGGACTCTAAGCTATTAGAGTTTGTTTTTGTTTTATTTTTCCCCCCAACAGCCATGTTTTTTATTTTTTGTTTTTAAGGGGCAGGGGGATGGAGAAGCCAGGTCTAAAGGGACTGTAGTGTAGCGGTCCCGGGAAGGGCGAGCACACACACACACACACACACACACACACACACACACAACACACGTGCACACACCATATACTCGCCCACCCTCAGCAGCTGCTCCCCTCACTGATCACAAGAAGAGACTCCGAACCAGCCGGAGGACTTGAGGCTCATGGACACTTGGCATGCAGCGCCTCCTTTCAGGTTGCAGGGTGGTCGCTAGGAAGCCTCGGAGCCCCAGCCTATGAATGCTGACTTCCAAGATTAAATACATAAAACCGAAAAGGAGTCAGCGAATGCAATTATGAATGGTGCCAAAATAGTAATTAACCAATTTGTAACCAATTAGCAATTAGGCTCAGACAGGAGCTGAAGCTTGTATCCTGGGGTTTTGACCTCTCACCCTTCCCTTTGCAACAACTTGATGAAAGGCATGAGGGATGTTACAGGAGCTGTTTGTGTCTTGAGAAGGAATTTAGGGTCTCCGGCAGGGCTTTATTCTGCTAGGAACCGGTGCCGCCGCCCCCTGCCGGCTTCAGGCGCTGCCAGCCCTACTGAAGATCCAGATGCAGAGGCCAAAAGCCCTTGCTGTCTGGGGCTGTACATGGTGATACAGCCCAGCTAGGGTGTGCTCTGTGCAAGCCAGATCTTAACTAGTGCTTCTGAACCCCACCTCATCTGCCCCGCAGGGTTGGCGCTGCAAATTCAGTGCTACCAGTGTGAAGAATTCCAGCTGAACAACGACTGCTCGTCCCCTGAGTTCATCGTAAATTGCACCGTGAACGTTCAAGACATGTGTCAGAAAGAAGTGATGGAGCAAAGTGCGGGTAAGCTGGGCCGCTCTTCCCCCCTCCAACCGCCATCTAGGGCTGGGGATAGAGGGTGTTAAATTACACAGGAAAAGACACTGACTGATTCAACATACATGCGTGCATGCGCGTGCACACGTGCATGCATTTGCACACACACATACACACACTGGTTAGCAGATTTACTTTTTATAGTTCTGGGAAAACGAAGAGTTGGAAGTTACTTTAACCTCATTAGAGTTAATTACCAGGGCTTCTCCCCAAGGGACTCCGGAGGAGAAGTCATTGTAAATCAGTAGCTTTCTTTCTTTTGTTTTTTTTTTCTTTCTTTCTTTTCTTTCTTTTTCTTTCTTTTTTTTTTTTAATTTACTCCTTTCACCTTCCTGGACTAAAAAGCTGATCAGGGTGGTGAAAAAAAAAAAAAAAAATATATATATATATATATATATATATATATATATATATATATATATATATGGATAACTGGTCCCAGCTCCAGCAGCTAGACAGTAGCCTGTGAGCGATGTCAGCCTGAAATATGAAGCTACTTCAAGTTCCCAGAGGTCAGAACTTGAAAAATGTGTTTTGTCAGAGCGCCGCACCATATTTCTTTGAAGAACACTATAGGATCTTTATTTAATTTTAGAACTAATACATCAAATTCCAGGCACAAATTGCCAAGATCTTTCACGGAGAGGGTTATCCCCCACCCCCACCCCCAGCAGCTTAGCTATTGGCTATCTGAGCAAAGAGCCTGGATGTTATGCAGCGGAAGAAGGGAGTTAGATGGAACAGACTTCACTCTAGCTCATAAGTCTGTTGAGAGGTAGAATCCCACCCACCCTGGAGTTAGAATTGAAAACTCACCCCCAAAATGGAACCAGAACTTTGAGAAAATAAAGGAAGCCATGGCTTTGATTCCAAGGTCAAGTAGAGATTTTGCCGCTTAAAGGCTGTTGGAAAGAAAGGAAATACCATCTTGGGATGAATGACATTGAGTGAGCCTTGTTCCTTTTCAGCCCAACAAGGTGCCCACAGAGCTCCATGGGGGGGATTAGAACAATTGATTCACCTAACTCTCTGGCAAAACAATGCAGGGAGGCTAGCATTGAAGACAGCACCTTGGCAAAGCAGTTTCCTCATGGGTAGGGTTTGGAGGTATCTTGTGAACGTCTTGGTTGCTTAGGAAGCATATCTGCCAGCCCTCCATAACACTGGGCTATGATGTGAGCGTATGTGTGTTATTTTGTGTGTGTGTGTGTGTGTGTGTGGTATGCATGTATGCATGCATACACATTCACATTTGTTGGCACATGACTATATGTAGGTGTACACACACACTTTTTTTGACATGTTATGTGTATGTGGTATTCGTGCCTGTGGAGATACATGTTGGCATGTACGGAGACCAGAGGTTGATATCCTTGTCTTCCTTGATTGTGCTCCGTCTTATATATTGAGGCAGAGTCTTTTACTTGAACCCAGAGTTCACCAATTCTAACTAGACCATTGCTCCAAAGATCCCAGATCTCTGGCTCCTGCAGCTGGGGTTACAAGCAGGCATCTCACTTGCCCTGCTGACATTTACATGCGTGTTTGGGATCTGAACTCTGGTCCTTACACTTGCGTGGCAAGCACTTCATCTGCTGAACCGTCTCCCTAAACCCTTTGTGGATGGCTGTATAGGCTGCTTCGTAGTGCATTATTGGCTCAAGGGTGGGTACCTTGTCCCCAAATCGCTCTTGTGAGAAGTCTGAGATACGACTGCTCTCAAGAATGATGTACCCTCCCCCTCCAAAACCAGCAAGCATTGTTTTAGCATCTGTTATTCCTGCTATTAAAAACAGTAGGACAACACAAAAATTAATGATGATTCTACAGCTAAGATGGATGTGCGTTATTTTTGTATGAGTGGTTTTCTTTGCACTGTATTTTACCTGAGCCAAACATTTCTTGCTCTTTGAGTATCTGCAACCCTCTTCCATGAAATAGGTTTGAGGCAGACATGATGGGAGATATTTGCATGCCTTAAGAAATTCTTCAGGATCCTCAGAACCGCTGCTTTGTGTTTCACAAGCTGGAATGTGACTGAGAAAAGCAGTTATCAATCTGATGTATTCTCAGAAGGGCGCTTCAGAGAAACACCTCTCGTCTATGTATACCTCCAAGATGATGGTGACCTACTCCCTTTTGAAGTGCTGTTTTTCATCTTGCTTCATCCTCTTCTACAAATCATACTATAGAAAAGCGGAGTGCACCTTATTACTTCCGTATTGCCCACAGAAAGCTACCAGCGAGTCCTGAAGGAAGTCCCTGGTTTAGGTTGCTTGTTGTCTAGTAACACAGTCAAGTTGCTTCCTGTCTCCAAACAAGGGGTCAACAGCCACAGGGTACAGGACATAGACCACAGGTCTAAATATGAAGAAAAACTAAGATCAAAGCAGTGTGTGTGTGTGTGTGTGTATGTGTGTGTGTGTGTGTGTGTGTGTGTGTTTCTGAGAGTGTGTGTGGTATATGTCTGTGTGTGCTCTCTATGCATGTGTTTTATGTGTATATTCACAACACATGTACATATACAAGGGTGCACACACTCATGAAGGAGCAGGTGGAAGCCAGGTGGACATCCAGCTCTATCACACCCCACTTTTTCCCTTAAGACAAGGTTTCTCACTGATTGTGGAGCTAGTCTGGCAACCAGCAAGCTTCAGAGATTCTCTTGTCTCAGTCCCCCACAGCATTAGGGTTGCAAGCATGCATGGCCACACACTTAGCTTTTTTTTTTAACATGGATGCTGGGATCTGAACTCAGGTCTTCATCTTGTGCAGCAAGCACTCTTACACACTAACTTCCAGTATTCCCAGGCCCAGTCTTGATGTCTAGAGAAACAGAAGCAATTGATGGATCCAATGGAAAACTGGTCATGGGGAGTATCTTAGTTTTTGCTCGTTTGTTTCCTGTAACAGAATAGGCTGACAAAATTAACTGAAGGTGGAGTTGACTTTTAGCTCACAGTTCAAGGCACAGTCCACTCGGTCATAGCCACAGCAGCAGGAGCAGGAGGGAACTGGTCATCTCACACACACTTGGAACAGAGTGATGCATGCTGGTGCTCTGCTGTTCACTGGCCTTCTTTGTGATTACAGTCCAGGGACACAGTCAGGGACACAGTCAGGGACACAGTCAGGAACACTCGTGACTAAGGTGTCTCTTCCCATGTAAAGTGACACAAAGATAATCCCCCACAGCCGTGCCCAGGGGCCCTGTCTGTTGAATGATTCTAGATCCCGTCAGGTTGACACTAACCATCACAGGGGTGCATACTAGGTGTAAATGAATGCAGGGCATTCCGAGCAGGAATTTGTTGGTAGCCTGGCAGATGTGGTTACTGTTTCCATTGGTGGTGCTTGCTTATTTTTTATTTATTTATTTATTTCCCTCAACAGAAAGCAACGTCTTGGGACTGTTATCTTGAAGGCATTCCATATTAAATTTCATGTAATTGTTCTAGACCAGTCAGTTCGATTTTTTTGCCAACAAGGACGGGGAGCAACTTTGGTTGCTAAGTGACCACAGTATAATAAAACCGTGGCAACATGAGCTAACTTTCATTGTAGGTACTGTGTGTTTGGCTCAGCCCTTAGCACTAGCTAAGGTGGTGTCTCAGGAAATGGGAGCCTCTTCATGATGACTGATTTCCTATACTTCAACCAGATGGCCTGGGATTGCATTGTTTTGCCAAGTTCACCCCCCAGAAAGAAAGCAGGGCCTGTTAAGTGGTCCCGTTAGGAATCGAAGTCTGAATTCCTTCATAACATAGACTGTGCTGAGACTCTTAGTGCATCAGAGCGGAAGAGGCTCAGAGATTCTATCCTAACAGCATCTAGGTGTCTTCCTGGAGTTCTGTTGAACTTCACTTGACTGGCCTGTTCCCCTTGAAGATGCTCATTCTCTGCGTCTGTGGTCTGTGTGGCCATGGGTCATTTCTAAACTCTTCCAGAGACTGTGGGATGCTCCACATTGAGGTACTGATTTGGACTACCCTTTCTATGTTATAAAGAAACAAAAGAACATCTTTACAAAGTTGTATGTCTGGTCCTAGTCCAACAGCCCATTGTGACTCTATAACTCTTGACATGTGTTTCCTGACCAAACACATTTGCTGCAATGCCCCCGTCAGCCTCGGACAGAGGGGAATGTACCACCATATACACCCGAGAAGATAATTGGCAAAATTCTAAGGACTGAGGCGATTTATTTATTTATTTCTGTCTGTCAAGTTCATCTGGCAGGCCAAGTGGACAGACCACAAGGTGGATATTGAAAGAATCAGAAAGTCAACGGGGAGGAATTTCAAAGTTTTGAGTGTCCTGTGGACTGGCATTTTTCAATAGCTATAGAAATACCAAGGCTTTAAACAGACTAAGAAATCTTAATGAACCAACCTAACCTGACATTAAGCAGTAATGAAAGACAATCTCCCTGCCTGCCCCATCCCCCAGTACCAGCAATATGATATGTCCAGGCCTCCAGCTGGTCTTTTCTGGCTTAAGTCTGCAAACCCATCTCTTATGAATTCTGAGGAAGGTAAATTTAATTTCCGTGGAGGTATACTTAAAATTAACCTTTGCCTGTCCTCTAGATAGGTGCTCCTGCTAGGATCTGAAGTTATTTCTTGATGCTCTTTTCCCCTTGGTCATTTCTGGAATAATAAACTGTGGGCTGTGAGGAAGAGAAGTTTCCTTGTCCTTCCTAATTGATGGTTAAATGCTTTCATGACTAATGACTCTCTACCAGCTCTGCTCTTCATGGGCTGGTGTTTCTGAGCAGCGTCCTTGAGAATCACATTTATTTTGCTTATTTATCATTGCATTCCATAAAAATATTTCAAATATTGATTTTCATTTCAGAAGAGGCGCCTCCCCCCAACCTTCCGGTATGAATTTTTAAACCAGGATATAAAGAATACGAATTTGCATTTGTTTGACAGTGCAATCTTGTAATTAGAGTTTTTCCTCTTGACTAGATACAGTGAAAGGGGCATAATTTAATTTTTATAGACTAGCCAATTTCTGCCCTTCCTAAAATATAGCTCTGTCAGTGAGCAAAGTGTTACAGGTTCTCCTAAACCTTATTTAAAAGTTAAATGCAGTATATTGAGAGAAAGTTCATGGTCTGAATCAGTAACCTGATCGATCTCCTCACCCATCCTTGCAATACGCATTAATCTATTTGTCTGTTTTGCAATACAAGAGTTACTGATTTACATGCCATCTTGCATCTCCATTATGGCTGGATAAGGAATGGCTGTTTTCCTTTTGGATTAGTTAGCTGCTCATTAAGTTAGACAAGGATGGCTCCAGGCATTGGCTAGGTTCATTTCCTGTCTTATTTTCTCCTGAGCTAAATGAGGGGATGGCAAGAGAGGGATGGGTGGACATCTGCTCCTGGTGAAGGGAAAGGTAACTGCTTGAGAAAACTGATGTCTCCTCAAGTCTGTCTGTGCTTAGTTTTACGAAGTTTTAAACGCTGGTTCTATTTGTCCTTGTGGGCTTGTCAGAAAGGAAGCATACTCTGCTTGTCAATTTTATATCACAGTACAACTGTCCGTGGATTCTCTTTTTCAAGCTATACACAGGAAGGAACTGGGGAGATGGCTCAGCGGGTAAGAACACTTGCCACTTAAGCATGAGAACCTGAGTTCAGATTCCAACAGCCAAGTAAAAGGCAGGACATTGTGGTGCAGGTCTTAAATTCCAGCACTTGGGAGGCAGAGGCAGGTGGATCTCTAAGTTGTGTGCCAGCCTGGTCTGTATAGTGAATTCCAGGACAGCCAGGGCTACATGGTAAGTTCCTGCCTCAAAACAGAGAAACCAACAAAAGCCTGATGTGGCTATACTGCCTGTAATTCTAGCATTGAAGAGTAAAAATGGACAGATCTAGGAGCTCATTCACAAATCAGCTTACCTGAAAATACAACATCCAGATTCAGTAAGAGACACTGTTGCTAGGAAAGGAGGCAGGATTAAATAGAGAGCACCCAAGGGCCTCTTCTGACTTCCATCCATATGCACACAGACACATGTACTCACATACATTCACACATGCATGCATATATACATGAATGCACCACAGACGCACACAGACACACACATAAATACAAAATGATATATATGCACCCAAACGTACACGGAATAGCATGTGTATGTATGTTTACATTTTTTTACATCATTCACTGTGTTTCTTAGGGTAATACATAGCTATAACTCTTCTTTGTGTGCATGTTCCTGTTCTCACATGTTTCTGTATGTACATATATGCACAGCTCTTGTGTGAAGGCTGGAAAACAATGTTGAGTGTCATTCCTCAGGCATCTTCTATTTTTTGTTTGAAATGGGGGTCTCTCATTGGCCTGGTACTTTAATAAGTTGGCTGTCCAAGCTGGTGTCCAAGCTTCCAGGGACCTGCCCATTTCTACCTCTCATCTTGCCATCACTGGTGTATGTGTGTGTGTGTGTGTGTGTGTGTGTGTGTGTGTGTGTGCGCACGCGTGCGTGCGCGTGTGCGTGCACACGCACACACATGCATGCTCATGTGCGAATGTGGCACATGGTTCCTGTGAAGACCAGAGGTAACTTACAGAAATCAGTTCTCTCCTTCCACCATGTGGATTCTGGAGTAATCCAGTTCAGGTAGGAAGGCTTGGCTCCTCCTCCTGCTGAGCCATCCCTCACCCACCCCATGTCTCCTTTCCTCTTCCTCCGGGATTCCTACCGTCTCTTTTTAGACAACCACCGGCAGTTCTGTTTTCCTACACTTTCTTCAGTTTGAATCAGTCAGACTGATCATAGAGAACATAAAGTAACTGGAAAACAAAAGGTTTAAAATTTACCCTCGGGCCAGGGAGATGGCTCAGTGGGTAAAAGCACTTGCTCCCAAGTCTGACTGTCCGAATTTGATCCCTGGAGCCCATGTGGTGGAAGAAACGAACTGCAAGTTCCTCCACACACAAACATACAAGATAAGGACACAGTAAAATATTTTTTTAATCGCCATAGTTTAATGTTGACCAGGGAAACTTATTTAATTGGAAGAAAAAACTGTTAGAATAAAAATGATTCCAAAGCTATGATGATCGCTCAGTTGGTGATGTTTCTGCCACATAAGCATGAGCGTGAGGACCTGAGCTTAATTCTGAGACCCCATGATTAAACAAACAAACAAACAAAAAACCAGAAACCAAAATGGAAACATTCCTCATAAGCATCGTGCCAAGCTCTCCTAATTCTGACATGTGTCTGGGACGTGAGAGTGGAAACCCTGGAGCTCACTGGACAACCTAGCCTGCTCTGCAAGTCCCAGGCCAGTGAGAGACCCTCTCTCAAGAAACAAAGTAGACATGCCTGAAGAATGACAGTACACACACACACACACACACACACACACACACACACACACACACACGGGCTGGGGAGGGGCAGGATTCCAACATCAAAACAGATATTCACACATAGATATTCACATATACCAATACCAGGCTCACTAAGAAGGCTTCCATGTCAACACGAGTAAAATTATGAACTGTGAGGGAAGGGAGTCTGTGCTATGAACATTGATATCCTGCCCCTTTTCCTTCTGGGATGCTAAATAAAACACCTTTCTCTTTGGGGCAAGACATTTTACCATTCAACTTGCTCTCTACGCTCTCCAGATCCATCCATCTTGGTAATGCAGTAGGCAGAGCTGGCTGCTGGGAGGATTTTCGGGAGAATATCATAGGCCTTTGGTCCCTTGGACTCTCCAGTAAGCGGAGCATTTGTTTATGTTAAGTTTCCAACTGAACAGGCAGCCAGGGCTGACCTCCCATCTTAGTAGATGAAAGGCTTGAGGATTGATCCAGCTCTCCCCATCACACTAATTCCTCCCACTACAGTTTCATGAAAGCTTCCTTCATTGATGGTTTTCCTAATGAGTTTAAACAGAGAGGCTTCAAAGCTGGGTCTGTTTTCCCAAGTGGAAAGGAGATGAAGAATGAAAACAAAACACACCGCTCCCTTTGAAGTGCGAAAGGGATAACGGCTTCCCTTATGGATTCCCCCAAAAAGCCCAAATCTGCATCCTCTTGGATTTTGGATCCCTCCTTCCTTTCCTCACTTCATTCTTTTCTTAATTTTTTAAAAAAAGGCTGACTTTCTAATTCCCAAGCTGGCAAAGGTTTCTTAGTCCAGTATGTGAGAGGGAACATCTGCCATGCTTAGCCTACTTTTGCTTCTGTGACTGTGATAAAAGACCCTGACCAACTGCAACTTAGGAGAGGAAGGGTCTCCCCAGCCTGTAGTTCCAGGTCCTGGTCCATCACTGAGGAGACATCAAGGCAGAGACTCGGCACAGTTACACCCACAGCCGCAAAGAGAGAGCAACGCTCACTACTCCTGCTCAGCCCAGAATACCGTGTTACCCACAATCCAGGGTGGTTTCTCCTACTTCAATCCAGACAGTCACCCACAGACAAACTGACTTACATCATTCCTCAGTTGTGACTCTCTTCCCAGGTGACTGTAGATTGTGGCACACTGACATTTTAAATTGACCGGCACAGTGCTCACCTGATGAAAAGGACCTGGTTTCCATTCATTGAGAGAGTGTCACATCCCAGACTTTTCATGCTTGAGAAGTTGTGTGCAAGAGTAAAAACAGACCGCCTGCATTCTTAAGTGAGACAGTAGGAGAATGAAGCCTGTGCTCACAGAACGTTTGGAACCGAATAAATAGGTCTCCAAAGATGGGCTGGGGGTGGAGTTCAGGTGGCAGAGTCCTTTGTAGTACACACAGGCTCCGGTTTCCATCTGCAGTACCACGCAACACCAGTACGGTGCCTGTCTATAGTTCCAGCTCTGAGGAGGTGAAGGTAGGGAGAGCAGAAGGCCAAGATCATCCTGAGCTACATAGAGAGTTGCAGGCCAGCCTGGGCTACATGAAATTCTGTCTCAAAAATAGATGCATTAAATAACATCTAAAAAGAGGCCACATCTGGCCTTGTTTTAGGCACTAAAACATCAAAAGAATGGCCCAGGGGGTCTTAGTTCAACTTACTTTTCCTGCTGAGGGTACTTGAATTACGTGTTTAACTCCTGAGAGTGGTGTCCCAGTAATTAGTCTGCCAAGCTCACAATGACATGATATTGTCACATGATATTGGGGGATCTTACACCCAAAGAGGCTAGGTAGGTAAGTTGCTCAAGACTATACTGGGGTGAGGGACAGAATCCTCTTCCTCCCCCAAGGCCTTCCCAGTCACCATGCTAGCATTCTCTGGTCTGCTTTTTTCTTTCTTTATTCCCCATTGCTTTTATTTATTTAGTTAGTTATTCATTTATTTATTTATTTGATTATGTTTCTGTGTGTATGTGTGTGAATGGGTGTCTTTCTCTCTTGCTCTCTATTCAAGACAGGATTTCTCACTGAGCATGGAGCTCACAGGTTCATCTAAGATGGCTGGCCAGTGAGCCCTAGGGGTCCTCCTCTGTCACCTCCTCGGTGCTAGAATTATAGGTACCCAGTGCTCTGCCTGTCTTTGTATGTGGGCGCTGGAGATCGGAAGTCAAATCCTAGTGTTTGTGTGGCAAGCACTTTATACTATACTTTAAGCCATCTCGAGTGATCTCCTTTTATAATTTTAAGAACAATTTTTAAAAATTCTGTTCTCTCACTATATGTTAGCTGGAGAACAACTTGTGAGGGCTATTGCTCCCCTTCCACCATCTTGGGTATTGAACTCAAGCCATCAGACTTGGTGGCAAGTGTCTTTACCCACCTATCTGGCCAACCTCTTCAGAAGAGATTTATTAGTAGATAACTCACATACCATAAGTTTCACTGTCTTAAACTTCAGAATTTGATGGATTTTAGTAAATTGACAAGGCTTTATACCCATTACCAGCCATCTTATTTTCCGTCTCCTCCAACCCCTGGAAACCATGCATTCATTTCCTGTTGTATGTATTTGTCTATTCTGGACATTATATGTAAGTGGAATTACACAATCATGGCCTTTTGTGACCAGTTGATTTGTGTATGTGTGTGTGTGTGTGTGTGTGTGTGTGTGTGTATGTGTGTGTGTGTGTGTGACAGTAAATGTGTGCTGTTTCTGTGGCTCACTCCTGAGGGCACATTTTTCCATCTTGCAAGTGTATGTATGTAGAGAGGCATCTAGATGAGGGATCTAGAAACATCCAGATAACAGAGTATGGCAGAACATGGAGGGACTCATGAGCGTTAGAACCCCACTGGCTGATAAAGCAATTTGCTGAACTATGGCATCACCTGAACCACACCTGTCCAGTGAGCTGTGGGAAGAGGAATTCATGTACCTGAAACATATTCTCTGTGCCAAGCACCGGGGTATCCAGCCATTAGATAATCATCTGCTTTCTCTTGAGAAGATATTGAATTCCTTTAGGCTAAAACAAGAATCCTCAGGGACAATAAATGGGCAGTTATTGATTTCTGAAGCCCTTGTTTGGGATAAGGTCTTGTGACATCACCTTCAAGCCAGAATCCTCCGGAGTCCAGACTTTCCTTGACCAGAAGGACATTAGCCTATCTGGTTCACCACTTCTGTTGGACAGATGAGTTAGCTATGACCTTGAGACACTGCTCTTTGGACTGGCTGGAGCATCTTGACACATCGATTTCCTCCCTTGAGAAGGCTGGAGGGTAGATAGAGCACATGAAGAGAGAATCCTGGGGAAAATTTTCAGCCAAGGAAACCAGACAAATGTGTCATTTCCAATGAATACCTGCTGAAGTGTAGCTGAATCTGATTACAGCTTCCCAGGCCAGCCTGCTTACCCCTTGAGTGGGGAAAATGCCATTTCTTCTCTGGAAGATGAAACCTTGTTCCTTCCTGCCTTGTAGTTTCCATTGTGGTTGTGACTTTGTTTCAGAGGAAAGGGAAGAATTGCTGGTAGAAAGTGAAACAATCACTTCCTTTGCTAAGCCCCAGGAGGCCACATCTGTAACCAGGAGGCTCGAATCTGGGGTGAGCACTGGAAATGTAGCTTAGTTGGTAAACGCTTAAAACTCTGGGTTCAATCTCCGGAACCACATAAACCTACAAGGCATGTAAGCCTGTAATCCCAGTTTCCAGGGAGTGGAGGCTGGAGGTTCGGAAGTTCAAGAACATCCTTGACGACATAGCAAGTTTAAGGTCCGCCTGGGTTATATAAGAGCTTTCCCAAAACAAACAGGCAACAACAGAAATCTGGGGTGAGTTTGCCTGGGGACAAGCCGAAGAAATCTGGTATGTGTTGTTAATTCTTTCTAGATGAGGTAAACTTTGGGCTGTGGCGACACTGTAATTCATAAGCTATTTTCTTCCACCACAGCTTCAGGCCATGCATGTTCTCTTATTAATAAATCGCTACCAACCCTCTCTGGTTGCCGCCAACACTATAAAGCCAAGCAGGACACGGACCAAATTTAGTGCAGAAGATAAGGGGAAGCCATTGAAAGTTTGTAATAAATTGCCTTCTTTTAAAGAAGAGGATGTGTTAGAGTCAAGCGGTGATGGCTCAAGCCATTGATTTCAAAAGGTTTATGACTTCGCCAGCCCTGAGCCTGATCCCCATGTGGAAGTGATAAAGAGGTGTATTATTTTAAGGAAGTTGTGATGCTTGGTCCAGTGCGTTTCATTTCTCACTGGACATGGACAATAGCTTTTTATGTTTTTTCTATTTCTTGGACTTGTTCTCGAATGGAGACAGTGCCAGGGGCGGGTGGCGCCAGGCAAAGCTCTCAGCCGGCCATGGTGGGGGCATGCTGCATGTGGGATGAATGTGAATGCATATAGCAGTCCAGGCTGCCCTCCACAGTGGCTCGTTCGAAGGGCATTAGCAGAAGCAGGTGTACGAGGCTAGGCAGTGGCGTCTATGCAGTTTTATTGCTATGTAAGGCAGAGAGAAACACTTGGGTCTTAAGTAACAAGGAAAACTGTTCAGAAGTAGCAAGAAGACTAATTTGGCAACTGGTAAAGATGCACACACTGTGTGATGGTATCTCAGCCATGGAGCAGGCAGGGGATTCTCCAAGGTTTTGTGTCTTCAGAGGGGAAGGCAGTTAGTGGGCAGAGCTGCAGCCTAGACCGATGAATTTCCTAAGTTTCTCTGAAAGGCATTCAGCTTGTCACTTGCAATTGGAAAAGAAAGAAAGATTAAAGAAGTCCAAAGCAACCCTTTAGTGTAAGAGTGGGTTAAAATGGAGATGTTGAAGGAATCCCACAAACTGGAGTCTATGCATTGAAGCCTGCCAGGGGTCTGTTTCACCCACACCCTTTCCAAAGCGTTTCTAATAATTGATGTTGGTGATGGTGATATTAAGTGCAGAACAGAAGGACTTTCTAATAAGTTCATCTTTGCTCATTATTCACCAGCCTAGTACCAAATCCTTTCAGTATTTTAAAGAATGTTTTCCTAATGAAATTGAAAGACAGCTCATTCGTGATTCTCTCTACACAGGTGCCTAAAAGAGTCTATTATGTTCCTCTCTCTCTTTCTCTCCTCTTTTCTCCTTTCTCTGTCCCTCCTCTTCTCCTCTCCTCGTGTCTCCTCTTCCTCCTGCACACACTCTCTCCTTTCAATCCACTCTCTCTCTCCTGCCTCCTTCCCTCCCTCCTTCCAACTCTCCCCCACACACACACACACAGAGAGAGAGAGAGAGAGAGAGAGAGAGAGAGAGAGAGAGAGAGAGAGAGAGAGATTTGACACCAAGAAAATACAGAATTGAGTTTATTGAATTATTGAGGCAAATCAGTTGCATGCTATAATGATAGATATTATAGCAGTGATGAAAGATTTTTAGCATAAGAATACAGTCTGAAGACATATTGAATATATCCTTTTGCATTTCAGTAAATTTGAAGCGGCTGACTCATGCCTGGTTTGGAGGGTTGTTTTTTAAGGCATCCCTCTGAATTGTTGCCCAGCCCCCAGGTTGTCTAATGTGGTATCCTGCTTTTCAAGGCTGGCTTGGCTTGGCTTAATAGGAATGCTCTCAAGAAACACACATACGGCATGCAGGTAACTTGGTAGTCAAGGTAGCTGGAGGCCCAGACCACCACTAGCTAATCACGTACCCGGGAACTCTGTAACACCGAGGACATCAGCTGTGCTCGTGGACTCCCTAGAGAAGAAAGAAAATCTCACATATGGTTATAGCCCCCTCCAAATCTTCACCTTCACCCTCTCCCAGTCCTCTCCCATACAGGAGATGCAAGTTCAAAAGGCCGTAGATACATCTTTAATAAAACACAAGCCATTCAGACTTGCTGCTGATGGATAGATTTATAAACCACTTAATTTGGATAAATTTCCCTACGGGGGAAAAAAAGAGAACATGGTCATGCACTGCTGTTTTTTACCCTATGCTAGTGTGTGTGTGTGTGTGTGTGTGTGTGTGTGTGTGTGTGTGTCCATAAACATGAATGTGAATGCCAGAGGTTGAAGTTGGGTATCTTCCTCAATCATTCTCCGTCTCATTTTTAGACATGTTCTCTCATTGAACCTGGAACTTGCTCACCGAGCTAGACTGACCAGCAAACCCTAAGGACTTTCCTGTCCCTGCCTCCCTAGCACTGTGAGTTAGTGGTGCCGACCACTCTGCCTCCTTATTTCTTAACATGGCTTTGGAGGGACTCGACTTGGGTTCTCATCCCGGGCAGGCATACCCTTATACTATTTCACCACCTCTAATAATCTGCCCATTTGCTTACATTCTTGCACTTCCTATCACTAACATAATCGTGCTGGCGACTGGCAAATCTAAGCCCAGTCTCACCCAAGCCCCGGGCATGCAGCATGGGCTACATTAGCACCTCAGCATCAAAGGCATTTAAGGCATCTAGTTTGTTCCTGTGAACACTCCAACAGCTGTTGCTGCTGCCAAAGGGTTTCTGCGCTTCCACCCCGAACATGGCTTGCTCTGTCTCTTAAGGATGCTTTAGGCAATAAGAGCAACTTCAGTGGGGAAAACGCTTAGCATTCACCTAAGGAGACACGGTTTATTAGTGGGTGGTCTTGGGACACTCCCCCAGGCTAGTGACTCCTAAAGACACAGGCTTTCTGCACTTTCCTGATCACTTCCCAGGCACACTGGTGTTTAGCTCCAGGCTGTTGCATCTTCGGCATAACTTAACTATGAAATTCTAGTTAAAAGGATGCGATCACATCAAGAAAGCTTTTTTTGTCAGCTTTGCTAGCTTTTTTTCCCTTTTAAAATTATTTTTATTTATGTGTGTATGTATGTATGTATGTGTGTGTGTGTGAATGAATGCCATGTGTATGTAGGTGCCCACGGAAGCCAGAAGAAGGCTTTGGATCCCCGGGAGCTGGAGTTGCAGGTGGTTGTGACCCACCCAGTATGGCTAACGGGAAGCAAATTTGGGTCCTCTTCGAGAGGAGGAAATGTTCTTAATCATTAAGCCATGTCTCTAGCCCCACCTCTCTTTGCTGTTTGAGGCAGTATCTCAGGCTGTCCTTAAACTTGCTAGATAACCAAGGATAACCTTGAACTTCTAGTCTTCTTTCTTCTACTACCAAGAGCTGGGACTCGGCATGTACAATCATGCAGTTCATGTGGTGGTGGGCAACAGCCCAGGGTTTCATAGGTGCCAGGCAAGCACTCTACCAGCTGAGCCCCATCCCCAGACTTCCTATGCTTTTAAACAAGAAAACAGCCCTAACCTCCCCCTCCGCATGACAGCTAGAACCTATAAGGGTCAACTGTCTGTCTGCTGCCTTCATCTTTAAAAAAAATTCATATGCAAGATCAGAAAAATCGGAGCATGATGCTTCCAGGGATCCCTAGAAAGAGGATCCAGATGGTTTCTTCGCTTGAAGAGAAACCACTGTTTTGCTTAAGTGGAACATTAAAATGCAGTCAGAGAACCTTCATCTTGGCCATTTTCATATTTGGAAAACAAAGCAAGTTATCCTCAAAAGTGACATTTATGTCAAGATTGACAGGGCATTCCAGAAGTTGGATTCACAGAACTCTGTGGATGGAAGTCTAACTAAGGGGCTGGGTGATGATGGTTCAGCTGTTAAGGCACCTGCCTCACACACATGAGGGTCGGAGTTTGGATTCCTGAAAGCCACATAAAATGTGGGTAGGTAGTGATAGAATTCCAACCACAGAAGGCAGAGCCAGGAGATCCCCATAGCAGGTTGGCTAGCAAGACTTGCCATACTGAAGAGCTGTGGGTTTGACTAAGACACCTGTCTCCATGAGTGAGGGGGAAGAGTGACGGAAGATGATTTTTGACATCAAACGTGGTCCTCTACATGCACAGGCACACACACACACACACACACACACACACACACACACACACACTTTAATACTACACAGACAAAAATGCATATGCACATGCATATCATGAATGCACACAGAAAGCAGAAAAAGAGCAAGTCAAGCTTAAACTATGAAAATATTTTCTGCAGAGGAGAATATCCCATTTGTAGTGTCAAATAGAAGGCTGCTTGCTGGAGGTACTTAGATGTTCTTGTTAGTTCCACGGGGAACCATTATCCACCAAGGACTTTCTTCTTCCTACATTTTGGTGAACTCAGATGCAAGAAACTGCTGAGGAACTTTGGGCCTCCTGCAATCTTTGTGCTGTCTGAGAATAGCAGTCAAGGCCATCAAGGTTCAGAATGCAAGAGCCCAAGTCCATAAGTCACTGATGGGGCCTGTCACAGTACATCCCATGGGGCTGAGGAGACGGCTCGGTGGATAAAGCACTTACCTTGCAAGTGTGAGCTGCTGAGTTCAGATCCTCAGAGCCCATGTAAAGCTGGACTCCACAGTAATAACTAGATCACAAGTAGTAACTCCAGTGATCTAGCAGGATGGGAGGTGGAAACGGGGCTACCCAGAAGCTCAGGGCCAGCTGGCCTGGCATCCACGGCAGTGAACAACAAGAGAGCCTGTCTCCAACAAGGTAGAAGGTAAAGACTGACACCAGAGTTTGTTCTCTGATCTCCACTGTGCTTGATTTCCACACATTATGTGCACACCCACATGCATGTATGTGCTCACGCGTGCGCGCGCACACACACACACACACACACACATACACAAGTTTTTAAAGTTACAAAGAATAATCTATTCCCTCAATCCCACCCCCCTACACACACACACACACAAGATGGAGAATAAAGATACTGGAGGGGGGGGGGCAAACCCACAAATTCCTGCACAGGAACCTCCCTCGCTCAGAAAGTTCTTACAGCACGGAGAAATCCAAACCCAGGGGAAAACTGAAGGAGACGACTAGTCGGCCTCACACGTCATGGGCTGGCTGCTTGTTGTCCTCAGGACCTCCGTGGAAACAGCACAGGTAACAGGCAGAGAACCGGAGAGACGGCTCAGTTCAGAAAGCTCATCTTGAAAGCATAAGGACTTGAGTTCAAATCTCCAGAACCTACGTAACAAAGCCAGACAGGGTGACACGTGATCCCAGCACTGGGGAGACAAAAACAAGAAGGTCCCTGGAGCCCACTGACTAGCCAGTCTAGCTTAGTGGGCAACCCCCAAGGCAATGAGCAACCCTGCCTCAAAGGAGATAAACAGCATTCTTGAGGATACAGTCAGGGACGTCCTTCAGCTTTTGCAAACATGCACACCTATGTACACGAGTGCTTACACACACACACACACACACACACACACACACACACACACACACACACAAATTATGTAAAGGTAATCTGACCCTTTTGTAGCGAGCTAACGCCTCCCAGTTACATTGGCTCGGTCTGTTTTGTTGCTGTAGCTGTTTTAATGGTCTGGGTTTTTTTTTTTTTTTTTTTTTTTTTTTTTAGTGGTCTTTACAACCCCTTCACATTACCCTGGTTCCACCTGGCTAGGCAGAGACGGGCCAATCCAATCACTGTGAAGGTGCAGGCAGAGTTCGCTGTTCTCAGATAGCCTGTTAGCATTCTCGTTGGCTTCCCAAGACATCTGCAGCTCAGATGGAGGGGATTTCTTTGGCCGCTCAGTTATTCACAAGCAGGGTAAAATAGGAGTACTTAAGAGCTGGTGTACAGAATTGTTCAGGAGCAAACACATCTCCAGGCCGTTTCTCTTTATCCAGGATAACCAGAGCCCGTCACGGCAGTAACGAGGCTCGAGCGCAGACAGGCTTTTTTTTTTTTTCCAGAGTTGTTCCTATTATGATGCAGAGGATGTCAAAAATCCTTACATGGTGTTCTTTAAAGAGAAAAAAATAATAATACATGCTTGGGAATGGATGGAAGATCTTTGTTCTGGCTATTGCGTCCAAGGCTCAGCGAAAACACATATAGTTCATTCCAATTACCCATCTTCACACATTTTTCTTGAAGGAGCTGTTCCTGGTCCTGCATAGAATATTTATTGTGATATGATCATAACTGTGGTGCTGTAAGTGTTGGTTATTTTTCAAGTGGAGAAAGATTAGTCTCACCCTCAGACAGGCGTTCATAGACAGGCGGTTTACCACAGAAGTTGGACTTCAAATTGAATTGCAAAGGGAGTGGAAAGGCATGGACTGTCGAAGGACTCTGCTTAGGCATTTCCATTGCAGCAGCAGAGGGGCAAGAGACGTGTGTGGTGGCCCGTACGTGGAGAGCACGCAAGGTTTTTGTGCCTCTCTTTTAATTCTGTCTCTCTCTTTCTCTCTCTCCCCCTCACTCCCTCCATCCCTCCCGCTCTGTGTGTGTGTGTGTGTGTGTGTGTGTGTGTATGTGTGTGTGTGTGCGCGCGCACGCGCGCGCGTGTGCGCGCGTTTGCACATCAGAGGACTTGTGCATGCTGAAGCCACTACCTTGGGTATCATTCCTCAGGTTCCAGCCACCTTGGTTTCTGACACAGAGGTTTCTTTCATTGACCTAGACCAATTTGTCTGGGTTGGCTGTTCTGCTTGTCTCCACCCTCCCAGCATTGGGACTTTCAATGTGCGCCACCAAAACCTGCTTTTATACGTGGATGCCGGGGGATTGAACTCAAGTCCTCATGTACTACCTGCGGAGCCATCTCCTCAGCCCAGAGAAATAACTTTCAAAAGCGTGCTTGCAGCATGTGGCTTGTGATGGAACTGTGCCCAAGTCTTTCTGGATGACCCAAAGTCATATCTTTCGCGGTAGGGGGCTAAAGAACGTTCAGTTCCAATGGAGATGGAAGATGCTTGACATATCTAGCAAAAGTAATACTAAATGTCTGTGTTTGTGAGGCTCTAAGTCCAGAGGCTATTTGGAATGGAAGATGAGTTTTGATGATGTTTGCCAACCACCTAGAGAACCATGGCTCCCGAAGTCATTCCCGGGTCGCTGTGCATTCTGGGATGTAGTGGAATCTAATGGACTCTAAAGAGAGCCCAGCTGCCAGCCTCCTCCTCACCCGAGTTCAGAAGTAACTGAGAATTAAAAGGAGGAACAAGATGGTTGGAACCGAACACATCTCTTGTTAAAGAAGAGCTGGGATGGAAGGAATAGCTTCGGGGTGAGAATTAGATGTTCTTTCAAATTAGCATCTTCCAATTAGCTGCTTTCCCAGTCACGGACAAGGGAGTTTCTTGACAGAGGTACAGTGCAGACTACCTGTTTTCTGTAAGCACTGACTCCCAAGAAGGGAGGCATACAGGAAGACAGCACATGTACAGTACATCCTTCCCAGATATGTCAATGTTACATGTCACTCTGTCTCTGCGGAAGGATAAAATGTGGGATGCGAAGAGTTACAGGCATAGAGTTCCCTTCACCTGCAAGGAAACACGGAGTGTGGGAGATACGATCCCCCAAGTAGTATTGTAATATTCCCAGCACCACACATTCTAGGAGCCCCCAAACCTTCAGGTCATAGCTTCGGGGTGTGACCGTCAGCTATGTTCTCTCTGTGTGTCTGTGTCTCCCTCTGTCTCTGTCTCTGTCTGTTTCTCTGTGTGTATGTATCTGTCTCTCTCTGCCTCTCTGTCTCTGTCTGTCTGTCTGTCTGTCTCTCTCTCTCTCTCTCTCTCTCTCTCTCTCTCTCTCTCTCTCTCCATTATGGACAATGAAGAAGTGTGTCTGACTGTCTCTCCCACCCATGTCAATGACTTTGAAAACAACAGACATCGTTCAGGAAACCTGCAGACTTGTGGACAAAGCTGCATGACAGGACTGTTTTTGCGCACCTGGTCTCTGCTCGTGTCAGTCACTTACATAATAGTTCAACGAGTGCCATGGCTGATATGGACTGTCAACTTGACAGGATCCAGACTCATCTAGGAGACAAGCCTCTAGGCATGCCTCTGGGGGAGTTTCTATGCTGAGTTCATTGAAGGGAGAAGACAGTACCCTAAATGTGGGTGACATTAGCCCATGGTTTGTGGTCCTGGTGCAAATAACAAGGAGAAACCAGCATTCACCTCTCTTTGTTTCTTGCCTATGGGTGTAGTATGAGCAGCGCTGCCTCAACCCCCCCACCCCCTGCTGCCTTGATTTCCCCACACGATGGACTGTGCCCTCAAACTGTGAGCTCAAATAAATCCTCCCTGGAGTTGCCTTTGTTGGGTGTTTTGACACAGCTGTGAGAAAAATAAATAATACAATGATCAAAACCAGGAACTGCACGCTGGCTCATTGATAACAAGAAGACTAAGCTTCTCATGCAGGGTCCCCATTCACTTCTTTCTTCCATTCTACGGTCCCATGTTGCCTTTCTTTACCATGTCTCCTTCCTCTTGTCTGGCCTCTAACAGCTCTTCATCCTTCTTGTCTTTACTAATCTTGATGCTCTGAAGAAGTGATCAGGTGACTGTTCACTGCCCAACAGGTCGGCTTTGTCTATTGCCCAACCATGACTGGGATGATGTTTTTTTTCGCTTTTGACAGGAATACTCAGAAGGAAGGTTCCCTTCTGTGCCTCCTACCAAAGGGAGCATGCTGTCAATATGTCTTATTATTTATTGGTGACGTTAACTTTGCTGAATTCAAGTGCAGCCTGCTGGGGTTTCTGCATCATGAGGTTTGTGTTTCCTACCTGCAATTAATAAATAGTTCGAGGGGAATCTTTTTCTTTAGATTTTACTTGTATTTACTTGTATGTGTTTGTGTGTATGTGTGTGTTTATGCACACCTGCATGCAGGTGCCCTTGGAGGCTAGAAGGCATCTGATCCCCTAGAGGAAGAGTTATAGGTGGTTTGAAAGCTACCTAAACTCTTGTCTGCTGCAAGAACAGCAAGTGCTCTTGTCCACCGGGCCATCTCTCCAGCCCCCGTTGAGGGAGATCATTTGAAACTATGCAAATATCCCATTTCTCCTCAAACTTGACTAAACAGTCTTGATGTCAGTTTCTACTATGGTTCTCTAATCTTCATTTCTCTTTCTCTCAATCCTTTTGCATGTCTCTGTGCATGTTTTGCATATATGTGTATGTGTGTTTGTGATATGTCTGTACATATATATTCATGTGAGTGTGTATGCACACGTGCATGCATATGGGCAGGTCAGAGGTCAATGTTGGCAGCCTTTCTTGATATTCCCTGCCCTGTTCTTTGAAACAGAGTCTCTCACTGAAACTGGAGCTTATCCACTAGCCTAGGCTGATTGGCCAGTAAGCTCCAGGATCCTCTTGTCTTGGCTCCTCAGTTCTAGAATTACAGACACTTTTTTTTTTTTAAACCGGAGATCAACCTGCCCTCCTGGTTGTGTGGCAGGCACTTTACTGACTAAGCCCTCCCCCCAGGCCCTTCCTTTTACACATATTGATTGGAATTCTTCCTTGAGGAAGAGCTGAGTCCTGTCCTCCAAATATTTGCATTTTCAATTATTTATTTATATGGGATGGACTTGTGGGGATTTACTGTGTGCTGAAGGCTATAATCCAAAACAACTGTTGTTTGTTTTCTTGTTCATACTGCCTCTGGCTTTGGGCACTCACTGGAAGGTTGGTTCCCATGGCCTTTCAGCAGATTCCCATCATGGCTTACTACCCTGTAGTTTGAACATATCCTTGTTATGGAGGACAAGATATTCCAGGTTCATGTTAAATTTTCTCTCCCCAGGCCCCTTGTACTTCTCCTTATAAACTGTTTCTATCTAAATAAAAATAAGCAAATAGCCCTCGAGACAAGGAAGCAGCTGCTTCTTCGTCAGCAGGTGAAAGCACTCACCACCAAGCATGACGACCCGAGTTTGAGCCTCAGGGTCCTCATGATGGAAGGGTAGAGCAACTTCCACAGGTTGTCCTCTGACCTCCACTTGAGGACTGTGGCATGTTGCACACACACACACACACACACACACACACATGCACAAACAAATAAATGTAAAAAATTAAAACACTATCATCTCACTTTTTACTTTATTGTATTAAGTGTGAACATATTTGTCCCATACTCTGATGTCCTCTTTCTCCTCCTTTCTCTCCTCCACCCACTAGTCTCCTTCATTCTCCTAGCCAGTTTCTTCTCTACTTCCTTGCCATCTGTATATGTATATATACATATAGATATGATTTTATATACATCTGTAATGAGTAGAGTGCATGCATAAATGAGACAACACATAAGACAACTCAATTAACACGATTATCTCCACTTGTATTGATTTTTCTGTAACTGACATGACAACTTTATTCTTTCTTATGTCTGAGCAAAATCTCATTATGTATTATAAACCACATTTCTTTATCATTCCTCTGTTGTTGGACACCTTAGTTGGTTCAGTAGCTTAGCTCTTTTTAGAATAGTGATGATGAATTAAAAAAAAAACTAGAGAGTAGATACGTTCACTTGAAGCCCTTCAGGTAGACCACCAGTAGTGGTCTAGCTGGGTTGTATAGGAGATCTGTTTTTCATTTTTTGAAGACTCTCCCTGTTGACATCTGCAGTGGCTAGACTAGTTTAAATACCCTCCAGCAGTGAATAGGGGTTCCCTTTGGTCCATATCCTCACCAGCATTTCTTAGTTTTCTTAAGGACTGTAATTCCTACTGGAATGAGATAGAATCTTGATGTCATTTTTATTTTCATTTCTCTGATGGTTAGAGATGTTGAGTATTTTTCACATTGATTGGTCATTTGTGCTTCATCTTTTGAGGATTTCTTTTGTCTGTTCCATTAGGCCACTTACTAAATAGCTTGTTCGACTTCATTTTTTGAATTCTTTATACAGTCAAGATATTAATCCTCTTGTCCAATGTGTAGCTGGCAATGATTTCTCCAACTCTGCTGCTGTGTCTTCACTCAGTTAACTGTAGGTCATGGCTACCACCTGGTTGACCAACACTGCAATATGCCACTGGATACAAGATGCATCTTGACTTCATATATGTTCCAAATTGTGAAGGGGTACATTGAGGTTTTTAAGAAATAAAGCATATTTATTCATGGAAGTAGCTGAAGGATAATTCTAGTCCAACTTTGTTTGTCTCTTAAAATCTACATTCTTTGTGTTGAGTAAGCAGTTTTCTCAGAATTAACATCTCTTTCCCTTTTCTCAACTCCCTTCTGGAGATGGAGAAGGAGATGCTAAAAGTGATGCATCAAACCTTCTAGAAGCTCCAGCACTTGATGAGAGAATCTCATGAAAGACCCTGTTCCTTTGGCTTACAGCATAGTGTATCTGTGCCTCTAAGCCCTGTTAGGAATTTGTTCTAGCTTATTTTCACTGATAAAAACTGTTAGCAGGCTGGGAATATGGCTCACTACATAAGAGTACTTACTATGCAACTATGAGGACCCAGATTCTGTGAAAAACCAGAAACCATTCCAGAACCCACATAAAAAAGCTAAGTATCTATAGGCACATCTCTGACCCAGCACAAGGCAGAGACAGGAGGATTGCTGGGGCTTGCTTGTCCCCAGCCTAGCTGAAAGGCATTAAGGACCAGGTTCTGTGATAAACACTATCTCAAAGAAATAGGGCATAAAGTGATAGAGCAGGACACTCTATGTCCTCCTTTGGCCCCTCCACATATGTATGAATAGGAACACACATCTTACACACACACACACACACAAACACACACACACACACACACACACACACACACACACACCAATTTTAGTTCATTATCAAAACTATCACTGCTTGCTTTATAACCAATGACCCATTGGCCTTGCCAGAAAGTACTGATGGATGGTTGTTCCTTTTGATGAGTCAGGACATAATGTATCAGAGAAAGAACTGATATAATCGAAATTGTGTTCTTAGTAAGCGACTCTATTGGTCACCTTCCTCACTGCTGTGACAAACTTCCTACCAAGGGCAACCTAAGGAAGAAAAGGTTTATTTAGCTCATATTTCAAGGGTAGAGTCAGTCCATCACGGCAGGAGCGGGGAGCAGCTGGTCACGTGGCAGGCACAGCCAGGAAGCAGGAAAAGGTGAATGCTGATGCTCAGCTTGCTTTCTCCTTTTTATTCAACCCCGGAACACGAGCCTGTGAGATGGTGCTGCCCGCAGGTACGGTGGGTCTGCCCACCTAAATTAACCTAATCTAGATCATCTCTTGTAGACATGCCCAGAGGCTTGGCTCTTCAACTTGATCCTAGAACTTGTCAAGTTGGCATTATTAACTATTATAGTGACATAATAATTCAACTACCAAATTATCTCTTGAATAGTATAGATTCATTTGAAAATAATGTTCCCTGGAAGAAAAGAAACCATTAATTCTCTTCTTCCCATTGTCAAGAATGGTATTTTAAGATGACTCAGAAAACCATAAATTCTTTAAAAAATATCATATCTGAAAAATTCTACTTATGCCCAGGGAAGGAGATAGCCACCACATCAGCTTTTATGGTGTACTTTTAAAGACTCCTTTGCTTCCTGGAAGACAGCACTGGAGCCTGGCACTCTGGAGCCAGCACGGTTAAATGAGGATGGTGGGTCTGGGCATTGGCTCCATTGGTAGAGTGCCTACCTGGCATACAGGAACCCCTGGGTTTCATCCCTAGCTCCACATAGACATAGCATGGTGGCAAAAGCCTGTAATCCCAGATCTCAGGAGGTGGAGGCAGGCAAGTTGGGAGTTCAAGGTTATCCTTAGCTACGTAGAGAGTTTGAGGCTGGCACAGTATACATGAGACGCTGCCTCAAGATGCGAGGTTGTTACAGGAAACAAGAGCCTGCTGTCGCTGTTTTACAGCCTTTGTGCTGAAATGACGTGGTTTCTGGTTCGTGATGGGGGTGCCAAAAGAAGGACCATGACAGGAGGGTGGACAAGGACAAGGACAAGACCGATGCATTGATGGAAAACTTCCAGTTGAGGATCCACTGAGGTTTTCGTGCAGACTTTTGGCTTTAAATAGAGCAGTGGTAACATGTGAGTTTGCATTCATCCAGCACACACTGGGAGCAGCCTGCAGGGGTCTGCTGTAACTCTGTCTGCCCTTTTCCTCCTCAGCCTTCTGTAGCCCCCGTTACTTCTCCTGAGGATTCTGAGCCAACAGCAGGGATTGAATTTGTCCTGAAAAGCAGGCTCTCTGTTGAAGTGGTTTAGAGGGAAAACATTTAAAAAGACGTCCAGAAGATTCTACAGCCCTGTAAAACTAGCCAAGCCCTGTGACAGAATAGCCCATGAGGACCCCAGTGAGACCCTTTTTGATATTCATTCTAAAGCAAACGCCTCAGACTGTTGATGGGATTGCTCAGATAGCTGTGGAAGAAAGGCTTGGTAGAAGCAATAGGTTTGAAAGGTGATAGGAATTTGACAGAATAGAAGAGACATGTGTAGACCACAGTTACCAGGACAAATTCCATTCTATCTGATGTGGATTATCTGTGTCCTTCCATCGACTGACGTCACATCCACTTTCTTTGTTATGGACAGAGTCTGTGTCTTCCTTTAAATTCACATGTCACAATCTTGGTCTTCAGCATGATGACATTCAGAAAGGAGTCCTTCGCAAAGCAAATATACCACAGAAATCACAAGAATGGCACACTGGGTCAATGGGATTCATGCCCTATGAAAGAGACACACACAGAGAAGAGACCACATGAGAACACCAAGTCAGTGTGGCTCTCTTAAATGCAGAAGAGAAAGCCTTCAAGAGGAAATAATTCCCCCGTATCTTGATCTTGAACTGCTAGCCTCCACAACTAGGGCATACATTTTTGCTGTGTAAGCCACAGAATGCGCGATGTTTTGTTATGAGAGTCCAAGCGGATGAATGCAGCCCGTTTGTGCTAATAAACTTTCGTTACAAGACACCAAGCCCAGCTATCCACAAATTGTGTCTGACTGGCAGCTTCTGTGGTGCAATATCAGAACTGGGTAGCTGCCTTCTCAGAAAGTGTGCCAACTCCTGCAATAGGCAGGGTCAATGTGAATAAGCCATTAAAGGGGCAAAGAGAAGAAAACACCACCTATATCTGATTAACTTCTAGTTCCGGGATGAAAAAAAAAAAAAAGCCCTGACAAAAAGCAGCTTAGGGAGAAAGGGTTTATTTGAGCTCACAATTCCACGGTATGTCCCATTCTATGGAGGCATCACAGTGATAGGAGCCTGAGACAGCTGGCCACATCACATCCTAAGGAATGACGCCCCCCACAGACATGCCACAAGGCAGCCCAATCTAGACAATCCTTCATTAAGGCTCTCTTTCCAGGTGACTCTGGGGTGTGTCCCAGTTATTATTAAAGCTAACTATCACATTTTCTTAGTAGTCAGTGGTCCAAATAACCATTGACCCAGTTGCCTGCATGGATGACCTGTTTTCCTGGCTACCTCCCCTTTGAGACAGATGATGTGTCTGCTCAACAGTTGAAGTCTCTGAAGGGCATTGGGAGAGCCTGTCCTCCAATAGACCTATGGGGCAGGGCAGTCGTGCCAATGGGGCAGCAAGGAAAAGATGGTGACAGAGAAGACAGCCTGGGAAAAGCGAGGAGCAGGGAACCGTGTGGCCCTCATTCCATGGCTGAGGCTCTGCTGCATGTCCATCGGGAGCTTCTCCCATCCCAACCTCAGAGCCCAGCCAGCCAGGTTGTGTGCATAATGAATTATCCAAAAGGCTTCTCTTTGGAAGAATTAAACATTACGTTTATAGTCTGTGCATGCTCTCTTCCTCCTCAGAGCGGTGATTTGACCACCTGTATGGGATCAGCCTGGGTGGTTCTGGGAATGTGCGTATTTGAAGAAAAGCAGCTGAGTCCACACTGCTGTCTGAAAACTGCCACCCTCAGAGCTTACTTCTCCCCGGGTAGAGTCTTGGTATTGCTCCTACCTGGGGAGTGGGCGTGCCTTCCGGCCAGCCTCTTCATGAAGCTCTTACGGGGCTGTCCACCCCACAGCCCAGAGAATCAGACAAGTACACAGACATTTATTTTACATGGCCTTGCAATGAGACTGTTGTCATCTTCAAAGTTCACAGTGGAGAACTGTGCGATCAAGTTATCAATTAGGTGGGGGAAGAAAATATCATAAGGTTTTAAGTAAGTTTACAATGTTGTGTTGGGCTACATGCCTTGCTTTCTCAGGCTACCTGTCTCCCACAGGCTGTGCTAAACCCACTAACAAGACTAGTGAAGCATCTTCGGAGAAGGCAGGCCTAGGGCAGAGTGAGAGCACCCACCTGTGGTCAGTTCTATAAAGCGGTTTCTTATCTACCTGCTTCTAGCCCGGTCGACTTGGGGCAGGCTTCTAGACCAAATTGCTGGCCTGCGATCCGCAGTCCAACTCAGGGTAATGTGGACTCCCAGAGTGGAGACCACTTTCGGGTTGGCTTGCTTCCAGCTCGGCTGTTGTAGATGTTTCTTATTCTGTCCGCTAAAGCTACAGTGACCCAGCTGTGCAAGGAGCTGGCAGGAAGAGCTGAACTCCAACAAAGAGAAAACACCATCTTTCTTTGGGCCCCCGTGTAATCAATAATTCAACCTTGTAAAGCAAGCGTGATGCCTGGGAGAGGACTTGCTGCAGAGGAGACAAAGTCCATCCGGCATCCACCTCCGCTTCTAAAACTTCTTTCTCTCTCCTTCCTTCTGTACCCTCCCTGGGTTTGTTTGCCTTTGGTCTCCCTGCCCCACATCTGAATGTATAGCTTATGCACATGCCAAGATGTGGCCCGGTACAGTCCAGGAGGGGTGGGGAGAGAGTGTTGGGAGTGAGGGGGAAGAGGAGATCATTTTAAATGTCAGGTGAGTTGGTCAATGATTGTGGAAGTCCATGTCCGCTCTGGGATGTGTGCTGTGGGGTGCAGTTTACCTGCTTGTGTGTACTGAGGGCATGAACGACCATTCCTGTAGACAGATGTGAATAGTAATAATTAAAGTAGCAACAGCAAACGCCCACTTTGTGCCGACCACTGTAGTGTGTGTGTGTGTGTGTGTGTGTGTGTGTGTGTGTGTGTGTGTATACCGTGCACATGTGGAAGACAAAAGACAGACTTTGTCAGACTTTTTTGATATCGTTCCTGAGGTACCATCCACCATTTTTTTTTTTTGAGGCATAGTCTCCCACTGGCCTGGAACTCAAGAAGAAAGCTAGGCTGGCTGGCCAGGGAGTTAACTCCCTGCCTCCGAGGGCCCTCCTTAGTCTGCCTCCCCAACACTGGGACAGAAGGCCTGTGCTGCCAGACCCATCTTTATTTTTCAACAAGGCATTTGGGTATTGAACTCAGGTCCTCAGAAGTGCAAAGCAAACCTTTTACTGACTAGGCTATCTCTCTAGACTTCCCCCGCATCACTGTTGGAGCTGGAGTTACAGGCGGTTGTGAGTCGCCTGGGTTCTGTTCCCCTGGAAGAGCAGTCAGTTCTCTTAACCACTGTGCCGTTTCTCCAGCCCTGTCTCTTCACTTCCATATTCTTCCTGTTCAGCGTAACTCCTGGGAGCATTGATCTCCATATTCCGATTCCCTGCACCCCCAGAATCGGGTGCCATTGCTGTAGTGGAATGGATCCCCTGAGAAGTGACGTCAATGTCTAGCTACCCCCTCCTTCACTCCTTGGCCATGCCCCAGCATGCACAGCTTAATAAGGCAGATGAATAGGAATGACTTCCTCTGGGAGATCTATTTGCAGCAATTGTGAAGCCAGCATGCATAGCCACCCAACTAAATCCATGAGTCCCCAGGAGGACAGCACCTCTCCAAAGACTTAAAGAGGATTAAAGTTTTAAATGCATGCCATCTTGATTGATTTAGCAATAGTGGGTGGTATGTTCGGCAAAGCTTCCGGTCTGCAAATCCCACCCGTGAGAAGCTACCAGAAAGTCACAGGACACATCTCTGTGTCCCTGTGAGGTAGAGCACAGGAGCAGCTCTGGCTAAGCCTGAATGTCTCTCACTGAGATTAGGGTTTCATACTCTGCCTGTGTCAGCCATGGCCTGGAGATCTGCCTTAGCTGGAACCTCAGCTACTGAGACCACACAGGCCTGGAAATGAAGTTCTGAGAGCACTTTACAAACACTCACTGTAGTGAGACACTGCACCCCCTCCTCACTGCCCTCCTTCCTCCCATTGTTCATTCACTCATTCATGTGTGTGTGTGTGTGTGTGTGTGTGTTTATCTGTGTATGAGTGTGTATGTGTGTGCAGAGGTGTTTGTTTGGGTATGTGTCTGTGTGTATCTGTGTGTGTGTGTGTGTGTGTGTGTGTGTGTGTGTGTGTGTGTGAGAGAGAGAGAGAGAGAGACAGACAGACAGACAGACAGAGACAGAGACAGAGACAGAGAGACAGAGAGAGACTCTCATTGACCTGGAACTTGGTGAGTAGGCTCAAGGTTGACATGTCTCTGCCTCCCAAGTACTGGGATTACAAATGTGTGCCAGCCACCTGGCTTTTTACGATGGGTTCTGAAGACAGAACTCAGGTCTTCATATTGACATGACAAGCATTTGTCTGCTGAGCGGTCTCCTCAGGCCCTCATTTATCCATTTGACAAATACTTTTGAGGCAATGTGTGCTGGCCTCTGTTTTAATTATTGGGTCTTCCATTCTCTCGGTGGGTTCATTGGTAAAACATGTATTATAAGAAAAAAGCCATGCAGCGGAGGGCCAAGGGGCACCTCTCAGCCATTCCCATCTTTAGAAGTTGTTTGTCTGCTGGTCTTGCCTGTTACTTTGTTCTCCTCTCCTGGGTAGTGGGCTGCTGGGCCTCCCAGCCATCTGCACATGTGGAGAGGAGTCCCCCTGGGGCAGACTGCAGCTCAGATTCCACCCATAAGGCTGCCAAAGTCATGCCAAACCATGCTACCCTTCGCCAAACCTGGATGCTGAAGCAAGGAAGCCCATCTGGGAGACTGGGCTATACGCTAGCTTCCGTGGTACGGACCAATTTGACACTCAGTTGCCCTGTGTTATTACTGCGTGCAGCGAGTCCCAGGCTGCAGAGAAGTGACTCACGGGATTCGTATTTCTCCATTCTGTTCATTTGCAACTTACAGATGCAATCTATCAGTGAATATATTCCCTCTGTAAAGCACTCATGTATCACACACAGGGCTGGAGGGAGAGCATGGCCAGGAAATCACTAGTTGTGGAAGCAGGAGGACCTTGAGTCAGATCCTCAGGACCCTGTGATCTCATCACTGGGAAGGTGGAATCAGGATGCTCCCTGGAGCTCGCTGGCCAGGCAGGCTAGGCAAGTTGAAAAGCTATAGGCTCAGTGAGAGACCCTATCACAAAAATAAGGTTGAGAGTGATGGTAGATACCCAACATGCACTTCTTACTTCGACATGTGCACACACATCTACACACATGCACACACATACACACACAAACACACACACACACATACACACACACACACACACACACACACACAAACCATTCATGGAACCATGGAATAATCTAGTGTAAATGTGTGCCTTTCTAGTCATTTTGCTCTGATTTTCACTTAGACATACAAACTCTCACACACAAGTTTGTAGACACATCCCTCTGCAGACACGGTTAAAGCAAGTATTGTGTTGTTTTGTGTTTTTCTTTTATAAACAGTGCACTTACACGTCATTCTGTAACTTCACTTTTGCCCTCATTGAGAGCATTCTAGAGCAGCATAGGGCACTGTGACTTCCTTTCAAAAGCTGGTTAATGTCCTGTAGTATAAATGTACCTTTTTTCCCATTAAGGATGTAAAGGTGCTTTTGTTTCCTAGTATAAATGTTCAGTATGACTATTGAAGTTGCATCTTTTGAGTTGTTATAGGGCTGGGGCTTTAGCTCAATGGCTGAGCATGTGCTTAGCACACACAAAACCCTGGGTTCTACCTGTAGTAACACACACAATACGTACACATAGTATAGATCCTTCAGGGGCTGGAAAAGGTGGGTCGGTGGTTAAGAATGCACTCTGCTCTCACAGAGGGCCCAAGTTCAGTTCCCAGCACCCACCTAGGGTAGGTCATAACTGCCTGTCACTCCAGCTTCAGGGGATCTGGTGGCCTCTGAGATACCTGCACTCATGTGCACATACCCACACGTATGGACACAGTCACACAATGTTAAAAACAAAATCTTGAAAAGCATACAGATCCCTCAGCACGTGTACTGATTTATACTCCAACCAGACATCCATGAAAGCTTTCTGGTTTTATTCTCTGCCCTTCCCCCTCAGGCTCAGACTTAAGCTTATAGGGTCTGGATTAAAAGAAAAACAGCCACAAATCCCCTGCCTTGTGACCCCAAATCTTGGGCTTTGTGGCACCTCCTCCTTGCGGCTGCTTTGCTGTCTTTGAGAATGTGCTCACTCCCAGGAGCCCCTAGCAGACATGTAGGAAGAGCCTGGTTGTCGCCGCACTGAAAAGGGGGAAGCTATTTGATAAAAATTGCTCATTGGGGCTGTTATTTTCAAAGGTCATTTCAGAACGGTACTTCATTCTCTTCCCTTTTGATTGCAAATGGTTACAAAAAGGGTTTCATTTGTTTTTCTACCCCTGTGACTATGCAGCATCTCTCCTCAGAGACAGCTAATATTACCTCTTTGCTGTGTATTCTTCCAGAGAGATTTTATGCTTGTAAAATGATGTGAATCTATATGTAAGCTTCATTCTCTCCACAACCCCCCAAATACGCACATGTGAACATGGCAGGTAGTATGAAGAATGGTTAAGAGTATAGTTTGTAAATCACGTTTCCTGGGTTCAAATCCCAGCTCTAACCACGTGTCACCTGTATAAATGACTTCACTGATGCCTGTGTCAGCTTCCATGTCTGAGAAAATTGTTTTGAGGTCCTTACAACAATTACATAAATGAACTAGTACTGTAAAGTTCTTCAAACATATCTGTACTATAGGATGTGCTGACTGGCTTTTTTGTCACCCCGACACAAGCTAGAGTCATCTGAAAAGAAGGAATCTCAAGTAAGAAAATGCCCCTATCAGACTGGCCTGTAGGCAAGTCTGCATTTTCTTGATGAAGGATAGATGTGGGAAGGCTCAGCCAGCCCACTGTGGGTGGTGCCAACCCCTACACAAGTGGTCCCAGGTCATATGAAAAACCAAGCTGAGCAAGCCATGGAGAGAAGGCCAGTAAGCAGCGCTCCCCCATGGCCTGTGCTTCAGTTCCTGCCTCCAGGTTCCTGCCTTGAACTCCTGCCCTGACTTCCTTCAATAATGGATTGTGGTCTGGACACATACGCCAGATAAACCCTGCCCTCCCCCAAGCTGCTTTTGGTTAGTGTTTTATCACAGCCGCAGAGAGGAAACAGGGAAACAGAAAGAAGCCAACGTTCCTTCATTAAATCTTAAAAAGGAGAAGGAAAAAGAAAAGCGAGGATCGAGGATCGAGGAAGGAAATGTCTGACTCTATTTCACTTTACAACAAAATGTCTCTCGGCCATTTCCTCATTTGATGCCTGGGAGAATTCTCTCTGTGCTGATAAGACGCAGGCTGCTTAGCAGCTCCCTGGTGACAGTCAGAGCAGTTGTCCACCCTCGCTACTAGAGTCACCTAAGGTATGGACAGTTTGCGTTTCTGCAGATGGCAGACAGGTTCATCAAGTGGAATCACGGGGTCAAGGAGTGTGCACACTCCTGGTGTTGATGGCTGCTGCCACCTTGTATTCATGGCATTTACACCTGTCTGCCCTCTGAACCAGTGCAGTGAGGAGAACCTGCTCGCAGAGCCCAGGAAACCGGCGCTAATAAGCCCTGTGAACTTTGCCCACGTGCTAAGCAGGACTTGTAGCTCACTGAAATTTTAATTTGCACATCTCTTCGTGGTGGGGAGGATGAGTACCACAGCACGTGTGCCCAGGCCTTCTTGTCTCGTCTGTGAACTGTCTGTCATCTACCAGCTCCACTTTTCAGACAAGGAACTACTTATTTATTCCTTACTAAGTGCTTGGACCATTTTATACATTAAGAAAACTTAATCATTATAATTATTTGTGTGTGTGTGTGTGTGTGTGTGTGTGTGTGTGTGTGTGTAGTGATTGCTTATATTCATGTGTGTAGACATGTGTGAATGCAGGTGCACGAATGTGTATACATATGTAGAGGTCAGGTATGTTCCTCAGTGGCTCTCTACGTTCTTTTTATTTAATTTTTTGTCTTTTTCTCTATTTTTTAGACAGGGCCTCTCATTGAGCATGGGGTTCACTGACTGCGCTAGACTGTATGGCTGTTGAGCAGCAGGGCTCTGCCTCTCTCCACTCAGCACACCCAGCTCTGGGGTCCAGATGTGTTCTGCTGCAGCATCTGGCTTGTATGTGGGTGTGAGGAGTTAAGCCTGGCCCTCATCCTTGCATGGCAAGCATGGTACCCACTTCCCAGACACCCTTTTTTACTTTAAATAATATTTCAAAATTAAATTTATTTATTTTTTTGAGTTTATATTTAATTACATTTCTCACTTCCCTTTCTTCCTTCCATAACCTTTCACAAACCCCTCCCTTCTCTCCTTCAAATTCACGACCTCTTTTTCACTAATTATTGTTGCATGCATATATGTATATACATACATTCCATACACACTCACATATGCATACACACACACACACACACACACACACACACACACACACACACACATAAAACCTAAATCTTGGCCAGGTGGTGGTGGCGCACGCCTTTATTCTCAGCATTCAGGAGGCAGAGGCAGGCGGATCTCTGTGAGTTCGAGGCCAGCTTGGGCTACAGAGTGAGTTCCAGGAAAGGCACCAATGCTACACAGAGAAACCCTGTCTCGAAAAAAAAAAAAAAAAAAACACAACAACAACAAAACAAAACAAAAAACCTAATCTAACCCCTTCAGTTCCTATAATGCTACCGGTATATATACTTTCAAGACTGACCCTTTATCACTGTACAACCAGTTGGTGTGCTCTCCCCAACCTCTCCCCTTCCCAGCTTTCCTCAGCTGCCAATAGTCCATTGTGTAACCTTTGTGTAAGGCTGAGGCCTCATGGACTTTTCTCTGTCCAGTCTGGCATTGATATCTTCCTTGCTCAGATCATGTTTGAACAGTCATGTTGGTGGGAATTTATGGGTATAGCTTTTGATATTATTAGGAGACTCAATTTTACAGTAAATTCTCTGGTCCTCTGGCTCTTACAGTCTTTCTTCCTTAGGTGGGGGAGTGTCCTGTACATGCATACGAGGGGACTGAACTCCACAACTGTGTGTTTTGATTGGTTGTAGTTTTATGCAATGGTTGCAAAAAGAAGTTTCCTTGGTGAGGGGTGAAGCCTGCACTCATCTGTGGGTGTCAGAACTAATGCTTACAGATCGTTTGTAAGGACTGTGCTGGTTTAGTAAATTAGTAGTTGGAGACTCTCCTCCAACAATGACTTCAACAGCACTGACTAGTTGACTAGGTTTTCGGTACCAGGCATAGTCTCTCTTTTGCTGAGTGAGTCTTCAGTCCAATAAGAGACCCACTGGCTGCCACCAAGATGTGCTTACCCCTACTGGACCTTCAGAGTTATCATGCCATGCTGGTCCCCGATGTGGTTCATGGGTGTCACAGATGGGCAGGACTGTTGGTTGCCTTTCTCCTTTGGAAGTTTACTGTTTTGCTTTTTACTTTTTATTTCTGAGACACGCACACCACATATGTTTAGGATTTTAAAAATATATATATATTATTTACTTATTTTATATTTTTCCATTTTTTATACTCTGTGTGTGTGTGTGTGTGTGTGTGTGTGTGTGTGTATGTATGTTTATATGTCCCCTCCTAAAAGCTCTTAAGATCAAAGGACAACTTTGGGGACTCGGTTCTCTTCTTCTATCACATGGGTCCCTGGGATCGAACTCAAGTCACTTGATTTACCCGCTAGCATTTTTTTTAAGGATTTTTTTTTTTTAAGATTTATTTATTTATTATGTATACAGCATGTATGACTGCAGGCCAGAAGAGGGCACCAGATCTCTTTACAGGTGGTTGTGAGCCACCATGTGGTTGCTGGAAACTGAACTCAAGACCTCTGGAAGAGCAGCCAGTGCTCTTAACCTCTGAGCCATCTCTCCAGCCCTTAAAAATATTTTTATTAAAATATTATTACATCATTTTTCCCTTTCCCATTCTTCCCTCAAACCCTTTCCATGTCTTTTGTCTTTTCCATCTGGCCCCTCCCATACTCACCAGGGGTTCCCTCTCAAACTTACATCCTCTTTTTCTTTGATTATTATTTCTACACACACACACACACACACACACACACACACACACACACACACACACTATATTGATATAACCTGCTTAGTCCATTTAGTCCACTGGCATTGAGCTCCACCTTTTCACAGCTGGTCACATTGGTACTGGATAACCAGTTAGGGGACTCATCCCTGAAGACTCATTCTGCCTCTCTTAGCAGTCACTAGTTGCCTTACCTCTTTGTGGGTGAGGCTCCATGAGACTTCTCTTTTCCACATTAGCTTGTCTATTGGTATTGTCATTGTTCAGGTCCTGTTCAAGGCAGCCATCCATTGCAGTATCACAGGGACAGCTTCCCTGTCTGCTCTGGGAGATGTGATCTCACAGTAGACTTTCTGGCCCTCTAGCTCTTACAATCTTTCTAACCCCTCTTCCCAGAGGAACACCCTCTGTTCAAGCTGGGCACCCCATGATCAACTGTTCTCTGTATTTTGGCAGGTTGTGGTTTTCTGGATCATCTCTGTCTGCTGCAAAGAGAAGTTTCTTTGGGGAGGGATGAGAGCCACACTTACCTGTGATTCTAAGACTAAGTATTGAGGATGCAGTTAGGTGTTACACTGTCCTAGTGAAGCCACAGTCCAAGGTTGCCTCTAGGACCCATGACCTCACTAGCCCTAGGTAGTTGTTGGTTACTGCCAAGACATGAGTGCTACTACTGCACCTTTAGGACTATCTTGCCACACTAGCCATTGTGGTTTACAGACTTTATAGCTGAATAGGTCTGTTGGTTGCTTTTCTCTTTAGGGAGTTTGCATAGCACCTTCTTCTACTATGAAAGCTAGTCATTAGGGAGGAGACTTTTAGGCTAGCTCTGGCTAGACTCTCCTGAGTCCTGTGTTTGAAGTAGGTGGTGTCTTCAACAATAGAGACTCACTTTCGACCTTGGGGAGACAAGCAAGGGCAACAGTAATAGCCTACGCTGTTTTGGAAGCCTCTTGGGTCCCTTTGACCAACAACTCAGAAGAAGGTTCCTAATGCCTGGTGCTGAGGTTTTTGTTAGATGCTCTATGGCTCTTGGGGGAGCCCTGTCAGCCCAAGTGATGTAACGTCATTGTGTGTGTGTGTGCCACACAGAGACATCATTTGCCTAGTTGCATCATTCAACTAGGATGAGCTTTTTTTCATTTAAGTAGCTGGATTGGTGAATGACAGCACTTTTAAAATGGAGGTTGGCATAGAATATGGCCCACAGAATCAACTAACCAGGACACATAGGGGCTCACAGAGACTGAACCCACAATCAGGGAGCTTGGTGTTCTTGTGGGACTCCTAACAAAGGGAGCAGGGGCTGTCTCTGACTCTTTTGCCTGCTCTTGGGACCCTTCTCCTCCTACTGGGTTGCCTCATCCAGCTTTGATATGAAGGTATGCGGCTAGTCTTATTGTAATGCCATGTTTGGTGGATATCCCTGGGAGGCCTGCTCTTTTCTGAAGGGGAATGGAGGAGGAGTGAATCTTGAGGAGAGGGGAGGTGGGGGTGGGAGCTAGGAGGAGAGGAAGGAGGGGAAACTGCAGTCAGGATGTAATAGACAGGAGAAGAAAAAATTAAAATATAAAATAAAATAAAATCAAGGTTAGGAATATATCATGTAAAACTTAATTTTCTAACAGGCAGAGTGAATGGAAACTTTTTAGAGAATGCCTGGGAACTGAAACAATGCCTCCTACATATGAGCATTCATGCACTCTTCCTGCATCTCCAGAGCAGCTGACTTCCAGGATGGCTGACCAGTGCTAGAAAATCAATCCCTACAAATATGCAGTTACAGAAAAAAAAAGTAACATGAAATTGCATGTTTTAGAGAGAGCTGAAAGTACTCCTTAACCTCCCTTTGAGAGTTTCAGGCGGTTTGAATCTTTACTATTTCTACACTACACGCCCAAACTGGCAATTCTCCTGGAGGAGAGGTGCAAACCAAAACCACATTTGCCCAGACACCTGCAGGCAATTGCTGGGTAAAGGTCCCTGGCTTCTGATGGAGGACATTATATCACTCAGCAGCAAAAAGCACCATGCAGACTTGAGACCCTGGCTTCTGAGTCCGGTGTCATTATTTTATCTTATCCATCCCAAATCAAAGCCGTTTGTTTATAGAAAAAGGTTCACATACACACACACCAAAGCTCATTGTCCAAGTCAACACATCTTGCAAATTCATCCATCTCCATGCTTAGTTGGCTATTGAATTAGTTATTATGCTCATTGCTGTGGCCAGATGGATACCTAACAAAAAGCAACCAAAGGAAAGGTTCACTTTGTCACATGTAGCAGTGTCCATGACATTGTGATATGACACTGTCATCCACAAATGTGTTGGGCCACATTCATAGCTGTGCTATGACACTAGGCTGGTTACCACTGAAGTCTAAGAAGGATACAGTCTCTCATCGGGGAGAAGGCATGGAGATAGCAAGAGCGTAATGCAGCTGGCCACAGTGCACCTGCAGTCAGAAAGCAGCGCGCAGACAAGAGGTGGGACCAGACGATCCAACCTCAAGGCTGATCCCCAGTGATCCACTTCCTCCAGCCTCCACCTTCGGAAGGCTCTCTAACCTTTCCAAACAGGGCCGCTATCTAGAGACTAAGGCTTCAAACACACGAGCCTCTGGAGGGCATTTCTCATTCAAACTACACTTGCCGCCATAATGTGTTCTATTGCAGATGACAGCAGAGTGTCTGATGATGGGACCCGGGCAAGCTACTAGGCCTCAGTAACCAGCCCTCAGGCTCCGGATCTGCACACTGTCATGGGGCCCTTCCTCCTCTTCCTTTCAGCCATGCTAGTCAGCCATGCTTCTCATCACTGGAGCAAAATGCTTGAAAGAATCAATGTGGGGAGAAGAAAGGCTTGTATTGGTTCAGTTTGGAGGGGGGCTGCGGAGATCTCTCAGGCAGCAAAGTGCACATTATGTAAGCGCCAAAGGGCCTGAATTTGATGCCCGGGACACATACTTTAAACAAATCCATATGTGGTGGTACATGCTTATAATTCTTTGGGCAAGATGGATGGTTCCTGGGAAACAATATCTGAGGTTGATCTCTGGTCTCCACATGTATACACACACACACACACACACACACATACACACACACACACACACACACGGGAGAGGGGGGCTGAGCATGGGGGCTGGAAGCTCAATCCATGGTCAGAGACCTGTGGTGATACAGGATATTATGGTAGATGCATGTGAAGAAGTAGAGCCCCTCATCCATAGCCGAGAGCGAGCGAGCGAGAGAGAGAGAGAGAGAGAGAGAGACAGAGAGACAGAGACAGAGACAGAGACAGAGAGACAGAGATGACAGAGACAGAGACAGACAGATAGACAGAGACAGAGAGAGACTTTGATTTCAATAGCTCTTTATTCATGGATACAGTAACTAAAATAGCTGTCAGAACAATTTTGTCCAAAGCGAAACGGTGTCTGTCACATTCACCGTAGATTCTGTATGACCTCCACGTAGTCACCCAAAAGGACTCCCAGGATAGTGCAAGCCTGAGAGTTCTTACACCCGAGCCATCTCCTAGCTCAGGGGACAAGAACCCTTTCTGTGGGAGGAGTTAAGGAAAAACTATGCACTCAGATCTGGGCTCGAAGTTAACGGCTGGACTACGGGCCGCACATGCTAACCCCACTTCTCTGGGCCTGTGTTGCAGGGATCATGTACCGGAAGTCGTGTGCATCGTCAGCAGCCTGTCTCATCGCCTCGGCTGGGTACCAGTCCTTCTGCTCCCCTGGGAAACTGAACTCCGTGTGTATCAGCTGCTGCAACACTCCTCTCTGCAACGGGCCGAGGCCCAAGAAAAGAGGCAGCGCTGCCTGGGCCGTCAGGCCAGGGCTCCTCACCACCGCCCTGCTCTTCAACTTAGCCCTCTGCCTGGCACACTGCTGAAGCTAAAGGAGACGCCAACCCCCGCTGCATCATCTCTCTGGCCCGCACTCTCGCCTCCCTGAGCCTCTTCTGGGTGTCCTTTTATTCTGGGTAGACAAAGGGGTCCTTTTGTTCCCTTTCAAGTAACGCAAGATTGCCATGCACAAACACTTTGTAAGCTCTGAAGCAATTCAGTCTGAATTTCCGTGTGTAGTTGAAGAAAAAGCATAGCAAGGAAAGCCCAGATCTTCCTGTCCCAATCCGTGCAGCCACCGCCAAGGCCAGCCTGGAAGAATCAGCCCTTAGAAGTCACTGAGATCTGCGTCTGCCCTTCCCAAAGCCTCGAGCTTCCATTCTGTCTCTGATAGGAGTCACAGTCTATTGGGGGACTGCTGTGTGAAGGTGACTTCGCTTTTGTGGGAGGGAAGAGCCAGTTTCTGCTCAAGGCTTCTGAACTCGACATTCACACTTCTTGCTCCTGTAAACCATTTTCTGTGGTGGCATCAGCTGGTTTGGTCTCTGAGTCAGTCTGTGGTGACTCAGGACTCAAGGGCTGGGGCTTAGCCTCTCCGGGCCTGGCCTCGGCCTGAAAAGTGCTTAAGAAGACCTTGTTAGTTCTCCGGGAGGAAGAGTTCCGCCGGGAGGCTAGGAAGATGAGGGGACTGCGGACTGAGCTGGTGCTGGCCTTGGCGGAGCTGAAGTGGGCACGCAGGCGTTTCTCCTGGTTGGCGTGCTGCAGAGTCAGCCGGCAGCAGAGCACCTGCCAGAACACCTTCCGGAACTGCTGAGAGGACACGTTGTAGAGGAGAGGGTTGACCACGGAGCTGAGGTAGAAGAAGGTGTTGGAGAAGGGGAGAAGGATCATGTAGGCCCTGAAGTACGGCTTGGTCCATTCATCCTTGGGTCTGGCTGCAGCCATGATCCGCCGCACCTGATTTGGCATCCAGCACACGGCCAGTGTCACCACGATCAGTCCTGGGCAGGCAAGAACAGGAGAGAAAAAGAGATGGGGGAGAAAAACAGCATGAGAACAAAAATAAATAAATAAAACCCATAAAATATTCAGCCCTTGGTTCTGTTGCTTACTGGCCAGGAAACGGTACCAATTTTTCAGTGCTGTGCTTGACGGCTTCTTTTTGCCACCGGCAAAGGAGAATTTAATGCTGCTTCAAGCTCAGGGGACTTGGCTATGTTAAAGAGCGCTAAATGCTTTCGACAGTGTATTTATACCTGTGGATGCCCGTTAATTTTCAAAATGTTTTCATTGTTGCGCGTGTATCCAGAAAATATCTCATGTTGGCCATAAATCTGGTTTTGTCTTTTTGTTTCTGGGTAGGCCCATAAGCTATAGCCATCCTAGGTGAAATGGTATTGTTTTGTACACAATGACTGAACGAAGAAGACCCAGTGACATTCTTAAGTCAAATGGGGGTTGTTTCTCTTTGGTTAAACAAATATATTTCATGACAATGAGTTTGCATCCAATTTCAAGAGAAGCCAAATCAGGGACAGATTATTATAGAGAAGTCAGTCCCCCTCTTTGTGCATGAGACACCAGCTGTCTGGACAGTCATTTGGATGCCCTGTGCTTGAGTTCTGCCTTACATAACCACAGCCACTTCTACAGTTCTGACAAACTGAAATCGGCAAAACAAGACATTTTACATAGACATATATATGTAGATGAAGTAATATATAAATATATGTCCCCAAAGATATACACACCTCTAGCCATGATGCTTCTATCTATTTCAGTAAAGCATTTTCGGAACCAATGCCCCTCCTACCTTCACATGGGAAAACAAATGATCCCGAACACCCAAATCTCTGAAACTCATTTTGTGTACAGACAGGGGCACACCCTCTGCCTCTGTAGCACTGAGCTGCAGTGTGGATGGCCAGGAGTGAGGAGGTCCTACAGAAGAGGGAGGTACTCAGCTCACCCCCTTCCAGACACTCATTTGGATGCCCCACGCTTTCGTTCTGGCTTACATGATCACAGAGTCTTCTATACTCTGACAAACACCTGGAATCACAAGATGGCGAGACTTTACCAACAAAGCGAGAAAAATAAGCCTTGGGAATCTTTTGGGGCTTTCTCCTTTCTCAGGAAGCTGAGCAGCCAGAGCAAAAATTCCCACGAGAGGGGCTGATATCTTAAAGCAAGAATCTGATAGGATCAGTGAGATGGATGGTCAGCAGTTAGGACCTAAGTTCTGTTCCGAGTACCCACATCAGACAGATCACAATGGCCAGTCACTCCAGCTGCAGGGGGATCTGACACCTTCTGGCCACCTCAGCACCTGCAGTCCTGTGCACACTCCTCCCCACACATACAAAATTAAACGTAAATTTTTTTTTTTAATTTTGCATTTTACAAGTGTTTCTTCCCACTCTGTCATCAATTTTCTAGGAAACTACGGAGAAATAACAATTGGTAGTCACTATTTCTTGCCTAGAGTAGATGGTAAATAGATCATTAATTAATGGTCCAGGGCATGCAGACATGCTCATGAGCCCAAGGTTACCCCGAGTATCCTGTGGCTGATGGAGGAGGAGACCTTGACCGTTCATAACTCAGCTGCCCCCAAAGACAAACCCTCCAAACAAACCATCTGTCAGCAGGGAGGGCCTGGGAAACTCTGGTCCTTTGTGAATTCCTAAGGATTTCTTCTGCCAGGGCTTTGAGATAAAAACCAATCTGCTTGTTTCTTCCCTTTGAATTTGCTTTCCTGAGAACAGTCAGTAAATCTAAGAATAAAATAGGCAACGCAACATATTGATCCAATGAAAGAGCAAAATAAATAAATAAATACTATCTCGAGTCAAGAGCAGATTCCAAATCACCTTGTTACCACTGCTGGATAAAAACAGCAAAAACAGACACTTCCTGATTTAAAAAAACAAAAACAAAAACAACCCCCCCCCCAAAAAAAACAAAAACAAAAAAAAACACTTGCACAGGAAACTGGGACTTTGAGGAGCTCCCACCCACCCAAGCCAGATTTGTTTTGAAATTGTGTAGTTCTGAGTTCAGTATTGATTGTGAAGAACAGATGCTTGACTATATGAGGAAGCTACATGTTTTCACAAAGCTTCATGTTTGTTTGTTTCCATCACTGAGTTTTGCCGAACAAGTGTAGCCATGATCTGAGGATGTGTTTGTTAGAACATGGAAATGGAGCACACAGCTTTCTGTGCACGCTCTGCCACATGGTGGGAAGTTGCTCTCTGCAGATCTAGAAAGCTGACTAGGAGCTCCTTGTACCTCCCACAGGCTGAACATGGCATAGCTCTGAGAGCCAACCAGGAAAAGAGTGAGAGAAGGCAGGGTGGGAAGGGAAGAGATGTTGGGGAAGAAGGAGAGGCACATCAGGACGGAGGGGGAGAGATGTTGGGGAGGAGAAGGAGAAGCGTCCTAAATCTCCTTCCGCAGTGCATTGCCCTCTGTTCTCCTCATCACCTGCTTACCCATTCTTTCGTTAGCTTCCTGCATGCGCTTGCTTGCTCAGCCCCAACCATCCTTCATCATCATCCCATCGAAAGAAGGAGATTTTAGTTTAGTTTTGTTATGTTTTTTAAGAAGAAGAAAAGAAAGAAGAGAAGAAAGAGGAAGAGTAGGAGGAGGGGGGAGAAACCCAGTGTCCAGGTAGACGAAAAGGGATGGGCCAGACTGTGATCCGGAGCTTGCTTTGTAGTTTCAGCCAGAATTTGTGAAATTGAAATGAGATAGCAAACGGCAGCTGGGTCCATTTGAATGAGTAGCAGCAAATGGGAGAAAAGATCAGAGTTCCTCCATGAGAAGGAGCCTGGTAAGGAAGCTAGGCTTTCTGGCTGTGGAAGTAGGCTGGTAGGACAATGAGTTCAGACTTGGAAGAAGAAAGACAGAGTGTGAATAGAAATGGATGGGTTCTAACCGGTACAGACAAGCAGGTCTAGACATAGACCATGGAGCTGGGAAACTAGCTTCCTCCACTCCAGCTTCTGTGCTGGGCACTTACTCCTCACATGGGGTTCTCTTCTCCTGACAACCCAGAGAGGTCAATGCAGTCAGGATCTTCACTTAACCTGCCCGTCTCCCAAACCTGTGATGCAGGATCCCTTGTCCTCTCAAGATGCAACACTGTCAATGTCTCCTATCTTCAGTTTGTTAAAGAAACACAGGCTATATGGCTACAGAGGTGGCTTAGCTGTTAAAGTGCCGGCCTCCCAAGAGTTCAGGTCTCTGGTACCCACGTGGATGCTGGATGGACAGGATAGAGTCCACCTGTAGTGCCAGCCTTGGAATGTGGACACTAGGGGTTCCCAGAGCAACATGGGTAGCAAGACTAGCCAGATCGGTGAGCTCTGGGTTTGACTGAGAGGCCTTGCTTCAGTGAATAAGGTGGAAGAGTTAATTAACAAGGATCAAGAACTGGACGTCAACTTTAGGCCCTCACAGGTGCGCACATATGCCCACACACAGGTGTCAACATGCCTATGCAAACATGCATGCATGTACATGCACATACCATACACAAAGAGACAGACCTGAAAATGGAAGGAAAAAAAAAAACAGGCAAGAAAGAAGTCATTAACTGTGACCCACATATATTGCCACTCTACCCACTGAAATAACAGAAGCCATACATTTAATTTAAAGTTCTTCAAGCACATTAAAAATGACATCAGTGGCAACACATTTTGATTAATTAATTGATTTTTTTTCATTTATTTTATATACCAGCCATGGTTTCCTCTCCCTCCTCTCTTCCCATTCCCTCCCCCAACCTCCCGATTAACCCCATCCACTCCTCCTCCATTCAGAAAGGGGCAGGCCTCCCATAGGAGCCAACGAAGCAGGCCACATTGAGTTGACTCAGGACCAAGCTCCTCCCCCTGCATCAAGGTTGGGCAAGGTAACCTAGCATGGAGATTGGGTTCCCAAAAGCCAGCTCAAGCGCCAGGGACAAGTCCTGATCCCACTGCTAGGAGTCCCACAAACAGAGCAAGCTACACAATTGAGTGACAACAATTTTTATAATGCTACTTAACTCACACACATATATAACTGGATTTCTTATGCAAGTAAAATATGGAATCACTATGAAAATATCATTGGTGAGATTTTTTTTATTCTTCACTCACCCCTGCCCCTTACTAACTCCCTAACATGCACACAGTCAGCACCAAGGACCCTCCTAAGTAACCTGCATTTGCAACACTACCAAGCATTGCTGAACTGGATTTCTGAATGTGTATCCCTGACTACAGTGTAGGCTGTTTCGCCAGCCTCTCACTAACCTTCCGTAAAAGTGTTGGTCACATTATTCAACGTCTACATTGTTCTGAAAGTATAAAAATGTCTTCTGCATGTCCCATCCCAAACTCTGACTCTCGGGAACACACAAGTCATGCCAACTGCCTGGCAGAGCTGTTGACGTATCCTTCCCCCACCTCAACTGGAGGTGAGAAAAATGGCTTCCACTCTGTGTTTAAAATGATAATTTTGTTGTAGGGAAATGGAAATCTGGATCTACAAGGTGCCACCAATGGTCGTCTGAGTCATGTGCCCACAGGCAGTGTGAGAGTTCAGTTAGCCTTCCTAGAACAGGAAGCCAACCAGCCCCTTTGTGCAAAATTTATCAATTCACAATGACACGTAATTGTTCATTGTTACATTTGAAAAAAAAAATTGGTCCTTTTCTGCAACACACTGTTGAGACTAAATACCGTACCTACCATGTCCAGAGGTAACTTCCTATTTTGGCTGTTTGAAATTGATTCAACTCCAGTCCCAGCTACTCTATAGCTAACACAATGCTTTAAAGTCTTATTCATGGCTTAATGGAGTGCATTAAAGATTTGACTAAATTTATGTTTGGCTGCAATCAATTTAGACTTGTGTATTACATTTGGGGGAAAAAATCTATACTGCTTTGGTCTGTGTGGTGCAGCATGGAGCCCACGTATAAACAGCGTGAGTGTGAACTTGAATGAAGACTGGCGAATTGAACCCTCTCACGTAGAGCGGGTAAACTGTCTTCACTGGATTATTAATGGGTCGGTATTATACCCCAGACAGCACTGAGCTTTGGATTTTGAAATACTTTCATATCTTATCTGCTTCTCCACATAAAGCACGTCTGGTTTTGCTCCTCCATCACCACAATAAAGTGACAAGACCCATTAGACAATGACTCACACACATCCTTGGCAGAATGATGTCTACAAACGAGGTGCAGGGCTGGAGAAATGGCTCATTGGATAAGGCGCTTGCTGCATGAGTGTGGGAACTCAAGTTCTTCTCCAGAACCCACATAAAGCTAGATGCCATAGCATGTGCGTGTGTAATCCCAACATTCCTGCTGCAACACAGGAGGTGGAGACGGGAACATCCCTGGAACCTCCCAGGCCAACTAGTCTGGTTCGTGCAGTAGCGAGATAGAAAGCCCATCTCAAAAAACAAGGTGGAAGGCAAGGACCAAGGCACCCGAGGTTGTCCTCTGACCTCCACGTGCAATGTGTTCCCTGGCGCTGGCACAGCTACACTGGCACACATGAACATTGTCCTAGTTTGCTTTCTGTGTTGCTGTGATAAACACGATCAAAAGCAACTCGAGGAAGAAAGAGATTATTTCATCTTAAAGGCTAGAGTCTGTCATCAAAGGGAGCCAAGGCAGGAACTTATAGCAGAAACCATGGAGGAAAGCTGTTTATGGATTTGCTCCCAGCTCTACGTTCAGCTATCTTATATAATGAAGGCCCCCATTACTCCCAAAGATGGCAGGAGAATGACCACCAACCCAAATCATCACCGCAAAATTAAAGCAAGCAATTAATTAAAGCGAGCTTTCTTATTCGTGTACACGAGCTCCCTCCCTGCTAAGGCAGGGTTCAGAGATCAGCATGGGATGTAAGGAAGACAAGGTTTTTACAGCTCAGGGATAGGGGGTTTCCAAGTGGGGGATTTAGCAGACAAAACAGGCAGGACTACAGGAGTGGAGGATAAGCATAACAAGTTAGTCCCAATGACCTCCTGAAACAAAGAGGTGATTGCAAGGCGGTCGTAACAAGGCAGCCAGAACAACCTTTTGAAACAAAGGTAGGGTTGCAAAACTGTTATTACAGCTTCTTGAAACAAAGATACTGTTGCCATTTCATGGAATAGGCAGTACAGAACCATTTGTAGTTATGATTACAGGTGGGGCATAGCCCAATCCTAGAGAAACAGATTTAATTACAAGCAGGAATGAACCTAGTTTGTCTTTACTATAAGATGACTTTCAAGCCTAAGATGGAGGCAGGCTGGTTCATCAGCCCATCTGCCTCAGGATGGTACCACCCACAGTGGGCTGGGCCCTCCTCCATCAAGTAGCAATCAATAAAATCTTCCACAGACACGCCAACAGGCCAGCCCGATGGAGGCAATTCTTCAGTGGAGGTGTCTCTAAGTTGTGTGTCAGATTGACAGCTGAATCTATGACAGTCACACACACACAAAGATTAAAGAAACTCTCACGCTAAAAACAGAAGCAATGCAGACGTCTAACTGCACACCCTGGGTGTGGTGGCATGCATTTGGAATCCCAGCACTGAGGAGATGGTGGCATCTCCACAGCTCTGGGGGCCGATGGCTTGGTTTAGTTTTCACAGATTCATTTGGATCTGCAGCCCTGGACACGGTGGTATTGACTTATCTAGGACTATGCTCTCCTATCTCCCCTCTGACCTTTAAGGTGAAGGTCATTATCAAGTATATCCCTGTGGTCATCTCAGAGTCTCAGGAGAGAACATCTCCTGTCACAAATGAGGACACTAAGCCCAAGTGGTTTGTCCAATATCTCAGGCCCAGAGCACAAGACTCCCTATTCCATACTCATAGCATTGAGGCACCCTACCTTTGACTACCAATGGAGGCTTTTGTGCTATTGCAGTTTGTGGGGGAGAGTCCAAATTTAGGCTCAAGTGTTGACTTGTCAGCATGGGATGCGGTGAAAGAGACATCTATACAACTGATCATAGTCCATGTTAAAACTCAGTGCCCCTCAAAGAAGCGTTCGTTGAAATTCTTAGGTGCATGATTTCCACCCAAAGGAACATGAAACTCCAACCTGGGACCGCCAAGAGTGTTCAGAATACAATGTGACTTTGGAGCATGTGGTGACTTGGCCTACAAGGACTCTATCTATCTGTCCATGCATCCATCTGTCATCTATTACCTCTCTATTCCTCTGTCCATTCACTTATGCATCTGTCATCAGCCGATCTATCATCTGTCATTTATCTATGTATATATGTATCTATCATCTATATATCTATCATCTATTATTTATTATCATTTATCTATCTTCCAGTCAGCCAGTTATCTATCATCTATTAATTTGTTCTTCTGACCATCCATTTTTCTAACACTGGCCTATCTATTATCTATCTATCTATCTACCTATCAAGAATCTATTCATCTATTATCTGTCCCTCATTTGTCATTCATCTGTCTCTCCATTCACTCATCCATCATCCATCATATCTTTTTATCTGTCCACCCAATCTTCCATTCATCTATTATCTGTCATCTAGCTAGCTGCCTAGCTATTATTGATTTCTCACTTGTCTGTCTACCTACTTATCTGTCCATCTATCTAACATTAGTTCTTATAGAAAAATTGTTATTAAGCCAGGTTTGGTGGCATCATTTGTAATACCAGCACTAAGGAAGTGGAGATAAGTGGATCCCTGGAGCTTATTGGCCAGCCAGCCTAGCCTATTTGGGCCAATTAGAGACCTCAGCTTAAACCTGAAGTCTGGTGCCTGAAGAATAATACCCAAGGTTGTCTTCTGGTCTCTGCATGCATGTACACATGAATTTACACTCAGACAAATATGCACAAATACACAGAAGGGTGTTATTTACTAGTATTGACCAAGTAAAAAAGATCTGGAAACTTATATCTATCCTCAGAAAGGTGGTTTGTGTGATTTGAACAAATCCCGAAGAGTTCCTTTCCTACCTGTGTCAGAGGTCCACTTTACTGAGCTATAGGAACCTTGTGAGTGCAGTGGGCAGGCTACTATGGTCATTTTGCCTCTTCCCTACCCACTCCTACTTTCTAATATAACTCTGGTTACAGTGCATAAGGACTAAATATTTCATTATTTCTGTTAGTTTGTTTGTTTCCCCGTTTATACTCCCTGGAATGGCCTTATTCATGCAGGAGACACCGCTTGATTGACAGTGTTCTATTATGGACACTGTCCTAGGCATAGATGTTGAGAAGAACAAGGTAACCTCAGCCTAGTTTGTTCAGAACCATGAGAAAGGTCAAAACAGAAGGTTGAGCCAGCAAAAGCCAGATTCTAACCAACTTTCCCACAAACAGGAACAACCAGTTTTTTTTTTTTTTTTTTTTTTTGAAAGGGCAGAAATGTCAACTTGACACAGCCTAGAGTCACCTAAGAAGGAAGTCTCAACTGGGGCATTACCTATGAAATGGGCCTTTGGGAGACTGTTCTGATTATTAATTGATAAAGGAGCACCCAGTCCACTTTGGGAGGTACTATTCCCTCTTTAGGTGGTTCTGAGATGTATCGAAATCTAGCTAAGCATAAGCCTGTGAGTAAAGCAACAAAATGTGCCTTCATGGTTTCGGCTTTAAGTTCCTCCTTGAGATCCTGTCCTGACTTCACTCAATGAAGTGCTGGGAACTGGAATGATAAGCCAAATAAATCGCTTCTTCCTCCAAGTTGCTTTTGGTCAGGGTGCTTTATCACAGCAACAGGAAAGAAAGTAGAAGAGAAGGACCAGGGAGATGGGTCAGTCAGAAAAGTGTGCAAACCTGAGGAGCCACGTTAGGTCCCCGCACGACGTAAAAGTCAGATGTGCTGACAGTATAGGGAAGCGGGGTGGGGGATGGGGGTGGGGGAGGAGGGTGGGGGGGAGGGGTTGGGTATGGAAGGGAGACAGACGGTGGCTCACTGGCCAGTCAGCCTAGCTTAACCAGTGAGCTCCAGGTTCAGCGAGAGACCAAAAGAGCAGTGGAGGAAGGACATCAACATTGACCTCTGGCTTCTGCATGTATGTGCACACGCACGCATGCACGTGCGAGCACATACACACACACACACAGAGAGAGAGAGAGAGAGAGAGAGAGAGAGAGAGAGAGAGAGAGAGAGAGAGAGAGAGAGAGAGAGAGTCTGGAAGAAAGCAACCTAGGCCAGGCAAGACTTAGTAGTGCTCAGAATTGGGGGGTGAAATGGTAGCTTATCTTCTGGGCCTGGCAAGGCTCAGCAGGGCTGCAAAAAGGGCTGAGGGAGGCAATGGGAACCCAGCATGGTTAGAGAACACTCCACCAGGCTGTGTGGACTATAAATTAACTTGCATATAGTAGGGTGAAGGAACATTTGCTATCAACTGACATTTAAATCGCAATTGCCAATGGAAAGTAAGCATATGGTTAGTTGAATGAAGAGCCAGAGAGAGACAAATAAACCCCATAAAAGGTTTTAACGCTTTTCCAATTTATACGTTAGTGCTTGCCAATCTGCTTCCACATGCTATCGAGGCATTGATCTCACTCCCTGACCTTGCCTGACCCAGGAAGCCCACCTTGGGTTTAGTCTCCAACTTCTGAGACAATGGTTCTCACACAAGAATAAGAGAAATAGATAGCATCAGCACGTGGAACTTTTTAAAAATGCAGACTCTTGGGGCTGGGGTACCAACTCAATGGCTCAGTGTGCTTGCTTTGAAAGCATAGGATCTGAGTTCAATCGTTCAATCCCTAGCATTCACGTGAAAATCTCAGGATGGCAGACCGCACCTCTAATCACAGTGCTGAGGAAGTGGAGACTGGCAATAGCTGGGCCTTGAATGGTCAGACAGCTCATCCTATTTGGTGAGCTCTAGGCCAGTCCTGAAAAACTGAAGTGGGTGACTCCTGAGGAAAGAGCCATCTAAGGTTGTCCTCTGTCCTATACACACAGTCACACACACTTATGGGATCCTTAGGTCTGACCTAGACTCACTAAATCAGGCTTTGGAGATGTGGGCTCCATGATTTGGAATTCATAAGCCTTTGGGAAATTGTGTTGCTCACTCTTTCTAGTTGGAGAGTAATAATGTAAGACACACAAAGTGGGACTGGACATCAGTGGGCTCTGGATGGGCTCTATCTCTCTCTCTCTTACTTGCCTTTGAGGTACTTCATTTTAGCACACATCTGCAGTGTGAGCTGCAGTAACTAAAAACAGCCTCCCTCCTGTTCATCTCCTTGACAACCACCTGTCCATCTTTGATCCTGTTCTTCATCACCCTTATGCTCTCCATTCTCCCTCTGTCTCCATTTCCCCATTCTCTTCTCTCCCATCTCCATTTCTCCTCTTTGTTTCCATGGTTCTCCAATATGTAAAGCATGGACACCTCCCTTTTCTCTTCTCTCCATCCCCCTCCCCAACTTGCCCTCTTTTATCTTTTCCAAGTTTACAACTGCAACTTTAAAAGCACACACATCATTTTCTGGAGTGGCCTTGAGGAGGACACTGGGTCAGTGGCTCAAAGGTCATTGTGGTCTAAAGAACCGTGGCTACAAAAACAGTGATCAGCACTCATTGCTAAATTTGCCAAAGAAAAGAAGAGGCGTGTGGGCTACAATGGGAAGAGGAAATAGCTGGCCATGATGTAAAGACAATCCAGCTTTACCTCTGCTGGGTATGCCAGCTGCACATCCCCTATCGACGAGATGTAGTCAGCCATGAACCCAAGGCACCCATGCTATAGGGCCAACTCCACATCCTGTGTTCTCGAACCCTGTTCGACTTGCTTATAACTCCCATAGCGACCTCTAAGTTTGGTAATCTCTGTTTAAACAAATTGGTCTGATTGCCCTCTTTCTTACTGAGAAATGCTGTTGGGGTGAAGATGGAAAACACTCCCAGGGTTTGTTTTCAGAGAAGAGCACAGACCATGGCCTCAAAAGGATGCAAACGTCACAGATGGCTGCTTCCATCCATGAAGACAGATGGTTGAGTGTCCCATCCTTGTCCTGGGAATTTGATGGAGCCCAGGAAAAACCTCTCTCCCCAAGATGGTCTATCTACCATGTGGAGGCCAAAGACATCCCAAAATGGGTCACAGGTTCTAAATGGCCTATAATTTGCTAAGCAGTCTCATTCTCATTCTGTGCTATAAGCTGAGGCTCAAGATGAAAACTATAAATCTCTACAGTAGCAAATATGTATTTCAAAAATGAGCCCTCTTGTCTGGGAGCTGAACATCCACTTGACCTCAAAGTCAATGGCTCTCTGGGTCGTCGCTGTGGTTCACTGCCTGGGTTCCTCCACGAGGCATGGTAAATGAACAGCTAGAACACGGCGGGCAAATATTTTCTCTGTGCATCTTAACCATATATAGATTTCTACAAAGCAGACTGCTCCGGGGATGCTGAGAGTAAAGTCCTCCATTGTAGCGTGGCTGCAAAAGCCCACAGTGATTGCTCAGCATGAGAACCCAACAATTTCTTCTCCAGTCACACACAGCACAGGAGTGGGTGGAAGGAACCGGGGCGCGATGCCCTGCAAGCCTGCTGAGGAAACTGTGTACCATTTAAAGAGAAGCTCACAGCTGGTGCAGCCACCAGAACAAATCTCCTCTTACCACCTGGGCAGGAACAAGCCACATTAATACTGATTAATGGCTAAAAGCCTGCCCTTTTTTTTCCTTCTTAAATTTTAGTGTCTCATGTAATCCCGAGCTGGCTTTGAACTTGCTGTGTAGCCAAGGATGACCCTCCACTTCTGATCCTCCTGCTTCCACCTCCTGAATGCTGGGAATGAAGACATGCACACCACCATGCCCACTTCATGTGGTGCAGAGTGTCACTTCCAGGTCTGGTATGAGCCTGTATGAGCATGGGGGTGCACGCATACATGTAAAGGCTAGAGGTTGATATTGAGTGTATTTCTCAGTTGCTCTTAGCCTGTCTTTCAGACTGACCCTGACCTCACACAGAAGTAGCTAAACTGGCTGGCCACTGAGCCCCTGGCCAGCCTCCTGTCTCTTCCTCCCCGGTGCTGGAATTACAGCTGTGCACCACCCACACCTGGATTCTGTGGTGTGAAACTCCGAGCCTTGTGCTCGCATGGCAAGCACTTGTCTGACTGAGGCCAACCCTGAACTACAGCACTTTCTCATAGAATGTTGTTGCCTATAAATAGTAAAGAGTGAAAATCACAAAAGGCTGGCACTGAGCAGACTTCAGAGATCCATACATTAGTGAAACAGAATCCCCACAGCAGTGGGATGAGATAGCTGACATGCGCAGGTCAGGAGTTCAGGCTTCCCAGTGTGTGCTGCCTACACTCCTGGGGGCTCCCTGGGAGTAGAGCTAGCCCATAATGGAGAAGCAGTAAGGGAGTTTAGGGATGTGGAGAAAGATCAACGTGACAGCACACTGCTCCTATCCCCTATTCTTTCCTGAGATTCCTGGATGGGCCCCAGAGCCTGGGAGAATCGCGGCTAAGGTCCCGTGACTGGGAGAGAGGAATAGCTAACTAAGGCTGCATGTATCAGACCAGGGGTGGAGGTGGGGGGGCATCAGAGAGAACGGTTGCACCACGAACTTTCTCCTGGGGGTTTGGGAGTGGTCTCTCTGTTGCTAGCCTGGCCCAGAAGAGAGGATGGGGTTCTGAAAGGCTTGGCACTGAGAACTGTGGGTAATCTGTGTTATACAAATAGTAAACCAGGCTTCAGTTACTACATCTTGCTCCTGCTGTAGAATTAGTACCAAAGGTTAACTGCCAAATGTGGCTTCTGTTCTTCCCGATCTAAACATGGGGTGTGTGAGACAGCTCAGGAGCCATACCACTGACAGGGGGGTGAAGCAGACGGTGTTTCTCACAGCTTGGGAGGCAGCTTTAGCCTTAAGTCTCCTCTGATGCTAACTCTTCTTGTGCTTTCTCCACTAAAACCCATTCCTTTCCCTGCTTCTTGCCAATTCGGCCCCACGGGGTGCAGCAAAGGTCAGTGGATGAAACAGGAGACTGAACACCACACTCCCCAAAGAGACCTGTTAAAGGATGTTCATTTATATCAGAATAATTCACCAGACCTTCAAGTCCCAGTCCACCACAAAGACACCACAAGGCTCAGCAGCGAAGCTGGAGGCCAAGGCCTGGAATGGACGCTTCATGTGTGACCCAGAGGGGTAGAGAAATGAGTCCATGGTTCAGGCAGAGGGCCACTATGTCTACCCTCTATGCTGGATGGCCTCAGGGAAAGTAAGGCTGGTCACCGTAACTCTGAATTGCCATTGGAGCACAATTAGATCTTCTCAGGAGGGATGTGGAAGAAGGGAACATGAGGATGGGAAGACTGGCTCCCATTCTACCTGAAGCCAACTACTGGTATACCAAGAAGGAATCCCTGGCCACGTCCAAATTTGCTTCCTTCTGACATGGGAAGTGCTACCAGCAAAAACATTCCTAGATCCTCTTCTACAAAACAGAGATAAAAACAACCCCTGAGAAGGTTAAACGAGACAAGGGAAGCCTAGTAGAACACCTGCTACCTCGTAAGGGACACTGTTGGTTATGACTACCAGCACCATGGCCATTTCCATCTCTGCACTCTCCTCCAAAACAACCACACCACCGCTACGACCACATCTACAGTCATCCCCATATCACTTCCACCACTTCCATCGCTGTGACTGCCTCCAACATATCTCTACCTCCTCCGCCACCACTGTGGGAGAACCTCCACAGTCAACTCCACCTCTACCTCCGCCATCATATCCTTTTCTACCACCAATACTGTGAAACCATGTCCAGAACAACTCCACCTCTACCTCCACCATCATTATTCCCGCCTCCACCTCCATTGTATAACTATATCCACAATCAACTCCACTCTATTATCATCACTTCCACTAATATCATCACCAGCTTCACTATCATCTCTGCCTCTACCATCATCTCCACCCTGACCATCCTTTCCACCTGTACCACCACCACTGCCCCGACCATCATTTCCACCTCCACCATCATCTCGGCCCTGACCATCATCTCTGCCCCGACCATCATTTCCACCTCCATCATCATCTCGGCCCTGACCATCATCTCTGCCCCGACCATCATTTCCACCTCCATCATCATCTCGGCCCTGACCATCATCTCTGCCCCAACCATCATTTCCACCTCCACCATCATCTCCGCCCCGACCATCCTTTGCACCTGTACCACCACCACTGCTACTGGCATCTCCACCTTGTCTCGACTTAGAGAGCACAAGCATGACACTCATCTCCATCATTATCACCTCTGCTACGACTTTCATTATCATTACCATATCTATTCCCTCATCCACCATCACTGCCATCTCCACTACCTTGCTACCAGCACCATATCACAAGGTGGCTCCTTCAGGGACTTCGTTAGGCTCATCTCAACTCCAGACTCACAGATAAATTCCAGAAAAATTCCTCTCCCTGCTATTAATAGCAGAGCGAGGACCAGAACTTAGATCTGATTGACAGCCCAGAGGTCTCTCTACTGCCTGGAAATGGAGCACCTACTACTCTGCCCTGAGGCCTTAACCCACTTACCAACCCCCAATACACACACACACACACACACACACACACACACACACACACACACACACACACTTTGATTTTAAAGTATAGGAACTGGAAATTGATGGAAGACAGGCGTGTATGTATGAAGAGAAAAACAATCCAAATCCCAGGAAGACTGGGTCCACGAACCCTCCCTCAACTTCCTGTCATCACAGAGTTTCTGAAAGAGGGATGACAAAGCACAGAGATGCTCCAAAACTGTCTAGGCTCCTAGTTAATTGCCCAAGAGAGCCTTCCCTCCAGCGACCTTGGCCCTTGCTTCTCTACCCCATCCTTCACTCCACGGTCCAGGGGAAGGGAAAAAGATGTAACAGCCAGATTTGAACCCCAGCCCCCACCACCACCACTGACTAGCTGTGTGACCACGGGCTTGTATTTCTGGGGAGTTGATAAAAGAACAGCATCCATTCCATTACCATTTGGAGAGCCCAAGGACATGTGTGCACATGAAGCGCTGAACACAGCAGTCACTGATGAACAGCCACGCACGGTACTTATTACACAGTCCAGTTGGCGGCCCCAAGACAGACGCTGCTCTACGGAACACAGTGCATGTATTGCAAACAGGACTTCTGGCTGCTTCTAATGAACTTACACTTACACAGTTAACTTATTTGTGTGTATGTGTTCATGTGTTCAGGTCCGTATGCACCTTGAGCACTTGCATGTGGAGGGTTAGAGGACATCTCAGGTGATTGTCCCTAGGCACTGTTCACCTTTTCGCTTGTTTGAGACTGGAAAGGCAGGCTAGGACGCCTAGCCAGTGGGCTGCAGGGATCCTCCCATCCCCACCTCTTCAGTGCTGGCATTACAAGAGATGCTGTCACACCCAGCTACTTCACGTGGGTTCTGGGGCTTGAACTTGTGTGCTCCAGCACTTCACTAGCTAAACCGTCTCCCTAGCCCTGTCCTTGTTCCCTTAAACCTTACCCAAAGTCCCCACTAGATCCCCCACTATTTGCTCTCATGGCCAATATGCCGTTAAGAAAGTGAGTTAAATGACCTACCAAGTCCATACAGCAGACTAAACAGCAATGCCAAGGGCTTGACCCCTACCACCCCGTCCAAAATCCTTACACTTAAGCCCGCTGCCCCCAGTCCACCCCCTTCATCCTAGAAGCATGCCAGGGGACCTAAGATGAGATGTTCCCTGAGTCTCTGTTTCACATTAAGAGAATTCAATCACCAAATGGCCACCAGTTCAGAAAGGGACCTCTTCATGTGAACGTCACAGTAGAGAAGAAACTCAGCTGTGAAGAAACCAAAGCACTCTGATGCATCCTGTGACAGGGCATTGTCATGAAGGAGCCACAGCCAACACAGCAAACTTCCTTTTTCTGGAAAAGCTCAATGAAATTCAAAGAATACAACCAGCTTTGACTAATGGCCCAGCAGGCAGCAGGTGAGAGCTTGCAGTGTTTACTTTTGAGGGCATTTACTTTATGACAAAGAAGAACCCTTATCCCATGCCCCAGCCTCACTGCGATGCTGAGAAAGGGACTTTCCTATGAAATTTTTTTTTAATTTCTGTGTGGAAGGTCCATTCTCATCCATCCTGGGCTGCCTGGGCCCCTCCTTATGAATGGAATCTAAAATTCAGTCTGAAAGAACATTAGAAAGTGAGTTCGGCTCCCCGTTATCTGTCCATCTCATGTAAGTGAGCAGTGAAATTCCTGCAAAAACTTTAATCAGATGATGGGAAAGATGCCAGTAAAGGGCACACACAAAAGCGGGGCTCCTACTGTGCCTGATTCACAGCCCAAGGTCCCCACTGGAATCTGTAGGGCTCCAGAGAAGGTGGAGGAGATGGTACCAGCTTCTGAGATACACTTTTGTTTCAGAACAATCGGGTGAGGATGCATTCCTGTTAATGGCTTGAAAGCAAGGTGATAGTTGGCGTGGTAGGCTAAGAATAAATCCCTATTGGTGGATTCTTCTATCAATAAGGGCAGAAAAAAATCTTTAATGAAATAGCCTCACATAATTGAGAGCATTAAGTGCAATTTCTCCCAACCAAAGGCACTAGTAAGTGATGGAAGTCTACATTATCACACACGGTAAGTACCTTGTGGCCATGAAACGTGTGATCCTGTTCTTGCTTTTAAACCCATCCCTCTTCTGGCTTCTCATCACTGAGTGGCAGACTGTCTGCATGCTTTCCTCAGCTCCCTCCTGCTCATCATCTCTTTCCCTTCTGAAGGGCATACTCATCACTTCGGATTGATCTGCCATCCCTCTAGGGATATGTAACTTCCAAGTATGAACTCCAGTCTCAAGAGATACCCACAGCTAGCTGCTTCTAGCAAAGTGGTTCTTAACTTTCCTAATGCTGAGACCCTTTAATACAGTTCCTCAGGTTGTGGTGATTCCCCCCACCACAACAACAATAAAATTATTTTCATTGCTACTTCATAACTGTAGTTTTGCTACTGTTATGAATTGTAATGTAAAAATCTGTGTTTTCTGATGGTCTTAGGTGACCCCCGTGAAAGGGTCATTCAACTCCCCAGAGGGTTCATGACCCACAGGCTGAGAACCTCTGCTCTAGAGGGAAGATCTGTGATTCCCTTGGAAGGCCACCTCCTGGCCTGTGACTGGTGAAGAGCAGAATTCTCCCTAATCCCTGTCACAGACCCTGCCTAGTACCATACAAAAATCTGCAGGTCCCTCAGGTTTGACATGATAACAAACATACAGCATTCTTCACCAAATCTGGGAAACATTGGAGACAAATAAGGAACAGTAGGGCTGGAGAGGTGGCTCAGGGGTTACAAAGTACACTGTTCTTGCAGAGGACCAGGCTTGGGTTCCCAGCACCCACATCTGGCAGCTCACAGCCACCTATATCTCCATCTACAGGGGATCCACTGCCCTCTCCTGGCCTCTGTGAGCACCTACACTCACATGCATACACACGAACACACACTTTAAAACAAAACAAAAAACCTTTTAGAAGAAAGTCAAAGAAGACTAAAGATTTCCTCCAGGAAAATGAACCCAGCCCAGAAAAGAGAGACTGGGATATCGAGACAGCTGAACCTCTTGTATATGAGGAACTCTGAACTCCACCAGAAATAAGTGTTCCCCAGGGCAAGGCAATACTTGAGGGAGACCACCAGCAAGAACAGAACCAAGGTGGAGGAGTCGAGTCTCTGTCCTGAGACGTCACTGAGATGGGGAAGTGAATAAATCACAAACCACAAAGAGAGGAATGGTAGGCATGACCCGGCGCACGTTAGAACTGAGCACCATCAGCAAGCCAGAACATCAGGCTGGCAAGATGGCTCGGCGGGTAAGCTGCTTGTCATGTAAGTGTACAGACCTGAGATTTGATCCCCGGAAAGCACATAAAACCGGGCTTGGGAGTGGTAGCATTCACCTGTAATCTCAGTGCTCCTGAGGGGAGATGGGAGGCAGCTAGACCAGGGTCCTCGGTAGCAAACCCAGAAACCCTGTCACAAGCAATGTGAGGACTAATGCCCGAGGTTGTCCTCTGACTTCTGCATATGTGCTACACATGTATGTGCCTGTACTCACGCCCATGTGTTAGTTACTGTACACACACGCACACACACGCATACACGCACGCGCACGCGCACGCACGCACGCGAGCATAACTCCAGAGCAGCCTTGGGATAAGTGTGTGTCTGCACAGACAGGCACCCTCCCTGTCACTAATTTTGCCTTGGCTAGGTCCAGACTGGTCCAACCCCACAGTGCTTCAACCACAGTTAAGGGAGGCCACGTGCTGGTGACAGAGGCTTCCCCAAGGCCATCTGGATGGACAGAGGAGAGGGGCGAAGTAGGGCCTAGCTTGGACCATTTTCTCTTCCCCTCAGCTTCAGCTGGTTCTTTCAGCTCTGACTGCCCCAGGCGCTGAAACTCCAGTTTTGATGGCAGCACTGGGGGTGTGTGTGGGGGGATCCTTTAGGATCAAATGGCCCTCTTCAGTGACCAGTATGTGACCCTGAGGAGAAAGTTATTGACCCTCCTGTCCTTGTTTTCATTGATTTTGAAATTGAGAGATGAATATCTTCCTTGCTGGATGAGTGGAAGGAATATGAAATGAGATTCATGTCAATAGCCGGTATATTGATAATCAATCAACATTTTTTCCCCTCTTTACCTAAACTCTGGGTTTGAGGCAAGACAAAAGAGAGTCCTGGTTACTCTGGTGGTTCATCTATGGGTTTCTGCCCATTGTGGCATCTGGGTGGTAAAGAAGGCACTAATTTTCTACCTGCCTGGAATTAACTCATCCTTCTCTGCTAAAAGCATCTGTTTGTGTGTAAGTGTGTGTATTACGTGAATTTGGGTGTGTGCATGAAGGTGTATGCATGCTGGAGCATGTGTGTCAAGGCCAGATGACAACCCTGAGGATTGGTCCTGACCTTCCCTCCTGTTTCTTTAGGGTTTCACCACTGTTTGTACTAGGCCAGCTGGCCAATGACTTGCAGAGATGCTCCTGTCTCAGCCTCACATCATCTCATAGGGTTACTGTCTATGCTATGCAGTAGCATAGGCCTATGCTGCTATACCTGGATTTTACATGGGTTTGGGGGATTTGATCTTAGGTCTCATGCTTTCATGGTAAACACTTTGTCCACTGAGACATTTCCCCAATCCTCTGCTAAGAGCATTTCCTGTTCCTTTGGGCATCTTTACCTTTGACCCATCCTCCCCTCCAAAGACAGATATCTAGTGAAGCAGTGGATAACCAGGGTCCTAGGGGCTAGATTCATCCCTGATGAACATGGGACTCAAACCAGACGATGCAGAGGAAGACTGGGACAAGTGCTGGAAGTCCCAAAGTGCAATTCTCAGCCGAGCTTGTTCACTCGGAAAAATGCAAGTCTGTAAGCCGTAGTTCACGACTTCCCCAACACAGGAGGACTGCTATGGAGGTTCCCCTTAGCCAAGACAAACAGGTAAAGAAATCAAAGGAGCAAGTTGTGGGGAGCAGGGTGAACACTTGGAATCCCAGCACTCAGAAGGCTAAAGCACAGGCATCATGAATGGGTCAAATGTGGTAAGGTCTACTTATAGCCTTCAATCACAAGAGCTAGCACATTTCTTACCTTCTGATTTTTTGAGATAGGATTGCATGTGGTCCATCAGAACCTCAAACTGTATGTGTATCCAAGGATGAAGATGACCTTGAACTCCGGGGTCCTCTTGCCTCCCCCTCCTCAGTGCTGAAGCTACTGTTGAAGTCACCACAGTTGGCTTTCTCTTGGCTTCAGTGGTGGTGGTGGTGGTGGTGGTGGTGGTGGTGGTTGTGGTTGTACTTTTGCTGAAGCCAAACTGAATATAGTTATCTTGTGTGTGTCTGTGCACATGTTCACATGTATGTACTTGTGTGTAGGTGTATGTGCCCATATGTGTACCTGTAGAGACCAAAGAGTGACATCGGATGTCTTCCCCAACTGCCCTCCACACTGTTTTTGAGACAGGGTCTCTTCTCTAAATCTGGAATGTGTTTTGGACTAGAGTGTCTGGCCAGCAGGTTCCAGGGATCCTCCTGTGTCTACACCACCACACTTGGGTCAGAGTCCTGCACAGCCACACCTGGCTTTTTCCTAGGTACCCAAACTCAGGTCTTCATGCTTGCACAAGAAACACTGTAATCACCAAGCCATCTTCCCAGCCACAACTTCAAATGGTTTTCTTTTCCTTCTAATCCCGAGTTCCAACTACAGAGATTTTAGTTTAGTGGCACACAGAAGGGACTATCAGTTGGCGAAGTGAATACCACTCAACCATTCAGGCATACCCGGAACCCCCTCCAGCTGTAACAAGATATACTTTTGCCCATTGGAAGTGAGAGAGAAGTGGACAGGGATGCCTGCTCTTCATCACGTAAACCATAGGGGTTGTATCTATTCAAAGTGCAATTTCTCTCCTTTCTCTTTATTGATTAAAAAAAGAAACTCGATCCTTCCCTTCCATAGGAAATCTATGCTTACTTGTTTCTTGTTACAAAACCCAGCCGCCCCTTCTCCTACCTCCTTCACGGTATCGTCAAGTATAGAGCTTCGTGTTGGAAGCTGGGCACAGAAAACACTCCAGCAGAGCCTTTGCTATTTGACCAAGGAGAAAGCTGGAGACAGGTGGTTAGCCAACAGCCCCACAGGCTGAGTCCTCTGGGTTGAGGCCAGGTCTCTCAACCCCTAAAGCTGTAGGAGACACCAGTGCCTCTCAGTGACCTTACACATGGCCAAAGGAAGCCATGGCTTGATTTACCGGTGAGCACTTAGGTAAATGCCTTTAGAGATTGGAGGCTTTGCATCCTATTGAGCTGTGTCCTAACCGCCCCTATGACCTTGGGGATGCCATTTAACCATGCCGGACTTGCTTGTTCATTATTAAAATTAGGGGGCTGAACTAAGAGGCCCATAAAATGTCAGAAGTTTAATGAACCTAAGAAAGCACAGGCAGACAGAAAGCTGAGTCAGCACCACGAGGAAGCAGGAATCTACTCACTGTTGGGCTCTAAAGGTGAATACCTTCAGACGTGCAGGCGGAGAAGGAGCTGAGGGTGTGGCCGAGCTGTACACTGAAGATCAGCCTCCATCTCCACGTTCATCCTTCTAGAAGTACTTGGTACCGTGGAATTTGCCTTCCGAAATTATATTAGCTACTTCTCTCATCGCTGTGACAAAACCCTCGACAAGAAGCAATTGAAGGAAGGGGGAGGGGTTCGTTCTGCCTAACAGTTGAGGGGATACCATCCATCTTGGCGAGGAAGGCGTGGCGAGGAAGGCGTGGCAGCGGGAACAAGAGACTGGCGGGCCACATTGTATAAACAACCAGAAAACAGATTAAAAGTAAACAGGAAGTGGGGCTGGGCTCCAAAGCCCACTCCCAGTGACCCACTTCCTCCAAAAATTCTCTGCCTCCTAAACATTCACGTCTTTCCCAAGCAGGGCCACCATCTGGGGACCTACAGAGGTCATTTCACATCTGTGGCAGCACAAACCTCTGTGACACGGGGACACCCTATCTCTAGGCTGCCGATGTTTGTTATCACCTTTGCCTGGATTCTGCTCGGCCCAGTTTATTTATTTATCTTTCCACTTTTACTCCCTAACCTGATCTGGAATCAACAAGGAACTCTCAGCATATAGAAAAGAAAAAATCCCATAAAACAAGGAAAATGCAGACGATCCAGTCAGGAAAAATACACAGGAGATGTGAACAGGCACTTCATATGAGTTTATCCAAATAGCTAAACTAATAAAGCAAACACAAGCTGGCTGTGATCACAAGTGTCACATTAAAAGTCTGTGGCAGGCCAGGAAGCTGAGTCAGTGGGTAAAGTGCTGGTCTTATAAGGATGAGAACATGAGTTCGATGCCCCAAACCCACATTATTTCTATAAAACTAGGCATGGTGAGACATGCTTATAGTCCCAGTGGTGGGAAGGCAGGATCTTTGGGGCTCCCTAGCCACCTAATCTAGTCTACCCAACAAGTTCCAAGCCAGTGAGAGGCTCGGTCTCTAAAAGACAGGTGGATGGTGCCTGAGGAATGATTCCCAAGGTTGTCTTCTCGATTCCACATATCTGTATGTACAGATACAGACACACACACCTTCACACAAACACACACTGTCTCTCTTGTGCCCATGACACCTCTTCCTGCTTCCCCTCCTGTCCCCCACTACAGATCAGGGACAGGAGAGCACGCTCATAGTTAGGTTCAATGTAGACCCAGCATCCTTAGGGTACCTGAGCAGTATAGCCCAAGGATGCTTCCTGTTCTTGGCATTCTGTGGCTATAGCTAGAAGCCTTCTTGCTATTAGAACAAGGAATCTCAAAGGTTGCAGTGAATGGATTAACTTCTCTAAGATCTCCTTCAGGGTTTACAGTTGCAGTCTTCACAGTGACCTTGGAAAGCAGGCATCCTTAAAGCCAATTCGCATGAAAAATGGGGCCCAAACATCAGTCTGGAGTCAGAGTCTGGTCCTAAAGCTTCCTGTCACTGTTCCCTTCACCCATTACATCTCTCAGCTGCCAGACTTGCACCCCAAATGACAACTTGACAAGTATTAGCAGGGAAGATCTTGTGTCCATGCCTGAATGGTTACAAGAGACCCTCAGGCACTGGCTGTCCCACAAAAACCTCCTAAGGAGCTAACTGGAAAAAAAAAAAAAAAAAGAAAAGCACGACTCGGCCAAGCTCTGCCATGGACATGTGACATGTGTGGTCCACTCAGACCATGGGCAGCAGTAGCTCCAGAAATGAGGGGCAGGGACCTTCTGGCTTTGTGACACAGTGGTTCGAAGGAATGCTGGTGACAATTTTATGTGCCTGTTAACTTTCCCTTTGAGAGACACTTCGGTAATGAGCTAAGGGAATTCGCCGGAGCTCCTGGGCCGGCTTTCAGCACTGATGGTTCTGGGCAGGAGAATGGAATTTGGGAAACTTTCATTGCTCCGGGGTATGGGAGCACGTGGCTGTAACTGAAGGAAACAAACCCAGGCGAGGCTGGCAAGACAGACTTTCTAGTTTTCCCTGGAGAGACGATATGACAAAGGAAGGAAGGAGGAAGGAAGGAAGGAAGGAAGGAAGGAAGGAAGGAAGGAAGGAAAGAAAAGAAACCACACACACATACCCCTCCAAAAAAAAAAACCCAAAACAAACAAACATTCAAAATGTGAAGGTTGTGGTCTGAGTTAAGCAGAACCCATAGATAAGGAGAATGGCAGAAAGAGAGGACGAGAAGGGGGGTATCTAGGGAAACACTGGGTGGACAAGGAAGTCACGCTGCAGAAGCTTTCTTGGCTGTGACGCACATCTGGCCCACTGGGCGTGTGATGGTTAACGCGGATTATCACCTGGCAGAATGTAACATCACCTAGGAGACAAGCTTCTTGGCATGTCTGTGAAGAAGCTTCTGCTCGTCATTCAATTAGAAAGTAAGACCCTTTTGAACATGGGTGGCCCCATCCCACGGACTGGGGTCCTAGACTGAATTAAAAGGAGAAAATGAGTCAGTCACACCCGTGAGCCTCTGCTTCCTGACTGTGAGGGAAGTAACGGATAGTAGGGAAAGAGTTAAGAAGAGGTGTGTGGGTAGCATGGTCCCCATTCCCAGTGAGCCTGGGGACAGTGTGCCCACTGAGATGGAGGCAACCGAGAAAGCAGGGGAGGTGGGAGGAGCAGTCTGGTGGGCGATTGGATGCCACTCCTCATTTCTCTCTTACATGATGGCACCACCAACTAAAAGCCATAAAACGTTCCCTCGTGGAGCTTCAGAGAAACACCCAGCCCACGGGTCCTCACGACAGGAGTCTGGAGAGTCACCATGCAGGGTCCTGAGACCTCGCGATGATGGACTGAATTGTGTTGGTGTTTATCATCTATCGTGCCAAGAAGAACTTCCTGGTGAGCCGACAACAAGGACACGTTTCCAGTACTCTGCTTCTTCCCATATCTGCATACTGTGCAGGCCTATTCTAGCCCCACGTCTCAGACCCCACCTCTTCAGGTACCTGCTTAATAAGCAGGCCTGTTCCAGCTAACCTAGACAAGTACATTGCAGACTCCAGGGAACTCAAGGGTAATCATCTCTGATTTCTGTCCAAAACTAAAGCTGCAAATAAAAATGAAGTCCCTATACCCCTATATCCTGGTTCGAGGGCTATTCTCTCTCCTTGGACTTGCTCCTGACTTCTAAACCCACCTTCACCCACAGTTCCCCGGGGACCTCCACAGCCATTGGACGTCAGCACGTCACTAAGTGAAGTTGGCAATTAACGGTCCTGGGGGCAGCACTAACAACGGAGATGGATGGAGGAAGGATGGGAGATGCTGGTGAAGCCCAGCTGCCTCCATCCCCATGCTCCACAGTTTGATCATATGGAGAGGGACTCTGCAGGCTCTTGCCACATTGACGGAGTGCCCCGCAACCAGCCCAGCCCCATCTCTTTCCTCCAGCCACGGCTTTAATTTCTCCGGGTTTCTTGGCACTCACACAAGCAGTGGCTATGTGCTTAACACTTCTTTACTCTGTGTCCCCATTTAGTCATAATAGAAGTCGTGTTCTCAATCTATTGTCACATTTACGATCGAGAAAGCCCTAATTCCCTGCAATAATCTTAAGTGACAATTCAAGGCTAAATGTGCTCTAATGTTTTCTAATGCTCCTCAGACAACATCTCAAAATTATAATACAGCCCCTGAAATTACTAGTCTGAGCAAAAAGAGGGAATGAGCAACTTGAAATTGAAATGAAAATCTAGCAAATTGATATGGGGCCGAAATGACGAGGTTCAGTAAATTTCAGTGATGGAAGGGGGAGGATGCTGGGGTGACCTCTGTCAGTGGGCCAGATGGCCTGGCCAATGGAACAGCCATTTATCTCTGTAATGTCATCTCTTCTCGTCTTCCCTGTGAATCAGGGAGAGGAGCTGGAGGCGTCGCACCTGGCTTTTCTTGGGATAGAAAGGAATGTAATGTGCTTACGGGACCCAACCTTGTAGAGCAAATAATTTTAAAAAAGGATCCCAGAAGGAGTGTAGAGAGAAGCCAAAGAAATATTTGGGACAAGGCTGGAGAGATGGCTCGATGGTTAAGAGTTCCTGTTGTTCTCCTGGAGAACTCAAGTTCAGTTCCCAGCACCCATGTCCGTGTATCAATCAGAACCACCTGTGACATCAGATCAGCACCCACGTTCGGTGTATCAAAACCACCTGTGATATCAGATCAGCACCCATGTCCGATGTATCAGAACAGCCTGTGACATCAGATCAGCACCCATGTCGGGTGTATCAGAACAGCCTGTGACATCAGATCAGCACCCATGTTGGGTGTATCAGAACCACCTGTGACATCAGATCAGCACCCATGTCCGGTGTATCAAAACCACCTGCAACATCAGATCAGCACCCATGTCCGGTGTATCAGAACCGCCTGTGACATCAGATCAGCACCCATGTCTGGTGTATCAAAACCGCCTGTGACATCAGATCAGCACCCATGTCCGGTGTATCAGAACCGCCTGTGACATCAGATCAGCACCCATGTCCGGTGTATCAAAACCGCCTGTGACATCAGATCAGCACCCATGTCCGGTGTATCAGAACCGCCTGTGACATCAGATCAGCACCCATGTCCGGTGTATCAGAACCACCTGTGACATCAGATCAGCACCCATGTCAGGTGTATCAAAACCACCTGTGACATCAGATCAGCACCCATGTCGGGTGTATCAGAACCACCTGTGACACCAGATCAGCACCCATGTCCGATGTATCAGAACCGCCTGTGACATGAGATCAGCACCCATGTCCGATGTATCAGAACAGCCTGTGACATCAGATCAGCACCCATATCTGATGTATCAGAACTGCCTGTGACATCAGATCAGCACCCACCCATGTCGGGTGTATCAGAACCACCTGTGACATCAGATCAGCACCCATGTCCGATGTATCAAAACCACCTGTGACACCAGATCAACACCCATGTCGGGTGTATCAAAACCACCTGTGACATCAGATCAGCACCCATGTCCGATGTATCAGAACCACCTGTGACATCAGATCAGCACCCATGTCCGATGTATCAGAACCACCTGTGACATCAGATCAGCACCCATGTCCGATGTATCAGAACCACCTGTGACATCAGATCAGCACCCATGTCCGATGTATCAGAACCACCTGTGACATCAGATCAGCACCTATGTCCGATGTATCAGAACCGCCTGTGACATCAGATCAGCACCCATATCTGATGTATCAGAACCGCCTGTGACATCAGATCAGCACCCATGTATCAGAACCACCTGTGACATGAGATCAGCACCCATGTATCAGAACCACCTGTGACATGAGATCAGCACCCATTTTGGCTATATCAAAACTGCCTGTGGCATCAGATCCAGGGTGATGCCTTCTTATGGACTCCTTGGGCATCTGCATGCACATCGTGTATACACACACACATAGACAGACAGACACATATACAATTAAAAATAACTCTAAACTAAGATAAAATTCAAAGAAGTATTTGAGCCAGGGACAGCCTGCCTCCTGCTTCCAGGAGTGGTTCTGTTCAGCCCCCTAGTCTTGTTCAGTGCTTACTGTAGACCATTCGTTTCTTCTCTGCATTGTCCAGAGTGTCAGAGAAACACGAGAAGGTTCCACCAGGCTAGAAGACTTATCTATGCAGAGGAAGCTCTCTGAACTATATTTGAATTCAAGCCTAAACTCAAAGCTTAAGACCTTAATCTGATACTTTTTTGAGATAGGGTTTCACGATGTCACCCTGGCTAGCCTCGAACTCAATGTCTAGTCCAGACTGGCCACGAACTTGTAGACCCTTTCCTTCCTGAGTACCTAGATTGTAGGCAAGCACCACCATACCTGACTCTTACATCTGAATTTGAAAACAAAAACATATTTAAATATAAGGCTTTTGTAAAAGTATTCATAATAACCCAGGGAACAAATGAAATAAAATGGAGGAGGCATTTCCCTCACATAAATCAAACAAGTGTCTCACATAGAAAAGTCTCCTGGGAATGTACATGGAGACCACAATTACATTTTTAAAGGATTGTTGAAGTACAGTAATAATGAGGTTCGGGGTGAAGTGAAGGAGAACTATTCCCAATCCGCCTTTGCTAAGGAAACCTGTTCAGCCTCCTGAAGGCAGCTTTGTAGTGGCCTCCAAAGCCCACAGGCACATACTGTATGCCCCTGGATCTCCATCTCTGGGATGCAAAGCCATAAAAATCTACTGGAATATGCAATTTTTTAAGTACAAAGAAGTTCACCGCTAGGAAAAATTAATACAACTCAAATATCCATCAGCAGAGGGTACTTAATCATTAGAGTATATCCCCACATAGCTGTTAAACAAATGAGCCAGCTCTGTATTCGCTGAAATGGACCCCAGGCTACACTGCACTATTAAGGAAAAAGAAGAACCCACTAAACATAGGCATCGTTTGACTGCACTATTGGAAAAACGGAAGAGGCCTGGTGAGATGGCTCAGGACAAAGGTACCCGCTGCTAAGCCAGATGACCTGAGTTCAGTTCCTGGAACCCACAAAGCCGTGGAAGAGAACTATTGACTCCCACAAGCTGTCCTCTGACTTTCACATTTATCCGCCCACACACCCCCACACACCAATAAATGTAACTTAATTAAAAAGAAAGAAAGAAAAGCTAGAGAAAAGTGCCCGTGGCTGGGTGTGTGTCTATGCCGTTGTTTTATTTACAGAAACATCTTTAAGAAAGGACATCAATCAAACTCAACCACAGACACCCCCGCAGAGTGGAACTCAGAGAGGAGTTGGAGATTTTGTGTAACTTCTAGGTGCTTGGATTCTTTCAAACACAGCATTTTCTGTGAGCTGGCGAGAGAAATCCCAGCCTTGTGTATGGTACCATAGCATCACATAGAAAACACTGGGGCAATTGAGTCTCCAGGGAGCTCACACTGGATCAGTGACTGAGCCTCGAGACAGATGAACAGTGTGCTGTGGCAGGGGACCCCACAGACCCCCATGAAGAAACCTCCACAGCAGACAGAGGAAGAGAGAGAAAAGCACACTTTGCCAGCAAGGGAGCCAGTGCTGGGCTGAAGAAAGTCTTTAGGAGAGCAGATGGGTCCTGAGGAGGAGGGAGGATTTTGCTGATGAGAGGGGAAGAAAAACATGTCTGAGAAGACAGACATGAGCAGAGAGCATACAAAGAGAAAGGCTGGTCAGTTGGCTCAGTGGGTAAAGCGCTTGCCACACAAGCATGAGGACCTGAGTTTGAATCCTCAGCACACATATGAAAAGCCAGATGTGGTGATACACAGCTGTAACTCTGGGGCTGGGAAAGCAGAGACAGCAGGGCCCCAGGGGCTTGCTGGCCAAGCCTGAGTCAGTGAGAGACTCTGGAGAAGACACTCGAGGTTTTCCTCTGGCCTCCACATATGGACACAGGTGCATGTGCACCTGCACATACTCATATACTACACACATGCATTCTCATATATACACAGAATGAATGAATGAATGCATGAATGAATGAACAAAACTACCGACAGGATACGGATTGAGATTTCTCTAGATAAGCAATAGCGGCTGCTTGTCAGTGTGCCAGGCACTGGGCACAGATAAGAAGCTACATCGGTGCTAGTTATAAAATGTTTAACATAGGGCTGGAGAGATGGCTCAGAGGTTAAGAGCACTGGCTGTTCTTCCACAGGTCCTGAGTTCAATTCCCAGCAACCACATGGTGGCTCACAACCATCTGTAATGAGATATGGTGCCCTCTTCTGGCCTGCAGGCTTAACACTCACTGTATACATGATAAATAAATAAAATCTTTAAAAAAAAAAATTGAAAAAATGTTTAACATAGGTGTTGACACTGCCATTGTATACCACTGGAGAGAAAAACCAGATTGGGGAGATGGCTCTGTGAGTAAAGCTCTGAACCAAGAGGCAGAACTCAGATCCCCAGAACCCATGTAAAGGCAGAATAGCTGTGCCATCCTGCCTCTCACTCTAGCCTCAGAATGCGGAAACGGGATTGGTGAGACTAGCCAAATCAGTGAGCTCTGGGTTTGATTGAGAGAGCCTGCCTCAACAAATTAGAAGGAAGAGCCATTAAGGAAAATTCCTGCTATCCACCCGGGACCTCCACATGCTTGCACAACCATACACGTGCCCACACACGTGAACACACATACACACATGTGCCTACACCCACACATACATATGAAAGAAGAAAGGCAATAAAAAGATGGGAAGTGAGAACTGATTACCAAGGTTGTCCTCTGACATTCCCCCACACACTGTGGCGTGTGTCTGCTCTCACAGATTCTCACAGGAACATACATACACATGAATCACTTAAAAAAATTAAAGAAAAATTTACCTATTTAGATAACAAGGGGCATATCATATTCAAAGTTAGGAAACTCAACATTATAAACTTTTAAATTCTCCCCCACTTTGGCTTAAAACCAAAAGGACCCCCAGCCACTATTTCAGACATTCACTAGCCGATTCTAAAGTGTGCACAGAAATGTCAGTGACTGAGAACGGCAAACGTGGTCTTGAAGATGTGCAGTCACCATCAACTGCTTCTACCCTGACTACAGGACCTACTGTAAGGTTATGGTCATGAGACTTTGTGTGATATGAACGTAAGAATCAACAAGCTGACCAGTGTCACAGAATCCAGAATGATACTGTATGGTTGGCTGGTGTTGTCAACAAGACAGAATCTATAACCGCACAGGAGATAAACTTCTGGGCATACCTGTGGGGGATTATCTCGATTGCATTAACTGAGGTTGGGAGACCCACCCACCGGATGGTGCCCTTTCCCTGGCTGCAATCCTCCACTGTTTAGATTGGGAAAGGAGCTGGCCAGCAGCTTGCCTTCATCTGTTTCCTGATTGTGGCTGTCATGTGACCAACTGCTTCAAGCTCCTGCTGTCCTTGACTTGGGAGCTAGAACCAAACTCTTTCTCCTTTACGTTGCTTTAAATCAGGGCATTATGATCAGGCCAGGAAAAGAAATCCGGATAAAATTCTACACATAGACGCTTACCTGATTTCTGACAAAACTGGCGCTTCAGAAACGGTAAAGAAAGGGCTTTGCTATGGGTTCTTGATCAACTGGATTTCCAAAATAACAGAGATGAACGTCCACCCATCAGGAAACATGCAAAGGCCAGCTCTAGAAAGAGCAAGTTGCCAGTGTGGAAGGGGCACTTGCAGAGGCAGCAACAAAAAGCACCTCCCTGACTCGGAATAAGCAACGATTTCTTTGCAAGAACCGATTAAAGCATGCCCTGGTTAAAACTCTGAGGTCAGAAAATTAAAAATGCATCCTCACGTCACCAAGGAACAAATCAATCAAGCCAGGCAGGTGGGTGAGGTGGGTCAAGGGAGCAGAAATCAGGCTGGGTAGCAAGGCAGGGGTCCAGGGGAGGCTCTGAGATGGAGTGCCAACATTGATTGGTTTCTGGTGGAAGGAAAGCTGAAGGAGGTCGAACAGTGTGGTATTTGACTCTTAGGTTTTGGAGGCCTGGACTCAGGTCCTCATGCTCACACAACGAGCATTTTACTGACAAAGCTATCTCCCCAGCAGTCCTCTCCAGCTGTTCTCATGGCATAACTGCAGTCCTGTGGATACGATGGGGCTCCAAGAATCCACCACATAGAGAGACATCATCAGATGAAGTCTCCTGGAGGACACATGCTTTGAGCAATGTCTCGGGAGAAGCCAGTGGGTGGTTTTTTTTTGTGTTTTTTTTTTTGTTTTTTTGAGCAGATTGTTAGGTCTTTCTTTACCCTACCTCCCAGCAGGAGAAGATGGGTCACGACACTGAGCAGAACAGTGCATGGAGATGCTTGACGGACTTGGGCCGAAATACATAAAAGCCCAGTGTTCTGGGCTGATTTCTCACCTGCACTCATACTTGCTCTGTTGCTTGGAAATAGAAAACGAACCTAGTGATTGAGTGATTGATGGCTTCTAGAGGACAGTGTTGGGAACAGAGCTCTCCCCAGCTGCTCTCAGCATGCCAACTTGGCCTCTATCTTCACCATCTGGTCAAGTAAAGCAAGACTAATCTAGAACAGTCTTTTTCTGCAGCCTTTAAGATCGGGGCGGGGGGGGGGTTTCGCGGGGGACACGGGGGGGGGGGCCGTGGAGAAAGAAGGAGGGGAAGCAAGGTGGAAGGAGGGAGAGAGGAAAGAGAGAAGGAGGAGAAGAGGGGAGGGGAGGAGAGGAAAGGTCGGTCAGTAAACTGCTTGCCATACGAGTGTGAACACCTAAATTCCATCCCCAGTGCTCAGTCGGCAGAGAGGAAGCTCACTGGGGCTCAATGGCCAGCCAGCCAAGCCGAAGTGGCAAGCCCCAGGTCCCAGTTAGAGACCCTGTCTTAAAAAACAAATGGGAGACTCCTCAGGAGTGACCCCTGAGATTGACTTCAGGCCTCCAAACAAAAGCACACATATGTGCACCCACATAAACACAAAAATAAAAATAAAAGTTCTGTGGTGCAGCTCATGGTGGCAAGATTCTCTGACTCCTTGTTCTCCTGTGGGGAAATCAGGAGAGAGGAGAGGAAGGGTACAAAGGAAGAAGGCGGGGTGGGGCAGGGCGGGGCGGGGCTGCAGGGCAGGGCGGGGCAAGGCAGTAGAGTTGCTTTGGAAGGCTGGAAGACTTCAGAATCCCACAGTCCATCTGTGAGAATAGAGTCAATCCCGTAGCTCACTGCTCCACAGAGTCTACATTTCCACCCCCTAGAAATCAGAGAGGATCCCCATGTGATCTGATCAATGGAACAGAGCTAGGAGCGGAGCCATCCCAGCCCTAGAGATGCCCTCCCATCTATCACGCTATCCCTTTCATGATTCATGTGGCCTAGTGGCTTTGTGTTTGAGCCCCTCGTTCAAAGAACACTAGATTTCTCAGGAGCCCTGCACTCTGGATTTCACCTGTGATACCTTGTGAAGCTGTTGGTCGTGATCAGGCAGCTGGTGCTGTCATAAATAGATGTGGAATGGCCTAGTGGGAGGACTATGTACAGGAACCTTGGATGATCTGATAGCTGTGGCGGTGAATTCCAGGCCATTCCGGACCAGTTAGCGCCGAACGAAACAAAAGAACAAATCACAGAGAGCATGGAAATGCCTAAGCCTCCATGTGAACCTACCAAGAGCAGTGACCAAAGGGGAGTGAGATTCCCCGTTCATCAGCCAAGGGATGAGCACATAGGTAATCATAGTCCCTGCATCGGTCACTGTTTCCAGTCTGTGACAAAATGCCCCAAAAAGCAACTTGAAGGAAAGCTTTGTTTGGCTCAAAGTTTGAGAGTACAGCCAGTCCATCATGGTGGGGCAGTCACGGAGGCAGGCATGGCAGCTGATGGCATCGTATCCATAATCAGGCAGCAGAGAGAGGTAAATGCAGCAATTTCTCCTTTTGATTCAGTCCAGGACCCCAGCCCCGGGAATGGTACCACTGCCCTCATTGGGGCGGCGGGGTGGGGGTGGGGGGTCTTCCCTGCTCAGTTATCCCAGCACAGCCATCCCAAGAAGCTTGTCTCCTAGGTGACAGATGCTTTCAAGCTGACAACATTAAACATCACAACTGCCATGCATGCAATCCAGCTGTCGTGGAATCAGTTAGAAAGTTTGGGATTGCCCATAAAGGATTGTTAGGCAAGCAGTGTTTAAACCAAGTCACAGATACCAGGTAGAGAGATGTAGGTGAAAAAGGGTACTACAGAATGAGGGAGTGGGGTAAACCCGAAGATCCATCTCGCTGGGGTGGAGCCAAGGGAGCACAAGAGTTCTTAGAACAAGACCAGCAAGCATATCCCTTCAGCACAAGCCAAAAACTGCAAGCCTTCCTCCACCCTTTGGATGCTGGGCAGGGAGGGCTAGGACCCAGCGGACTTGTTTTGAGTATGTCAGAGACAAAAAGAAGAGGATACCGTGAAGAGTGATGAGTGATGAAAGAGCCCCAGCTGGGAGGGGGATACAAACACAAACAAGAAGATAAAAATCACAAGAGGCCAAGACCTTACAGCCCTCAGCATCAGAGGCAGCCTCTGCCGGAAAGAGAATGTAGGAGCACCGCATCCATGTCTACAGGTAGACTCAGAGTGATTAAGAACATTGGCCTTTAGGCTTAGGATGCAGCTCATTTGGTACAGTGCTTGCCTAGCATGCATGAGGTTCTGGGTTTAATCCCTGCATCATATAAAACCCAGAGTAGTGGCACATGCCCATAATCCCAGCCCCTGGGAGGTGAAGGCAGGAAGATTATGAGCTCAAAGTCATCCTCAGCTACGTGAGATCCTGTCTTAGGAAGAAAGAAACAACCAACTTTAACTTAAAGCCGGTTACCTCACTCTTCAATCCCAGCATCGAGGAGGCTGAGGCAGGAGGGATGGTGAGTTCACAGCCAGCCTGAGCTACACAGCAAAACCCTGACAAACATCCCTAACGCTTTCCCAAGAAAGGACAGGAAAAAAATCAAACAGCCTTTAAAAAATAATAAATAAAATAAAATAAATATAAATCACAAAACACTGATTTGGGAAGTAAACTTGGCCTGAGTTTGAAGGCGACCACACCTTCCTCCTTGCTTCTCTAGCATGTTTCCAGATCTGTCCCCTCAGTGTGCTGCCTGGGTGATAAAGAGCACGCCCACATCCCTGTGCGCCGTGAGCACTCAAGAATGAGCTGCTCTCGGCATTCTGACCAGGACTGAGGATAAGCAACTGGCCTAAGGAGAGTTCAGGAGGGTGCAAGGGCAATGGAGACACAGGAGTCTGCCTTCTCCCATCCGCTCCCAATTCCTGCCCTCTTACACCAGCTCTCCCAGGACCCGCGTCCTCCCATCTGATGGAATGTGCTCTCCCTCCAAGTTCCAAATTGTACACCAATGGCAATCACACAAAATGTCACTTACTGGAAGCCACCTTCTCTTACCAACTAAACAACAGTGCTCCCATGCCTGCTCATTCATTTGGTACTCCTTTTGTGAGTGTGTGACGTACGTGCCCTTGGTCGCTGGTGGAGGCCAGAGGAGGATGCTTGGTGTCCTGTTCTTACAACACTCTCCACCTTATTCCCTTGAGATGGGGTCTCTCACTGAACCTGGAGCTAACCTAGAGATGGCAAGCCCCAGCACATCCTGCCTCTTCCCCCTTCGGTGATGGGGTTGCAGACCCATTTACTAGGCTTCTGACAGGCATACTGGGGACTTGAACTCAGGTCCTCATGAATGTACAGCACGTGCTCTTACCCGTTGAGCTGGTAGTGCCCCTGCCCATATTTCTTTATTTCCTTCGCAGGCCCATTTGGCTTTGTAATGCTGGTAAGAGATCAATCAGGAAGATGCAGCTCCTCCGCACCAAGGCCCTCAGTAATGAGCTACTTCAAGCCAGGAAAATGCCATCTGAGCGCTCACTGATTCGGCCCGCCAGGCTCCTGTGGCGGGGGCTAAGGGTTGGGGGCAGCTTCTCAATGGAGGAACTAATGGTTGCTTAAAGGTGAGCTGACCCCAGATACTCTGGAAGCCCCAGCAGGGATCCCACGGCGATGAAAATGAATACATGCTGCGTCTGGGATGCAGGCGGCTGCTTTTTCTGTGCTCCTTCAGAGTTCCAAAGAGTGCCAGCCGCACTTGTACCTGCTTAGCGATGGCCAGCTTGTGGGCTTGCCAGCCAGCCAGCAACAGGGCTGCTCAGCAGGCCAGCATTGGAACTATAAACAGCCATTTGACAGATGACAGGATTTTTGAGGCCTGAGTCACAAAGAGAACAGTGGGACGGAGACCTCCAGAGGAGGGATCCTTGAGGCCTCAAGCTGACAAAATAGGGCCTGGAAATGACAGGAGGCTGGAGGACACCTGTTCAGGAGACACGTGCACAGGGAGGGAGGGAGGGAGGGAGGGAGGGAGGGAGGGAGGGAGGGAGGGAGGGCTCTTTTTTATGACAACTGGGAATTGTGCAGAGACTGAATTTGTTCAACAATAGAGCCGTCCTGCCTGGAGCCTCCCATAGGCCCAACACTCCTGCCCACCTCTTACAGACTGATTTGGAGGAGAGTCGGGCTGTTTTCTTCTTTATCTTATTGCTATTACTTTCTGCTTCTGAACAATAAGGAGCCCAAACCCAAACGGAACAAATCTATCCCCATCAGCAAGGAGCTCGGACTTCTTAAAAGGACACACGTTCTCTTCTTCTCGTCCTCCTCCTCCTCCTCCTCCTCCTCCTCCTCCTCCTCCTCCTCCCCTTCTGTTTTTTTAAATTTCCTCCTTGAACTGCTGATGCTTTGGTAAGGGGAAAATGGGAGATTTAATTGCTCAGCCCCATACACGGCCCCGCCCCCTCTCCAAAGGTTTCATTACAGGTCTGAGGCCAGAGGATCGCTCTGCTACATCTCGCCTTCCCTTCCAGCTCTTTCTGAGTTTTAATAATTACTCATTAATTGTACTCTGTGATAACATCTTCTCTGTTTTGAAACATTCTCCCTCTGGTCCCCTTACGATTAAGGACCCCGTTTTGCCTGCCAACAGCGTAAAATTAAAAATCAAAGCCCTACCTCGGAAAGGTTTTAATGCGTGCCATATTGGAAGAGGGTTTTTTCCCCCAGCCTACAGCCCTTTTGAAACATCAGCAGCTGGGGTGGGGGTGCCGATGCATGTTGGAACTATTCTCTTTTGAAACATAAGTCTACAGGACCCACGAGGGGAACGTTTCTCACAACTGTTATCTCCTTTAGATGAGCAACTTGGCCCCACACACAGATAAAACTTGCCTCTTGCTAATGTCAGGCCTCAAGGACAGCGTTGGCCTGCAGATGGAAACATCCCTCATGGTTCCCAAAATTATAGAGAAACCCCCTTAGAAGATAGGCCATCCCACTCAGCTGGGCCCTGGAGGCCGATAGAAGTAAAACCCCAGCCAGTTTCCTGCAAAGCCTAGAGCTGTGCCAACCCTCTCCACCAAACTGTGGACTTCCTGTTCCTTAGTGAAGACCAAGAGACTGCCTTTATGTTCAGCCCCACATGCTTTCCACGGGGTCGGATGAATGAATCAATGAGAGAATATTACAGAAACTCAGCCAAGGACAGGAAAAGGACAAGCTAGAGTCTACGAGGAAAAAAAAAAAAAAAAGACAAAAACAACTAACATCTTGCAAATTTTGCAATTACTGTCACACGCTGAAAAACACAGCCGAGAGCAAGCTAATACTCGAGATACAAAATGATACCCAAATTATCTTCTTATACACTGTTCCCTGCATCCTCACCAAGGATATGCTCCAATCCACATCACCTCCAGACTTACAATAAGATTCTCAGACTAAGGAGCTGGCGAGCGGACCAGCAAGATGGCTCACTGGGTAGAGTGCTTGCAGCCAAACCTGAGGATCCGAGTTCAATCCCTGAAATATACGTGGTAGAAGGAGAGTGCCAACTCCCAAAAGTTGTCCTCTGACCTCTACATGTATACATGGGGTGTGTGTGTGTGTGTGCGTGTGTGTGTGTGTGTGTGTGTGTGTGTGTGTGTGTGTGATAGTGGAATAAAACGAAGACCAGAAACTAGTGGAGATCCTCTCTCATCTTCCCCAGTAAGGGAGTGGCCACAGTCCTCTGTCCCTCCAGCCCATCACGTACTCACCACTACCCATGGCACAAAGACAGCAGGAAAAAGCTGCGGCATGGAGCCCAGGGAAATGACTCTGTAGATAAAGGCCCAACAAGCCGGGTGACTGACTCCTAGGGGGTGTCCTGTGATCTCCACACAGGCACCGGGACACGTGTGTCTTTGCACCCATACGCATACAACAAACAAACAAACCAACAAATAAGTAAATAAAATGGTTGAGTGATCATTTTGGATTGACAGCGAACAGACAGACTGATGGACAGGTTCCGTCTTCCTGAGAAACAGGGATGTGAAGGAAACCAGGCTTGCACCAACTGTGTTTTATTGTGTTTGAGCTGTTCAAAGTGTTTGGTGCTCCTCCGAATAATAAAACCCTAAATTCTTGTACCTAGAACTCCTCCAGCCTGGCCAGGCCGTGAACGTGCTCCTGGAAGCGGCTCACAGCCCCGGCCAGGTCCTCTGTACCTTTCAGCTCCTCTCACACCTGCAGCCCTGCTGCACGCTGTGCAGTTGCTCTTCCATTTTGCCCCGGCTTCAAAGTCAAGCTCAAGTCTCCTTTCCTCCACCAGCCTCTACCAGGGGCTTCCCGCCCTGACTTCCTAGTGTGCGCTTTTCCTGCCCAGTGATAAGCCGTTTTTCTTCATGTACGTGTCAAGTACCTACAGACAAAGCCCTGACTTCAGGGGCTCCTCTGCCCCTCACAGTGAGCAACATGGAAGCTGGGCTTAAGGGGGGGTCTACCAACTAAGTCTGCTGTGATCCTTATCATCCTGCCTTTATTTTGGAATTACTTTAGATTGTGTGTGTATGTACATGTTCATGTGTGTGTGTCCATCTTCATGCAGGTGCCTGAGGTGTCCAGAAGCCAAAGGCGGGTGTTCTCCTCAGTATTTCCTCTGCCTTATATTCGATACAGACTTTTACTGAACCTGGAAGTTACCAGTTCAGGTAGTCAGGACGGCCAGGGAGCCCGAGGATCCTCTTATCTCTTCCTCCCCAGACAAGCCCTATGGCACTTAGCATTTTTACATGGGATCTGGGAATTGAACTCAGACCTTCACGCTTCCATAGCAAGCTCTTTACCGACTGAGCCACCTCCCCAGCCTCTGTTTTAGAATTTTTGAGTGCTGAGCACATCTCTGTGAAGGTTGTCAAAGCAGAGAAAAGGAGCTCAAATGGAACAGACATGTGGGGGCTCTACATATGTAGTTACATAGTCACTAAAGTGAAATGTCAGGTTCTGTAGATGGTCTGCCTGGCCAGGGGTAATGAGGTCTCATCATTCACACAGACGCATCAGGAAAGAGATGGAATATTCCAGATGGCTCTCACTCTCTCATCTTGCACCTCGATGAGTATGGTTTAAGGCTGGACTCAACTGGGTGCCGACATGGTGGGACATTGTCCTTTTATCTCTGTGGAGTCCCCAAATCTCCCCTCTTTGTATAGCCTATCCGCGTGGCCTCTCCAACAGCACGGCCAGATGTCTAAATGGTTTCTGAGGAGTCAGAAAAGAAAAGCACAAAAAGAGAAACCACCTTTTTATACTTATTTTTTAAAGGTTTATTTATTTTTATTTTATGCGTATGAGTATTTTGTCTGCTTTTATGTCTGTGTACCAGGCATGTACCTGGTGCCTATGAAGGCCAGATGAAGGTATCATATCCCCTGGAACTGGAGTTACAGAGGGCTCGTAGCTAGAAATCAAACCCAGGTCCTCTGGAAGAGCAACCAACACTCTTAACCACAGAACCGTCTCTCCAGCCCCACCACAGCTTCTTAAGGTTTAAGTCCAAGGCTGACACGGTATCGGTGTCATGTCTGCTATGATCTATTGGCTGAACAGTCACCAGCTGAGCCCAGGGTTTTGAGGGGATTAATTACACAACAGCGTGGAAACTGGCCGGAGCCAGCACTGGAATATGAAAATATCTGTGATTGTGTTACCTTGATTCACCACTGAGGAAATCATTAAATTTCAATTAGAAGGTCATGGAAGCATATGAGTTTTTAAATTGCATTCAAGGATGGATCCAAGTATGGGTATGAATATGTGTGGTGTGTGTGTGTGTGTGTGTGTGTGTGTGCGTGTGTGTGTGTATGTGTGTGTAGCGTGAATGTGTACATGTGAGAATATGTGAATGTGTGTGGGTGTCTGTGTGAGTGTGTGTGTGTAGTGTGAAGGTGTGTGTGAATATGTGACTGTGTGTGGGTGTGGGTGTCTGTGTGAGTGAGTGTGTGTGTGTGTGTGTGTGTGTGTGTGTGTGTGTGCGTAAATGTCAGCATGTGAAGGACAGAGTGCCAACTACCTTTCTGTTTTTGAGACAGGGTCTCTCTGCCCCGTGCTTTGCCAAGTAGTCTAGGCTTGCTGGCTAAGGAGCCCCGGGGATCCACCTATCTAACCTCCCCGGGCTGGGACTACAAACAGGAACACTATGCTCGTTTCTTTTTTTACATAGATTCCGGGGATCTGACTCAGGTCCCCAAGCATTTTACTGACTGAGATAGCTACCGAGCCCTCCATTCAAGTTCTTGAAACTCCAAAATTCTGTGCCCCAAAGTGCTGTGGTTCCCAGAGCCCCAGATGAATGCTCTTGAGTTGAGCAAGGCACTGGAACACTGGCCCGGCGGAATACCACATGTGCTTAGGCATGACCTAGGCAGCCTAGTCTGGGGTCACACTCAAGTGCATTCTGAGGCCAGGAGGGATGGGAAGCAAGGCAACAGGGAAAGCCTCTGCTTGCAGTGGAATGGAAAGTGCTCATCCGATCCAGAGAGCTCACAGAGTCCCTCCACGGCCTGTCACCACGCGCTCCTGTGTGTAGAAAGCTCGGGAACAGTGAGCGGAAGAGTTTCACCTGAAGTCACCAGACGATGCTCTAGACAATCCAGGCTATGGATTTTCCAGGCTGTGACTCTGCCAACTTCCATTACTATTTGGGCAGCACCAAAGTCAGGGCTTGGGCACCAGCTCCACTAAAGTTCCAGCGCCTTAAATGATGCCCTGGTTTCATTAATGTTGTTGTGATAAAACAGCCTGACAAAGTGCAAATTAAGGGAAAAGTTGTCGTTCCATTACGGTCCATCGGTCCATCGCACCAGGGCAGCCAAGGGCAGGATCTTAGGGCAGCTAGAGCAGAAGGAAATGAATGATGGCATGATTCCCTGCTTTTGCTAAGTTCAATTTCTCCACGCCTGCATAGGACCCTGCCTAGGGAATGGAGCTGCCCACACTGGCTCTCCCTACCTCAGTTTACTTTATTATAACAATACCCCACAGATTTGCTCACAAGCCAACCCCCCAATATAGACAATATCTCACTGAGACTCTCGTCCCAGGTGATTTCGGAGTGTCAAGTTGACAGTTAAAGCTAACCACCACACAAGAGACAGAACGTTCACTGCTAACATGGACAGAAAGCAGATCACTAACCCACTTACTCTAAAGATTACACATGATGTACTTTCTCTGACGACTCCTCCTCAAAGGATCCAGGCATAGAACCACGTCTCATTTTAATAACCCCTCAATGTCATCCACTGCAGAAGACTCCACATTGGGACCTCCATAGCCCTTGTTCCTACCTTTCCCAATCTAGCACCCAACTTTTACCTTCTTCCATTCTTTATATGTGTGTGTGTGTGTGTGTGGCATGTGTGTTAAATACGTTTTGCATGTGTGGGTGTGGTGTGCATGCACATGGGCACACATGCATGCAGAGACGCAAAATTGATGTCCGAAATCATCCTTGATAATTCTTCCACTTCATTGAGACGGTTTCTCATTCAAACCCAGAGCTCACCAATGCCGCTCGTCTGGCCAGCTCCCTTGCTCGGGAGCTCTCCTGTCTCCACCCTCTGGGGCAGGAACTGACACCATGTCCACAAATTTGGGGACCCAAACTCCAGCCTTCACACTTTAACCGCTGAGACATCTGCCCGTCCCTCCCTCCAGTATTTGATTCTGTCTCTCAGAGATTTGTCTCCTGAGGATGATACAGTTTGTCTCACCCTCCCCATCTGTACTAAATCCCCCCTTTCCCAAACTTCTGTCTGTGTGCGTGCGTGACTCCAACCCGAGCTCAGACATGCCTCTCACTGTCTAACACACGTGACTTTCAGAAGAAGACTTTCAAAAGGAAGTGACTGAAGATGAGGACTGTGTTCAAGATGTCAGGATTTTAGTAACAGTAGCCAACAAATCTGACGTGACACAAGTGTTTCCCCTGGTACCACACACAACATCCATTGGCCCACAGGGAGTGGTACTATGAGGAGATGTGGCCTTGTTGGAGGAAGTGTGTCATGGGGGGGAGGCTTCGAGGCCTCAGATGCTCGAGCCGGGCCTAGTGTCTTACTCTCTCTCTCTGCTGCCTGCCCATCCAGATGTAGAACTCTCAGCTACCTTTCCCGCACCACGTCTTCCTGTGTGCCACCATACTTCCTACCCTGATGACAATGGACTAAATCTCTGAATTAGCTGTAAGCCAGCCCCAATGAAATGTTTTCCTTTATAAGAGCTGTCCTGGTCATTGCGTCTCTTCATAGCAATAAAACCCTAAGTCAAAAGCCAATTACTGCCCCCCCCCCAACACACACAGACACATTTTAAAACTAATTTTACAAGTGAGGAACTGTGGTGCAGAAAGTATGCTGTTAACCCTGATTTAGAACCCCCTAGAAGGCATGCCGCTCCCATGAACAGGGGTGTCACATCACATAAAAAGGAAAAGATGAGATAGCATGGGCAGCCATCTTTCTCTTCTTCCTGATTGAGGACACAAGGCGACCAGCTGTGACCACAATGATGACTGTGCCCTCAAACTGTGGCCAAAATAAGCCACTCCTTCTTACTTGTCCTATATTTGTCAGGGATTTTGTCACAGCCACAAGAAAATTAACCAAGACAGGGGTTCATTAACTTTCCTGTGTCTAAGTTATGCATTTAATAGCACTGTCCCTTGCCTTATGAGTCTGGGACATTACTGCCTCGTGTTACAACCTAACTTTGCAGCAGCTTAGCAGGACCACGAACAAACCCAGCAGAGTAAGCAACAGGTTGCAGAAAACACCTCCCCCTGGCTGGTTCTTCCCCCAGCCCCCTCTATGCCCCACCCAAGCTCCTAGCTGCTCGAAAGAGAGGCTTACCACTCCCTAGCAGGAAGGCCGCCACGCAGCCCAGCCTGCCCTGGCTTCAGATGAAGACTCCACTAAGTGAAATCGACAGCAAAGCCCATGCAAACGTTGGTGAGACAACAACTTGGTGTCTCAATTGAACTCTAGCGGGATTCGATTTCACTCAGGGAGCAATCTCCCTTTGGTCTCTGCTACCTTGCCCTGATGTCTCTCTTATTTAAATGTATGTGGCTGGAACCTTCCACAGCTCAGTCAGCTGAATGTCCCTCAGGATTGCTAATGGGGAGCTGGGCACTTGGGGATTCATTAAATCCCATGATGAGATGGCATCCGTTCTCACCAGTAAATGCCTGGTAGAAGATACATTTTTAAAGCCACACAGAAGGCTGGGGAGATATGTCAGTCAGTAAAGTGCTTTCCATGTAAGTATAAGAATCTGAATTCAACCCCCAGAACCCACCGAAAAAAAGTCAGGAATCGAGGTACACACTTGTAACTGCAGTGCTGGGGAAGCGGTAACAGGCAGGCCCAGTCCTCCCTGCCTCCCCCCAGTGGGGGCGGGGGTGGTGTTACCATCTGGCAAGCCTGTTGGAACTGGACAGCTGCAACTCAGTGGAAGGACCCTGTTTCCCTGTTTAAAACTAAAACTAAAACAAAGCAAGGTGGGCAGTGTCCTGAGGAACATCACTGGAGGCTGACCTCTGGCTTACACACACACACACACACACACACACACACACACACACACACCCCTGCACAACAGAGCCTTGGAATTGCCTTCCATTGCCCAGATGACATCTCCCCAGGCCTGGAGTAAAGGAAGGAAGCAGGGAACTAATGAACAAACCTGGGTTCCCCCAACTCATCTAAAGAGCAGAGCTACTTCTGGAACTTTTGATGGGATGCTCATTGGGCCGCCCAGGAGAACCAGAACAATGGGCCATGGTCCATGAACATTCTCACTCCCAAATCAGTGTCTTCGCTTAGGGTACTTTTTTCTTGCCCGGGGTGTCTCCTACTTCCTCACACCTTGTCTCACCCACTCCTTTCCATTTACCTGTGTCTGATGCCATCTCCTCCCAAAGCCATGGGTACCTAACCTTCACCACTGAGGACATTCACATACTAATAGCCCGATGGTGAGGGGCACAGAGTCTGCTGTCAGGGTGCCTGGAATCATGTCCCAGATCCACCCTTTTCCTTTTACCTTGGGGGAAGTTTCTTAATCAGTTATTTATGGTACCTCAATTTCCCCAACAGTAGAATGAGCTAAACAGCACTTCCATCACAGAACTAGTTACTTCTGCAATGTTCTGACCCAGCGGAAACACCTTCAGGGAAGATAGGTTTGTTTGGGCTTAGATTCCGGGGCGGGAGGTGGGGTGTGGGGGTGGGGTGGGGTGGGGTTTCAGTCCATCACAGGAGATCAGCTCAGTTCATAGGGGTGGGAATGCATGGCTGTTCACACCACAGTGGGACAAGAATTTGAAGCTTAGAGCAAAAGGCAACAGCCACATTCCCCAAATAGTCATTACCAGTGGCCTGCTTCTATCAGCTACTTATCGCTTTTCAAAACCTCCCAAAATAGTGCTACTAGATGGAGATCAGGGGCCCAAAGCATGAATCTGTGGGGGGCATTTCAAGGTCCAAAGGCAGCCCTGCATAGTGTATAATAGCATTAATCCCAGTATTTGAGAAGTGCAGGAGGCAGGTGGATCTCTGTGAGTTTGAGGTCTGCATAGTAAGACCTTATCTGAAAAAAAAAAAAAATCAAATCCAAAACAGGCCAACCGTGTTTGTGTTATAAAGATTAGAAGAATAACACTCAAAGTGCTTGATAATCGTTGACTGTGTTTCATTTCTTGCTTTCTCATAATCAGCTCAAGCACACACCCTCAGTTCCAGCCACACTAACTAGTTCCCCATTCCCCCAGCACTGTGCCTTTTGTATGGCTTTTCTTCCCCGAGGTCCCCTCTACCCAAAATGTCTCTCCTGCAGCTTCTAGCCTCGAGAGCATCTATTCCGCTACAGAGTTTAATTCAAAGGTCTTTACACTGGACGGTTTTCCCGGAGCAACCAGGCTACAATGGCTGAGTCCTTTCTCTACACATCCAGAAAGCTCCGTGTACAGCCCTGTACCTAAAAGGCACTTACCCTTCTATGGTACAGTCAGTCATTTCTGATTCGCTCTGGCCTCGGACGGCAGCTCTCTCGAGATGAGACATATTCATCTTTATGTCTGCTGCACCGAGTTTGGAGCCATGCACCGGGCTTAATTGGATCCTTCTGTGTACGGGCTGTGTTCGCTCCTCAGGACTGCTGGCTCAGTTTCTTGTGATGTCAAGGCCTGTGTTTTTCATGTCTTCATAGCTCAGAACTCAAAGGGTTTTTTCTGGGTGCTAATGAGTGCCCTCCATAACCAAACCTTTGATGGGTAGTTCTTAAGAGTTACAGTGACTCAGACAATGAAATCACTTTTCTGTATTTTTCCTTTGTCAGGTATTCTAGCAAGGGGTGATTGGGGAATCTGCCATGAACTTCTCTCTGAGGTGCCTGGCATGGGAAGTAGACAGGACAAATAATAATAGCAGTGCCATGGCCAAGGGGTGGGCAGTACTAAGAGTCAGAGAAGAAGCCCTGACCTGATCTCGTCACTCAGGGTGTGTTATTTTGTGTGTACACAGACCACACAGACCCCCACATACTACACAGCTGGTGTCATGGTGCAGTCAGAATTTGACTTGGTTAGAAAAATGTTTCCAGAGACTAGCATGTCCCAGGCTAAGTTTTTAAGTACTTTTACAGAAACCTACCAAGTCAGCACAAATACGTATGATGTACTCTACACAAGAGTGCCCATGTCTTTCTCTGTCTCTGCCTATTCTCAGGCCCAACACTTGGATATCACCATAGTGTGCTACATAAGGGTGGAGATGTGACCTAGTCAGTAGAGTGCTTGCCTGGTGTTCTCAATAGTTTCATGCCAAGTTAACACAAGCTAGAGTCCTTTCAGAAGAAGGAATGAATCTCAACTGAGAAAATGTTCCCACCAGCTTAACTTGTATGCAAGCATGTGGTGTGTTGTCTGGAGTGATAATTGATGTGGGAAGGCCAAGCTTACTGTGAGTGGTGCCACCCCGGGCCAGCAGTCCTGGGTGCTAGAAGAAATCAGGCTGAGTAAGCCATGACAAGTAAGCCATCTGCTTCAGTTCCTGATTCTAGGTTCCTGCCCTGACTTCCTTCTATGGAGGACTGTGATATGGAACCATAAACTAAAGAAAGCCTTTCTTCCCCAAGTTGCTATTTGCCATGGTATTTTATCACAGCAATAGAAACCTAACAAAGACATCTAGCATGTTTGAGGACCTGGGTTCCATCTCCAGGGCCGAATAAACTGGGTGTTGAAAGGACCAAGCAGATGCCATAACAGGCTGCTCAGTCTTCTCTCAGAGATCAGGCCTCAATTTCAGTTTCCTGAGACTTGAGCAAGCAGTTTCTGGGAGGGCCATGAACGAAAGACATAGTCCTTGCAGTAGCTCCCTTTCTGCACGTACTCTGACTGCTCAAAGTTCAGCCAGATGTTTACTCTCTGGGGCCCCTCACCAACTTAGAGTTATGTGCAGTACGTGCTTGGCTAGCCAGCCCCCATGGTGGCTCAAGGACAAAACCTGGGACTTATGCTGGACTGCCCCCAAAGTCATAAATTGTAACCACCAACCAGTAAATTCAAAGGTTACATATCCTCACCCAATTAAAAGAGAACAGAGATAAAAATAAACCAATCCGAGTTGCACCCATGCAAAACTCCCCCAACCCCCCTGAAGGGCTTGTGGATTTTGCCTTTAAAAAGCTAGCTACACAAAGAAAAAGCAAGTTCCTCCTGGCCTCACGGTTACTACGGGTGAGTGCTTTGGATCGAGCTTCCCTGCCTGCGGCTTGTAAACACAAATAAACCTTGCTTTTGCATTCTGTACCTAAGGTCTTTGGTGGTATCTTTGGGGTCACAATCTGGGCATAACAGTGTGATGGTGCATTCCAGCACTTAGTGGAGGCAGAAGGATCAGAAGTACCAGGTCATCCTTGGCTAACAATGAGTTTGAGGCCAGTAAGGACAACATAAGACCTGTCTCAAAAATAAATATATAGGGATGAAGAAAAGGCTCAGAGGTTCAAGGGGTTCAGTCCCAAGCACCCACATTACAGCTCACAACTGCCTACAATTCCAGTTCCACAGGATCTGAAGCCCTCTCCTGGTATCATTGGACACTGGGCACACACTGTGCACAGACACACACTCAGGCAAAACACTCATACACATAAAATAAAAATGGAAAATATTTACAAACTAGATATGCATATATACATATACAGTATGTATATATGTATGTATTTGTGTACAGAAGTATGTATGTATGTAAATCCAGGCCTAAATACCACAATCTTTTCTGTCCAAAGAGCATCTAAAGAGTGAATCAGTAGCCTTACCAATTGGAAACCTGGAAAGGTGTGTAGAGGGGCTGAAAATGTGGATCAATGGCAAAAGCACTTAACACCCAACCTGAGTCCACAGAAATGCCAGGTGGTCACGGCAGAAGTCCGTAGGGCACAGTCCCTGACTTTTGTTCTGATAAATTATCGACTCATTTGCATCTCAATAGCAATGTATCAAGGTAAAAGGAACATCAAGGAACACCAGGAACAGCCCCCTCCTTTCTTTCCTAGAGAAATAGGCTAAGACAACTTTTCTTGTTGTGAACAAAGGACCTGATTCCTGAGGAGAGCTCCTTGAGGGAGGAAGGTTTGAGTTTGACTCACAGTGGAGGGTGCAGTCCATCGTGGAAGAGAAGCATATCAGCAGAAGTGTGAGGCGGCTGGTCATGCCGTATCTACAGTCAGAGAGAGACGAGAGCTGGCTCTAAGCTCGCTTTCTCCCGTTCAGTCCAGGATCATATCATAGAATGGTGCCACCTGTGTTCAGGACAGTTTTCCCACTTCAGTAACCGAGTCTGGAAACTCCTTCACAGAAATGTGCAGAGTTTGTCTTCTAGATGGTCCAAAAGCCCATCGAGTTGACAACCAATATAAACTACCACCATGTTCTATTACTGTGATAAAATACTCAGACAAAAATAAACCAAGGAGAGGAAGGGTTGGCTTGGCTTACAGTTCCAGGTTATACTCTACCACCAGGGGAAGTCACAGGGGCAGGAGTCCGAGATTGGTGGGCACATAACATTTGCAGTCAAGAGCAGAAAGAAATGAATGCACGCACACTTCATGCTTGCTTGCTCTCATCTAGCTTTTCCAGTCTTCTATAGTCCAGAACTCCTTGCCTAGGAAGTGGTGCCACCCACAATGAGCTGTGTCCTTCTATATCAATGAACAATCAAGAAATCTCTCCAAAGACAGGACTACATACCAACCTGACCTAGACAATTCCTCAACTGAAATTCTTCCCACATGACTCTAAGTTTTAACACGAATCTTAAAAGGTCTTATTAATAAAAATAAAACTCAGAGCCAGATACTGGGGTGAAAACTAAAAGATCAGAGAAACAGAACAAGCCATGGCCATCAGCTATTACCTCACCAACTCCACGAATCCTCTGACTGAAATCCTCAGCCTCAAGAGCGAGCTACTTCCTGTATACTCATGCCTATATACCTTTCTGTGCCCTGCCATCTTACTTCCTCTCTCAGCCCAGCTACATCACTTCCTCTTTCCACCCAGCTCTCTATCACTTCCTGTCTGTCTGTACAGACCTCCAGACCTCCATGGTTAACTAGCGCTGGGAGTAAAGGCGTGTGAGTCACCACGCCTGGCTCTGTTCCCAGTGTGGCCTTGAACTCACAGAGCTCTGGATGGATGTCTGCCTCCCAAATGCTACGATTAAAGGCATATGCCACCACTGCCTGACCTCTATGTTTAATATAGTGGCTGGCTCTGGCCTCTGATCCCCAGATAAGCTTTATTGGGGTGCACAAATAAAACATCACTACACTAAGTTGTGTCGTGTGGATGGTTAAAACTAACCAGCACACACAGTGATGCTGAGGCCACAATCCAAACAGGCCAAGAGGGAGGCGTTCATCCCACATGAGGAAGTCTTCTCCCAAGCTGTAGCATCCACCTTCAGCCAGTGCTTCTGATGTGCTGAAGGATGACACACTGTGGCCCGTCCTCAGTGCCCAAGCAACACATCAAAACCAACATCTTTCCATTTCCTCTGATTGTGAATCGGCAGAAATATAGCTTGACGTATGAAGGAAAAACAGGTCTTTTCCAAAAGTCTTATCTCTAAGACTAAGTCGAAAACTCCCATGGAAGCCTATTAAAATCACGATGATCCCCTTAAGCCTGGCATATCCACCTTGCAGGAACCTCTTTCCTACTTCTGGTACAGGTTAGGCCTGTGAAAGCTCCTGATTGGATGGAAAGCTCACGTGTCTCCCACATAAACCATTTTGGGCAGTCGCAAACATGGCCTAGAGACAACTCCTCCGGCCTCTTGCCCCCTCATCCCCTGACCTTGATGGCTTTTCATTTCAGGCCACACTGTTTCTGTCTGTGACTTCTCGACCGAGTCCAGCCTGTATCACTCGTGTTTCAAGTTCTTAGGGACTTGCCTCAGGTGAAGGAATAACCATGGCTTTAATGTCCCCAACATGTCATATTGAAATGTACTTGTCATATAAGCCCGAAGACCCGAGTTTGATCCCTAGAAGCATATAAAAATGCCCGGCACAGTGGCCTGTATCTATAATCCTAGCACTAGAGAGGCAGAGACAGTTGGATTCTCTGAGAGCTTGCTGGCCAATTAGTCTAACCAATAGGTGAGTGCCAAGTTCAATGAGAGACCCTGTAAGGTGGGGGCTGGAGAGATGGCTCAGTGGTTAAGAGCACTGGCTGCTCTTCTTGAGGACCCGGGTTCAATTCCCAACACACACATGGTAGCTCACAACTATCTGTAACTCCAGTGCGAGGGGATCAAACGTCCACTTCTGGCCTCATTAGACACGAGGCACAGGTATGGTACGTAGGCATACATGCAGCCCAAACACCCATACATGTAAAATAATAAAATAAAAGGTAAGGTGGGAAGAAATCAAGGCAAACATCTGACATTGAGCTCTGTTCCCCAACATAGAGACATAAGTGAATTCCCATGAATGTGTGCGAACACACACACATACACACACACACACACACACGCACATGCACGCGCACGTGCGCGCGCGCACACACACACACACACACACACACACACACACACACACAGAAAGAGAATGCAAAGGGCTCTGGAAAAATTCCCTGGATCATTCTAGAATCCAGACAGAATTGAATGCCCATTTAGGCTAAACTCAGTCAAAACTGGTTAAATGAATGTCTGCAAATAAATGTCTTTAATAATTGAGGCATTAAACCTATCTGTATGCATACGCCAGTGCCTTGATACCAATTAAAGATAAGGTCAGAAGATTCTGCAAAGGGAATGAATTCTCAGCCTCAGAGGAGAACACCACCCTGTGCTGTCCTGCCTTTGGGCGGGAGGCTAGGTGCAGATAGGCAGGCTGCCAGTTCTCGGGGAGTCAGCCTCTTTCTGTCTATTACCCTGACTTGCCCCTCAGCCCGGGAACTGGCAGTTATAGATGGACTGTGAGCTCAGGTTGGCTGTAGCGACTCAGCAACCCCATCACAGGACAGAGTCACAGGCACCAAAGCTGCTCCTGGTGCTTGGCTCTGCCCAGGTGCCATGCCTCAGGAATGGTGTTAGGAGCCCTTTTATAAACACCGGGAGGCAGGCACCCTCAGTCGGACAGATTTTTAATCTAAGGGTGTAGATCAATAGTTCCTGAAGATGCCCGTACCCCTGATCTGACAAAGAATCTTGCATGGTCGTTTCACACCAACTTTTTAGACTTGGGTTCCCCACCAGAACTCCTCAAGGACTTTATAAATGGCTTATGAATGTTAGGGTTAAAATGATAAAGTCAGAAACACTGGAGGAGATAAGTAAGAAGGCTCGCAGTTGGGGTATGAAACAGCCAAGCAACCAACTGGGAGGAAGGACCAGACTCTGGAAAAATCAGCAAAGCCAGGGCCTAGCAGCCTCGAACATGCTCTAACTGGCTCCTGTGGAACCCTTGCTGAGGAAGTGCTGAGGAACACTAAAAGTACAGTTGCCCTTTCCCACAGTAAATGTCTCAATTTTATGGGTAGTATCAACACAAAAATATGACTTTCACCTCAGAGGAAATATGAGATTGTTTATTCTGGAGCCAAATATGAGTGACCATGGCCCAGGAACACAGACTCCAGTTACACACAACTCCATCTTCTAATGTGGCACAGTTCCATGAAGTTTTATAGAAACAAAACAGAGAAAACCATAAATCAACACAGCTGACCAAAGGGTTTATTTCAGCTTATACTTCCAGGTCACAATCTATCATTAAAGGAAGTCAGAGCAGAAATTCAAGCAAGGCAGGAACCCACAGAGGGCAGGAACCATGGAGGAACACTGTTTGCTGGCTTGCTCACAGATTCCTGCTTAGCTAGGTTCCTTATAAATCTCAAGACTGCTTGCCCAGAAAGTGGTACCACCCACAATGGACTGGCCATCAGTTAATAATCAAGATAATCCCTTGTAGCACGTGTGAAACCAACCTGAAAAAGGAAATTACTTAATTGAGATTCTTTCCTCGCTCCTCAGTTGATTCTAGGCTGTGTCAAGTTGGCAGTTACTGTTAGCTGGGACACAGGCCCACTGCATTGGGACTTTAGGAAACAGAGAGGAGGTACTAGAAAGCAAAAAAGTCGGGAATTATTTGGATCGCTATGTTCCCCCAAAGACTCCTGTATTAAATCATTTGTCCCCAGCCTGGGGTGCTATTAGAGGAATTTAACACAAGGGTCGCTGTTGGGTACCTGGTCATGAACTGAATGGACTTCCTGTCCCACACGCTCCTGCCATGGTGGGACATGGTGATCTATGTGACCATCGGGCCAAAGCAATCAGTCACTGACTAGAGACTCCAAAACTATCAGCCAAAATAAACCTTTGTTCTCTGTCACATGTTCATCACAGATATTTGTTAGACTCCCCAGAGAGCTAACCCAAGGAGGAAGGAGAAGGCCCTTATCACCGACAAGGAGCAAAGGAAAGGAGGAGAATTCACATAGCAAAAGCTAGGTCAGCTGAGGAACTTGCCCTTAAACAGCCCAGCCAACAGAGCCTGGTAGCAATTTAAATAAAGGAATAAAGGCAATAAACTGGTTTTTTCATTAAGCCAGACTCGGTGTTCTTGCCTCATGCAATTATTCTCAACACTCAGATGATCTTCTTCAGCGGGCTGCACTGGAGAACAAAACGGAAAGCAAGCAAGGCTCCCAGGGCCTGAGAGAAACTGCCTCTTCGGGGGGCTAGCCGGGGAGCTGCTTGGAAAAGCCCCGAGCTTTCTGGAGCTCCCTAAGTGAATTCTCAGCAGCAGCTCCACGATTTGTCTCTTCTTCTAGAAAACAGTCCAAACAGAAAGGAGTTCAAAGAACACAGCTGGGATTAAAGTTCTAAGCACTTTCACCGGGGACAAGGTCAGGGACTCTCGAGCCCAGCATAGAAACCCGAGCTGCTAGACTGGTGCTCAAGGCCATGGTCTCGGGTACAGACACCTGAGAAACTGTCTCTGCTCACAACATAACACTACACCATGAGGACCTGGCCACGATGGGGTCACCCGCTTCTGAATACCAGACTGGCTTCCGTTCTCCCAATACATAAAGAATTGTTTCACTAAAATATGGGCTTGGGGTGCTGCTCACTTGGTAGAGTTCTTAGTATACATGAAGCCCTGGGTTATTGCTCTATCACCATATAAACCCATGTGGAGTGGTATATGCCTGTAATTCTAACACTTAGGAAGAAGACGCAGGAAGTTCAGAAGTCCAGGGGCATCCTTGGCTATATAGTTAGTTTAAGACCAGCCTGTCACAAAATGGATGGATAGTTAGATAAATAGATAGATAGATAGATAGATAGATAGATAGATAGATAGACAGATAGATGGCAATAGAGAGATGATAGATAAATAAACAGATAGATAGATGATAATAGATATATGATAGATAGATAGATAGATAGATAGATAGATAGATAGATAGATAGATAGATAGATGACAATAGATAGATGATAGGTAGATAGATAGATAGATAGATAGATAGATAGATAGATAGATGACAATAGATAGATGATAGGTAGATAGATCGATAGATAGATAGATAGATAGATAGATAGATAGATAGATAGATGATAATGGATAGATATATGATTGATAGATAGATGATAGATAAATAGATAGATGATAATAGATTGATAGATTGATAGATAGATAGATAGATAGATAGATAGATAGATAGATAGATAGATGATAGGTAGATAGATAGATGATAGATAGATAGATGATAATAGATAGATAGATAGATGATAATAGATAGATGATAGATATTTAGATAGAATGTAATTTTTGCATAAAGAAAAGGATTGGAAGCCACAACCATTAGGAGATGTACTTTGAGTCATTTTGGAAAATGGTGATGTGGTGGGGACAGTGGTCCCTGCCTTCCTTCACCTAGTGCCCAGGGACGAAGGACCACAAACTGCAGGTGACAGCTCCATGGAGAGAAAGGGAACTTCCCTCCCTCTTGGGAGAATTGAGACAGGTCTTTGGAAACCTCTGCAGAAATGCGGATGAGCTGGACAGGATGGGCCACGGGTGTAACTACGCTCCTGGGCGAGTCTGATACCACGGGGCAAAGGAAAAGGCACTTCAGCTCTGAAGGCCCAAGAAAGCCGCCTGGCACACAGAGGTCAGAACGGCCATGCTCTGCACCAAGTGCTGCTTCCCAGGCAGCAGGCAGTTTACTCAGAGGAGCATAAAAGTCAGGGTGGTGGAGCCACTCTCCCAAGGGACAGGGTGGCAGGTTCAGAACAAAAGCATCCTGACACTCCAGGGCAAGGGGTGACTTTGTATGCTAACTTTAAAGACCTCTCCCCCACAAAAAGAGAGATCCTGTCTCACGGTAGAAGGGAGGGTAACACCTAAACTTGCCCTTTGACCCCCCCCCCATATGTGTAATGTGGAATCCACATGCTTGCACTCACATAGGAAAGGAAAACATGAATGTGCACACACATCCACAGACGATATATGAATATACCACACACACAAACACACTATACACATGCCCATACACACACACCAGACACACACAACATGTGTATATATCGCCACACAAAAATACAATGCACACAGTCCACACACACACACACACAACCTTTCTTCTCAGTCTCTTCTCCCCCTTCCCTCTCTCATTCCCTCCCTTTCCTTCTTTCCCTCCTCCAGAGACAAGCTAAGAACTGACACTATTATACAGATTACTCAAGACCTAAAACACTGTGAACCCAGAGCCAAGGTGGCTTCAGTTTGGGCAGGAGGCAGGGGAGGGATTTAAATGATCTGAACAACTGTTTCAATTCACGACTATTAAATATTTAGGGAACATTCACTCTGTGCCAATTTCTCTGCCCAGAGGGATGAGAAAGAAATACTAGTTGAGACCAAGCAAAATCAGTCCTGTGCTGCCCTGCATCCCCTTGACAGCCTAGAATAAAAATTTTAGTGTCTATTTAGGATGCAAGACACATACAAGTACACTTTCGCACAGACACACACAGAGAGACAGACAGACTGACAGGCAAACAGACACACACAAAAAAACAAATAAAAAAAATACAAGACCCTTTTCAGAGTTCGAGATCATTGTAGCCAAAAGAATCTGAGGGAATATATTGGTTATTTGTCTCATTGCTGGGATAATAAAATAAATAAAATACTTGACAAAAGTAACTTAAGGAGGGGGTTGTTATTTAGGCTCACAGTTCAAGGGTACAGCCCATCATGGTGGGAAGTTAAGGCAGCAGGAGCCTGAGGCAGCCTCCCACACAGCATCCACAGTCAAGAAGCAGAGAGATGCACTGCATGCTGGTGCTCAGCTCACTTTCTCCTTTTTATTCAGTCCAGGACCCCAGCCCATGGGATAATGTGGTCCACATTTAGGGGGAGTCTTCCGACCTCAACTCAATCAGAAGCTCTCTCACAGGCATGCCCAGAGGTTTGTCTCAGAGGTGATTCCAGAC